>NC_087069.1:52282595-52470773 GCF_963678635.1 Symsagittifera roscoffensis
GATAGATAGATAGATAGATAGATAGATAGATAGATAAATAGATAGATAGATAGATAGATAGATAGATAGATAGATAGACAGATAGATAGAAAGATAGATAGTTTAAAAGATAGATCGGATTATAGAACAAAAGAAAGATTGATAGATAGACAGATAGACAGATAGACAGATAGACAGATAGATAGATAGATAGATAGATAGATAGATAGATAGATAAAAAGATAGATAGATAGATAGAAAGAAAGATAGATAGATAGATAGATAGATAGATAGATAGATAGATAGATAGATAGATAGATAGATAGATAGATAGATATATAGATAGATAGATAGATAGATAGATAGATAGATAGATAGATAAATAGGATAGATAGATAGATAGATAAATAGATAGATAGATAGATAGATAGATAGATAGATAGATAGATAGATAGATAGATAGATAGATAGATAGATAGATAGATAGATAGATATACAGATAGATAGATTGATAGAAAGATAGATAGATAGATAGATAAAAGGATAGATAGAAAGATATATAGATAATTTTATAAAAAGAAAGATGGTTGGATAGATAGATAAAAAGATAGATACTTTAAAAGATAGATCGGATGATAGAATAAGAGATAGATAGATGGATAGATAGATAGAGACAGAGGTAGATAGACAAGTAGTTAGGCAGATATGCAGATAATTAAATATATAAATAATTATAGATTAATATGTTAAATATACAAAGTTGAATAGATGGACAGCGAGGTAGTTTTGTTTTGTTAGCTAGAGGTACTTTTTGTTTCCTGAAGTTTGAGGAAAAACACTTTATTTGATGGGAAAATTTTGCAAAAACAAAAAGATTTTAATTTTTTTTTGCTCAAATTGATTCTGATTTTTGGTTCTCAATTTCATTTTTCTGTTTATCAAGCTAATTCATTATACTATCAGAGGCACATCTCAACGTTTTTCTCTTTCAATCAACGTTTTAGGCCAAGGTCGACTTAGTTTGCTCGAAAAAGATTTAGAAATTCGAATCTGTAGATATTGATAAATTGTGGTTTATACAACTTTCTCAGAGTGATTTTTTAAAACAAATTGGGATTAAAGCAAACAAAAACTGTCTGGAAAAACATTTAATATTGTTCGTTTAAATTTCATTACTTTTGTTTTTCCCAGTAAAAAAAAGTTGTTTAGATTTTTTAAACATATTTTCTAATATTCTTAAATTGTGTGATAATTGACAAATTGTGTGATAATGGATATCAATTGTATCCTATTATTTGATTGAAGTTGATTCTTACTTTGTGTTCTTCCATTTTCATTCCGAAAATTATTTTTGAAATTTTTCTTTTTTTTTTTGAATATATTTAATCTCTCCTCTCAATAGGCTTAGCAGACATCACTCAGAAAGTAATCATTTTTTTTGGGAAAGTGAGAAAAAATTGTTTCGGAGACTTAGTGGATTGTTCTAAATCCTTAGGAGAAAAGAGGTGGATTCTATACTCATCGTCGAATTTTTGTCTCTGTTCGACCTGGTAAAGTAAACTTTTTTGAAGCTGTGTTGCTATTGGAGCCATAACGTGAGGAATGAACTAAGTTTTGGGTTCAACCGATAAGTAAATTACCATATTGAGTAGACATTGCATCTGGATACTAATTTCACATTTGAGATCCCAGACCTAATTTTTTGCCAATATTTTGTTTTCTAAAACATCTCTAGGTGAGCTGAATAAGATTATGTGTTTTTTTTTGTTTGTAGTTCTGCAACTCTTTCCAATTTTCTTCAATGTTGTGGAAAATTTCCAACGTAATCTTTCTTGCACAAAACTGAAAAGCACTAGAAACATACCGAACCGTACAAGCCTATTTCTCTCTAGGCCCACTGTTAAATTTTAACAGAGGTTCGTCTATGTGTTTTGAAAGAAATATATCCCAAAAGACTTACAAGAACATGTGTTTCGTCCTTTCAGCTCCAACAAAACCCAATTGCGAACCCTTAAATCTTTTTAGTACGGATGGTTGTAACAACAAACTCCTGGCTTTACGTACTGTTCCCGCCACACTTGACCTTCCTAAGGCACTTGATATGTTATGCCAAAAAATGCTAGTTCAAGTTATTAATTATACACCACTGCCAAGCTGTACAGCTCGTTGGCGGAGCGTTTATTTGTTATAGCAGATAAGCCACAACGTTTTTTACAACCAAGTATCCCCCAGACAGTTCTTCCTTGTGGAATTACTCAGCCTCTCTTTCGTCACTTTTTTTTTAAAAATATTTTAAAGTCCATGATGACTCTCCGCTAACCAAAACAGCTATCATCTTGCCTTATAGGCAGTTGATGACTGCAGCATCTTTTTGATTTTTTCACTTACGGTAAGCTACAACTTGAGTCTTGTAAAGGACCGTTTAGGTTGGTTTCGTTTTCCAGCAAAATAATTCGCAAAAAAACCAATTTGTCCGTTTTGAAGAACGAGCTAATCCCACACTCATTACAATTCCCCAGCTTTTATGGGTTTGTTTTTACCCGACCCTATGCCTTGCAGCTCACTGAAAGTGATCTTTCACAATGCTCTTCGCTGACAATAAACACTGACAGCGTTAGTATGTTTTAAGCGCTGATTTTTTCGTCGAGTGTTTATTCAGATTGTGCATTGCTTGCAGATTTGCTGCATTTTCACAAACTCAACTCTCTGAAATTGTTAATGATTTTAAACCAGCAATGGAAAAAAATGGAAAAATGGAAAAAAGAAATTTGAACCAGCTATTCAGAAATGATCTAACGCCTTTTGTCTAAAATTGAACAAAATTTTTTTCTTGTGACCACTTTGTAGCAAAATTTTCAGAATGTATTTTGTTTTTTGAATCTAAAACTTATCATTGAGCTAGTCGATTTCAATGAAAAATGCAACAGAAAACACATCGAAACAAAAACTTATGAAGCTCAGGTTTTCTGGTTGTTGAACGGGTTGTTTTTTTATTTCCTAACTGTTGAAAATGGAAAAATACTATAAAGACAAATCAAAATTGAGAACAGAAAGCAATCATAGGGACAAGTCCGATTTTTAATGGTTTCTCGTAGTTAACTAACTGGTACTCTATTCCAATTTAAAACCTTTTTATGGATTTTGTCATTATGCAATGAAACTGATGTTGAGCAAACAATAAACTGTTGAGAAGTTTTGTACTTTGCATTATACCATCAGGTAATTAGCCCTATAAAAATTGAACCAGTTTTGGAATTAGAAATGTTAAGGAAAGAGGAAAAGATTTTGTTGTCTATCAAATACCTCCTCAAAAACAGCAAAAATCAAAAAAATAAAACTAGAAAATTCGTTCTTACTAGTTATCAAAGCTCATACTAAAACGTGACATTTTATTCATTGGCTGAACATATATCGGTTTAACCTTTTTTCTACATTTTTTGTGGAAACAGCTTTATGCAATTGGGGAACAAATTTCTCACCACGATATTTGATAAAACGATATAAATTAGCTTTAAAGACGGAATTGCTTTTTCTACAACTGCTGCTTTTGTCTCACACATTTTTGAAAGACTTCAATATCTTTCTACTTGCTAAAATTTTGGAAAATTTTCCCATATTCTTTTCCTTCAGCGATCCGCAACCTCACAGATCTGCTTGCTTTTTCCATGAAATAGGTTTTCGAAGGATTGCAAATAATGTGTAACAGTTCCAGTTTTCATTGATCGAGCTCTGACATATCAAAAAATAATACCTACAGCCACTAATATAAATTTGACACCCTTGTTTTACTTATTTGCCAACTTGTAAGCAACAGCCAAGCCCTTTAGTCAATTTTCACCCATTTGTTTCAAAAAGGCTTGCAGTCTTTGTATTTTTTTTCGGTGGATCATGTTTTGTAAACGAAGTTTCGGATTGAAACCTAGTTTAAAATTTTTATCCGGGCAAACAAATTGCTTTGCAAGTTCTTGATAGAACAGTAAACTGTTCTTCGTGTAGATTACAAAAGACTCAAACTTTTCAGATTAAGAAAAAGAAACCGTTTCATTTGTCTTTTTCTTGAACATGTTTGTTAAGGACAATTTGTTGCATGTTGAGTTTTTTTCTTCAAAAAACTGAAATTTTCAGCAAAAACATCAATGTAATTTCTCTTGAGTGCAGAAACATAGTCTACAATTGATGCCTTAGTTTCTCTTCCATCTATTAAAATGTTGTCTGAGGGGCTCACTTTTATTCTTGAAGAGCTCAAATCAAATCTGTTAAAATTTTGTTATGACTTGATTTTCATCGTTCATATATGGCCGTGTAAAAAGAATCAAAATATTTCGTTACGGTTTTCTCTGTTTTTGGCTTTGGTTTCAACCTGATAAAGTGTTTCTGCTATTGATAAAGTGAACGAGCTGGAGTACAAGTTGTTCAAATTGTAAAATTGGTTGTTGACAGGTTGTCTGATGATCAAAACCAGTTGTAGCCTTTTGTTTTATTTGAAAATGATTCTGACTTTGTGTAAAAACTGCTTTTGCGTTTTAAATCTAAAATTTCCCTCCGAAACTTTACTACGTCTTTTTTTGGGAGATCCTGCAGCACTCTTCCAATCAAGCTTAGCAGACACTCGCTCGGAAAAGGATTGAATTTTTTTTAGACCATTGAGAAAGAATTGTTTTTGAAGTCTAGGTAACATTTTTAGGGTCCAGGGAGAATAGAGATTTATAAAATACTCATCGTCCAAACACTTTATCTCTGCTTCAGCTGTTATGTATTAATTTGTTGGAACTGAACCACTATTAGAGCAATATCTAGGTCAATCAACTTCTTGGGGCATGTCATTAATTCGATGAAAAAAAAGTAGCTGATGGCGCATCTTGATACCTTTCTTTCAATTGAGATCCTAGACCTAATGGTTTGCTCAATATTTTTTTTTCTAAAACACATCTCGGTTACTTGAATTAGATTATGTGTATTTTTTATAGTTCAACTTCTCTTTTCAATTTTCTTTGATGATGTGGAAAACTTTTAACAAAATCCCCTTGCCCAAACCTTAAAAAGACAGATTGTACAGGTTTTTTGAATGAGATTATGTGTGTTTTTTATAGTTCAACTTATCTTTCCAATTTCCCTCGATGATGTGGAAAACTTCTAACGCAATCCCCTTGCCCAAACATAAAAAAGACGGATCGTCATAATTTTTCCGGATCGTACGGGCCTATTTCTCTACAGGCCCGCTGTTAAATCTTAATAGAGGCCCATGTAAGTGTTTTGAAAAAGAAACTTCACAAACAACACGTAAACCAAGTATCCCTCCAGAAAAAATACTTGGTTGTACATAACTCAGAAGCAAGTATCCCACCAACAAACTCTTCGCTGTGAAGTTACCCAGGTCTCTTTTGCATCAGTTTTGTTGATGTCCATGATGTTTCTCTGCTTAGCAAAAAATATCGTCTCGCCTTGATTCCCTCGAAAAAATATCATCTCACTTTAACGCAGATGATTTGCAGCCTTCACCCAAAGACCCAAAGTTGAGGCAGTATCGCGCTCACTAATTGGTTATCTGCGCAAACTTTTAAATTTTTCCCACCTAGCGTAAGCTAGCATCTGCGTCTTCTAACTGTATTTTTAAACAACGAGCTTCTCCCACTCATTAAAATTCCGTAGTATTTACGGTTTGTTTTACCCAACCATATGCCTAGCAGCTCACTGCAGGTGATCTGCTGAGAAGGCTCATCACAGGATAGTAGTTCTCAAACCGTTAGGTTGTTTCTCTTGACGTCAGTCCAAAAAATCCAAGTTTTACTTAACGAAGCCCTAATTTGCAACTCTTTAAATTATGCCTCCTCCGTCTGAACGCGCTGCCAGCAGAATTTCTATTACTCACTTCCTGGTCAATTCGATTTCAATCCCACCTTAAATTCAAGACTCAACTCTTAAGAGCTCTTCTAGCCACCTGCACGTTGAAATCGAGATCTTGAACGTTCTATAGAACAGTTCTTTAGAACGTTCTATAGAACAAACTTCTGACTTTGTAATCTCCATATAGCGTTCCTATGACTTAAATCACTTCTTATCACTCTTGATCTCCATCCCGAGAGCCAAGTCGGTTCATAGCAGAAACTCCTCCCTCAAAATCATTTGTACTGCACATCCATGCATTGCCTTGTCTGAACAGTCCTGCCCCAGAGCCACAAAATGTTAACTTTACCAACTTGTGTCTATTGTAGCCATACAATTCAAAAGCCCCAGATTTTCCTCCTTTTTTCTTTCGCAGTCCTGTGGTTAAGGACGATAGAAGTAGAGACATTTTAATCCCGGAGACGGTTGAGCAAACTTGCCCAGCATGGGCTAAAGAAATAAAGACAGCGCTCAAACAGTTTTCCAAAACTTAAATGTATTTGTAACAATTCGCACAAAGGTGATAGGGTAGCAAAAGTAGAAAAGCCGGGACATACTAGCTGATACGGTAAGCCTCATTGTCTAAAGACAGCATGCCTTTCAGCGTTTCCATGGAAGTTTTAGTATGAAATTCAAATCGAAGCTTATTTCGTTTTGATGTAGCCTTATCGTCATAAAGTCCTGATATTTTTAAGCATGTGTTTATTCAGACGGTGAATTGCTTGCATTTGCTGCGTTTTTACAAAAAGTATACAATACTCAACTCTCTAAAGCCGACTTTGATTTTTTCTGAAACTACAATTACAGAAGCCTGTTTTTTAAAAAGCAATTTAGAATTGTATACGACTTTCGTCTGAAATTGAATGTTTAATTTTACCTGTCCTTTAAAAAAAGTTCAGCAGATAACACATAGAACTAAAGCATTATGCGGTTCAGCTTTTCCCGTTAATATAGAGGTAGTTTTTTTATTTCATAACTGTTGAAAATAGACAAATACTAGAATAACCAATCAGAATCGAGAACGGAAAGGAAACATAGAAACAAGCACAGGCAATTAATTAATTAACTGTTTTTAATAGTTAACAAACTTTTACTGCTTTCGGAATCAAATTTTTTATGTTGTCATAATGCAGTGAAATCGATGGTCAGCGAGGAAAAAACTGTGAAAAGATTTGTTCTTCGTACTTTGCATCATATCATCAACCAATTAGCCATATTACACTTAGCACAAATTAGATAAAATGAAAGCTGAAAGAAAGTTGAAAAAATTCGTTTTCAACCAGAGTCCCCCAGAAAAACACAGCACACGCCAACAAATGAATTTACAATATCAATTCTTACTAGTCATCATAGTTCAAATAAAAAGTGATATTTTATTCATGAAAACGCGTAAATATCCGTGAAAAATAGGTCCTTGATATCCTTAAGAAGAAAAAATTCGTAGAGGAAGTGAGAAAATGTCCTCAGCGGGGCTGATGTTCTCGACTCATGATTTGACCGAAATGGTCGAATGATGTCCATTTTTGACTTTTTCAGTCGAACGATGTCCGTTTTTGACTTTGCTCGACTTTCTTCGACTATACCGGAATATGTTCTTTTGTTTAACTTTGTTTGACTTTACCGCCTGGGTCTAGGTTTTATGATCAGACGGTCGCGAACAAATTTTGGTATTTCCAGGCTGCCGCGACCAAAATTGGATAGTTACAGAACGCCGCGACCGATATTTAGTCTTTCCAGACTTTGCGGACCGAGAAAATGTGTCCTCGACCGTGAACAACCAGCGCGACCGAAAGAAAGTATTGAATTATTTTGGGTTTTTTGACAGGTATGAACAACAGAACATAACATTGTTCTTCTCTTCTTCTTTTTCTTTTTTTTGAACGTTCCAAAATTTAAAAAATGTTTTAAGGTTATTGCCTCTGGAATTCAGGATCACTCAGACACAAAATTGTGCTCCTATCCAGTGCAGAAATTGATCTTGTTACGAAGTATGTGTTTTGCGTCGCCTCTGTCTTACTATAGGCTTGTAGTCTGAATGCATTTTTTTAGGTCGCGTTATAAATAAATGGCGCATTTTGAGTGGAGGTTGTTTGAGTTATAGCCATTTATTTGACATGAAATTTTTATAATTGCTAGCTCACAGTTACTAAAAAAAGAGGAGTTCTACATTCAAAGTTATAAATTATCACTATCAGAAATAACTAAACTAGTTTTTTCCAATTTATGAAATGAAGTAGCAACTAAATTTCTCACAGAGAATTAAACTACTCGAGGAAAAAAAATTGACGAAAAAATGTCTTTTGCAACCAAGTTCCTGTTCACACTTTCTTGTTGAACAAACAACTCTCGAAATATAAGGTTTCCTTTTTTGAATTTCATTCGTCTTTTGCTAAGGTCGATATGTTTAATGCGTTCCAAAACTGACGATAGTCTCACTTTTCTTTTGAGTCCTTCTGAAAAGCTTCTGACTTTACTGGAGCTTTGAGTCCACGATGTACCAGTAGCTGGAGGAACTGTTGCATATCTCCTTGATGAATTGATGAGATTCGGCTCATCATTGAATGAGTCCTGGCTAATTGCAGAACCGTTTCTAAATCTGATCAGAGAATGTCTGTTTGGTCCACTAGACGTTTGCAAATTTTGGTCATTTTCGTTCATCTGAGCCGAATTCCTGGCAATATTTTCGGATACATTTTGATTGTTTTGATTTGAATTGTTTTGATTTGCTATTGTTTGCGATTTGCAATAATCAATTGTTTTGATTTGCTTAAAAGAGTCGGAATTGCGAGCTTGGAAAGGTTCGGGCACTAAAATTTTCACAACTTCGCCTGTGACATTTTGATCGTTTGAATGCCTAAGAAAATAATAAATAAAATGTCAAATAACAAACACTCTTTTCTCTAGTTGAAGTGTATGGAAAAAGTCGAGCAATATTATTCTTGAACGGTTTTTCTTTAAAAATCTCTATCAAAACAAATGTGTCTATGCGCACTAACAAAAAATAATTTGATAAAAATTGATTTTTCTACAGACATATAGCGTCATAATATTACAACGGATTTGTAGTACTAGTTTGTTCCCTCAAAAATGCGGTGGTCCCCAAAAAAAACCAGAGGTTTAGTATGTGGTTAACTCTAAAAGTTAGAAACTTACTAAATGTTCATATGGAAAAATGTGCCAAAACAGTCTAGGGGGTACGAATCCGAGAGCCATCCCCAATGCGTAGGTTCGAATCTCGTTCTGGCATTTTCTGCTTAGCAAACATCGAAACGTGTTTTGTAAACTAGTACCGGTGGGTTTTCGGCAATCTGATCAACAAAATGCCGTAGAAAAATCAAACTTTTTATATGGAAAGCAATTCAAATTGCATTAAATTCTACACAAAATCGATTTAAGTTGGTTTTTAGGGCCATTCAAAAATTAATAATTCCCCTATTCTCTATTCTTTTTTTAACATTAAAAATTGATTTTGGCAAAATTTACCCCTTCAAGAAATCATTTTGCACCTGTTATAGTGATCCATGCCATTTAAGGAGCAAAAATTAACTGAATCAAATATTTTATAGTTTTATATCTAAATTCTAAATTCTAAGTTTTATATCTACATTAGATTTAAAAAATGAGATTCCAAAATGTCGAGAAAATTTATATTTAAACTGCATAGAAATATTTCTTAAAAAAAGTTAGATTAAAACTGATTAAAAACAAATATAAACAAAAAAACATGAGTGTAAACCAATTTAAGTTGAAATTTAAGACCCGAAATTTTATCAATACAATTTGAATCTATTTTTTGATGCTGATAACCTTTAGTCAAAGTATAATTAATGCGAATTATGGAATATGGAGAGAGGCTGCGAAAATTGTAATAAGAGCCTTACTTTAAAGTGTTTTTTTTTTAAATTACCAACCTGTTCCAGTTTTGATTAGAAGAATTGCCAGAGTTGTTGCTTCTTTCTTCGCTTATTTCACTACTCAAATGAAGCGATTCGCCTCTTGAAATGACAATAAAAAAATTGGAACTACGTGCTGATTGGTTGCCCGAGTCGCTTGATGATGACCGAAAATTTTGTTCGAATCTTGAGACATTCAAACTGTCCATTCTAGGTTATTATATGATTTTACATTTTGCTATGCTTTCCAAAATCAATATATTTTCTTTATTTGGTAGAATATGAGTTACAAAAGTTTGTCATAATTAGGAGTGGATTTATTTGATTAATCAAAATTGACAATTCAAATAACTTGAAACGTGCAAACAAAATGTCGACAGACCGATCAAACAAAATACCTACGTCATGAAAGTAATATTAGAATAAAAAAAACCTCAGACGCAAAAATTTTTTCGCTGCCACATCTATTTGACCTTTGAAATGAACAAATTTAGAAGTGTTTTTTAAATTTTATAAAAATCTCTATCATACCACTGAAATGCCGTAAATTGGCTCCAAAATTCATGAGAAAACCGGGGTATTGTAATTCAAACTTGCGGATACTTTTCGTCGCTTACGTTTTTCACAAGAAATGTGTTCTGGCTCAACTATTTGATCACTTTAACAAAAACTAGACAAATAATAGAATGCTCTAAAACTTTTCAGCCAATCCGAGTTTTGCCAATTTAATTTCATTGTTTGGTAAAAGGTATGTTACAAAAGTTTTCCACAAATAGCAGTGGGTATATTTGATTAATCAGAACCAAAATTCAAACTATTCGAAAGGTGTAATCAAAGTATCGACAGACCGATCAAACAAAATATCTACGTCATAAAAGTATTTCTACAAAAAATACAAACACCAGCAGCAAGAAATTTTGCGATGCCACATCTAATGGACCTTAAAATGTCATTAGATTTGGAAAGTTTTGGTAAAACTTTCACAAAAATCTCCATTAAACCACTGAAAACTCGCTAATTGGCTCAAAATATTATGAAAAATGGTGTTATTCTAAATTTGCGGATAATTTTTGTAAAATTTGTATTCCTACACAACCATTTGATCAGTTTAATCAAAAATGGCTGTAAATAATATCGGAAAGTGCTAAAAAAATACCATTCGAGCCAAAACTTCGACCGATTTGCATGCTGGCGAAAATCGAAAAAAATCAAGATTCTGATTGATCACAAAAAATACAGTGATTTTTGAAAACAATTTTTTTACCTTCATACGCAACAAGAAAAGAAATGTTTTTTTTTCCCAGCTTTAAGGAAAAATTTAGCTTACTTCAAAGGCTGAAAATTTATTCTTTCACTTGGCTTAAAAAACTGTGAAGTTTTTGTGTTTTTCAAGGCAGTTTCTGTGTTTTTCATGGCATCTTCGGCTCATTTGGTCCAAACTTCCCGTAGAAACCAAAAAAAGTGCAAAAAAGGTTAAATTATCGTAAATCGATTTAATTTGTTTAAAATGATAATAATAATTTCTCTTTAATTAATTGTGGTTTCTACGGTTCGTAGATCTATTGAAGGCTATTCAGCCTATCTGACCATAGTCCGTTTCTCATATCCCCCACATTCCAGACTGAGTTATTTTGTAGAGCAAAGCTCAATTTTTTGCGAATCATGGCCGTTTTTTGCGTCTAGAACTTTCACGTGGTACCACTATTGCTGCAGTAATCAGTCAGGCTGTGGTACACCTGAAGCTAGAGGTCAATTGAGAGGTCGGCTTCACACACTATCATTACCATGGTAGGGGATCGATTACACGATCTGACGATATCGAAGTGATCGCATTATCACTATGCCAAGTGATTGCCTTACCACTATGTTCTAGAAGTTTCGATATATAAATAAAGATCATTGAAATCAGAACCAACTTCTGAAAACAGGAAAAGAGCGCCTATTTCATCCCGCGATTAGGTGATGTTTTTTTGATTATTTTTAGGGACTATTTCTGAATTGATCATCAAGCTAATTGACTACTAAGTTTCAGCATTTTGATAGGAAACATTGCGATAGTTGTTTTTGCTAAGCTTTTTCTCCATTTGACTCATATCAAATTTCTTAAGAATGTGAATTGACATCAGGAAATTTGATTTCATGCTGACTCCATCTTGAATCAGTAGACGATGAACAATTAAAATCATTAAGTCACTGAAATGATCTCTTCAGCTCGAGTGTTTAAGATTTTTGTAGGCTTGTGTTTAGAAAAAGTTCAATGAATAGTAAGAAAATATGTTTTTTTTGTCCGTTATCTTTCGACTCACTTGTTAAATTTGATACAGTTTGTTTCTTTTTGCTCATTCACAAAAAAAAATTAGGAGGTTTCTTCATAATCAAAACCGTGAATAACCAAACATCAAAAAAGATTCTTGCTTTTTTTCAAATATATCAATAATAAAAAAATGATTTTAGTCATTATTATCAGCTTCAAAAATATTTTATTTTTGGACAACATTTTTAGAATTTTTAGAGGTAGCTTTTCTTTGAGAAAAAGTGCAAAACAATCAAATTAAAAATGAGCATTTTTGATTTGATAATGTGTTGAATCACTTGAAATGTGAAAAAAAAGTTCTCATTGAAGAATCGTTTGAAAACTGGTTACTTAGCCTTGAAATGGTAGCAAAAAATTTTGCGGCGATTATCGAAAAAAAATTTCTGTTATCCTTATATGCTTTTCCTATTAAGCAGATATGTTCTCGAGTAATTATGTTTCTTTTTTGAGACCTTGCCCTGTATCTTTGATCGATAGTTTTTCTGACAGTTCTAACCTCTTTTGCTTGAGTTTTTGACAGAACTAATCCAGATATGGACTTAATTCCGACAAAACTGCATGAATTTTTGTTTTTCTTCAATAATTTTGAGTTATCTTTGTCTCAGTTTATGACTCGTTTGTGCAAATTCATTTTTAGTTATTCAATTTTGAAAGGTGTTCAGCATATACTTTTTTTGAGAAATAGATGGTTAATTTGAATTCGATATAAGCAATTTCAAGCGCTTTTTTATTGCTTAGAATAGAATTCGCGAACAGAGAGTTGGAAAAGAGTCAACGAACGTAAGCAAGAAAGAAAAATTAAGCAAGAGAGTTTTCAAAATCTCAATTTTTGAATAGTTAAGACAAAATAGATCCTTTTGAAAGGCTCTTTGAACTTCTGGAAGAGCTTACGAAGGCGCTTTTTTGGTAACGGAATCATTAATAAAAATTTTGTTCCACTGGAAAATCTGAAAATTAAATTCCACTTTCATTATTTAATAACGGAGTTTTCTCTTATTTTTTTTTAGAACTTGAATGAGCTGAACTTAAAAACAAATCAGAAATCAAACTGCAAAAAAAAACAAGTTTGGGCCAGATCAAGTTTACTAGTTGAAAATTAAAAAAAAATCATTGCGACCACAAAAAGTCTAAAATACGTTTATCCACCCTTAAACTTCTAAATTCAATGATATGCAAGAAAAAATGGTAGGAACGCGTATAAAACGGAGTTTTCACTAAGCCACTTAAAAAGGTTTAGTTGAGTTTTAATGCTAGAAAACTATAAAACTATTCACAAAAACGTCGGCCAAAACTATTGATCCCTTGTAGAAAGTTGTCACTTAAATCCAGACTAAGAACGCGTGGTACGGTAAACCAATGAAAAAATTCAAAGTAATAGAAGCTGAAAATTGTTTGTTTCAAACAGCGAGATGCTAAAATTATCAGGCAGAACATTTAAAAGTTTTCAAATTTTGTGAAATGGACAATTGATGAAAACAGGGTAGGAAAACAGTTTTTTTTGAAGAATTTAAAATCAGTTAATTTTTAAAAATGAACCATTACGAGAGAAATTTGCATTTTTCGAAATGCACACCACTTGGTGCGTGTAAAACTCTGGAAGTCGGATAGAGCAGTATGTAAATTCCAAAATGTAAGAGAAGTCAACTTATCCAATTATCGTGGAATCCAAAAATGCATGGTTGTAACCTAAGCTTTGTTGGTAAAAAATAGTAAGATCAAAGAACGTGTGAAAACATCAAAGAATAAAATTTTGGTACTGAAGCTGCTCTATTATAAGCAAACTTTCTGCGCTTTCCATCACTTTGGTTTAAAAAATGATTTTTTACTCTGAAAACAATGTTTAACTCAACTGTAACACGGTTTCGTTTGAACCCATTTTGGGTTTATAACTAAATGTTTTGATTTTAGAAGGATGTTGAAAATTATAAAAAGCCTCGGTTTAGAAAGATATAAATCTTTTTGATGAAAAGTCAAAACTGAGATAAGGAAATCTGGGAAAGCTGTAATCACCAATTCAATTTCCTGGAAAACTACATCATGTTAAATTCCGAAACAAAAATTTTGCGGCCAACAAATTGCTTTTCACCTCAAACTTAGTGCAAAAAGACTTCATAACTATGAAAACTTTGATTTGGAAATTATTTAAGATTAGTCAAGAAGTTTTCATGATTTTTACAACGTTCAATTTTCATGGTGCCAGAATCAGATTTTTTAACTGAACAAAAAATAAATCAATTAAATATTTTCGACAAAGTAAGACAAAAACGCAGAAAAATTTGTTCTGGTTCCTATAAAAAAGGAGCCAATCTAAATGTTCAACTAAATGTGAAAGGAAACAACAAATAAAAAACTATCAAGTTTCTAGCCATAGCTACCCAAAAAATGATTAGCTCTTATGTTTTTCTTCTTTATGGATTTTTGTTCTTAACAAAACTCAAAAACTTGTCATTTGGGTCCAAATTCCTATTTGGCTAGTTTATTAGGAGATTTTCATCGCCCATTATCGCTCTCAATGTTTGAAAGCTTGGTTGAATTTCAATTTTTTATTGCATACACGAATATGAATTTTTTTAAATTGAATAGTAGCATACGTTGCTTAAAAACTTTAACTCACAAGTTCATTAAAATTTTTTTTGTATGTTCAGTAAATTTTGTTTCGTCTCAAGTTTTTTTTTCGTAATTTCCAGCCATGCTTTCATTAAATTTTTTTGTTTTTTTTTCCTTATAATCTCAGGGTGGTTTTGTAAAATAACAGCGGCAACAATCAAATGTATCAAAATAAAATTCAAATAATGTGTTTTAAGTTTTAGGAAAATAGAAATCTAATTCTTTTTGTTTTTTTTTGCTTTTTTTATAAAAAAGTTCTTTTTCATGACCTTTTTTGTTAACATTTTTTGAATAATGGTTGGATAAACGTGACAAGTAGGGTTAACACCTTCCCCCGTCAATATTTTGATGAAAAGTCAAAACTGAGATAAGACTTCTGGGAAAGATGTATTTGCCTTTTCATTTTCCTGGAAAACTACATCATTTTTAAATTCCGAAAAAAAAAATTTGCGGCAAAAAATTTGCTTTTCACCTCAAATTTAGTGCAAAAAGACATCATAACTATGAAAACTTTGATTTAAAATTTTTTAAAGATTAGTCAAGAAGTTCTCATGACTTTATAACGTTCAATTTTCATGGTGCGAGAATCAGATTTTTCAACTGAACAAAAAAGAAATCAATTAAATATTTTCGACAAAGTAAGACAAAAACGCTTAGATTTTTGTTCCGGTTCCTATAAAAAAGGAGCCAATTTAAATGTTCAACTAAATGTGTAGGAAACAACAAATAAAAAACTATCAAGTTTCTAGCCATAGTAAGAACCATCTTCACTATTAAAAGATTTGTAGTCAAAAATCTGTAGATTTGTTTTTATAAAAAATGATGAAAAGAAAAGCAAAAAGTTAAGGTTTTGAATTGAATTACATTTTGAATTCAGCACAAGAAATTGTGTTTGATTGTAACAACCTTTAGGACGATCATTATGGTCGCAACTACTCATAAGTAGACTGCTGTCGCCAGCTTTCCAGGTCTAAATTTTTTGCAGACACTATGTATCAGACAAGATGCAAGACTACTAATTTTTTTTTGTTACACTTGAAAATCTGTCATCATGTGTAATTGGATTAAATTGTGCGGATAGCGTAGTAAATTTCCATCGCTCCACCAGTTGAGAAATACTACGGCAACTCAGAATTGCTCAAATGTCTATCGTGAAAAAAAACATCAACTGTGGCTCCAAGTACCGACACTTGTGGCTTTTAAAAAGATATTCAATTTTTTTTTCGGAGAAGATTTTTATCTTAAAAGGAGAAAAAATCCATGCTCCTTTGCCTTGAATAGTTTAAAAGCATATAAAAACTAGTTAGTACTGAAATACTAATAGATCTATATGGATACTTGAGCGATGTTTTAATTGAGCTTACAAATTGCTGAATGAAAAAACTGATGCTTTCTGGTGAATATTCGCTCTGAAATCTTTACCCGCGAAAGAGAATGTTTTGAGGTATGATTTAGGTTATTGGAAAAAATGTAATAAAATCACCCGTGTCGTAGCCCTAACTTGTAAAAATGATACAAAGTCAAAAACCATTAGTTACCACACACGATTTGGGTATCAATGCCAGAAATGTATCTAGACATCTAATAATATTACCCTGTATAAACTGATCAAGGGAATCTTTTTTTTCGATGCCTGCTTTCCTCTATACAAGTCAAATTTCAAATCCTAAGGTTTTTTAATTGTTAACGAAAGCTGGTTGCTAAATAAAACTCTTAATATAAAAAAAACCTGTGTAATCATGCAATGCGACGTTGGGATTTTGTTTTAAAACGTTACCTTTTATTTATGTTACCCTGGACGGGGAAAAAGCTGTATTAGACATTGTAGTTGTTTTTGTTGTAACTTAAAATTGTGAAACAGACATAAATCGAGTGAAATAGACATAAAAACAGACTGATAGATTATAAACTTGCAAAAACTACAAGTAATTCTGCTGATATTCAACAATTTCTACCATCGCACCATTTTGTACGATTAACCTAAAAAAAACAAAAAACGTTCAATCGGCTAACTATTTTTCACAGTATTGCTTTCGAGGCTGGTGATGATTCCTACATTCATTGAAACAAACATTTTTCGTTTAGTTTTACTTGATTTTCTTTGGCAAAATTTTCCAAGTATTCTTTGACAGCTTTCATGTTTTTTGATATCTTTGTCCCCGAAGAATAACAGTTATCAAAACAGTTCGTTTTTAAACAAAAATTTCAGACCAATGTTTCTATTGATGACTTTTGTTCTCTAGGTATAGCTAAATTTGATGGTTTCATCTGTTTTTTAATTATATATATTTTTTTAAAACTCTTTTTAATTCAGCGGACTTCATATGCTCTCGACCTTCTATTAGAAGTTTTCGATTTTATTTTGGCTCTTCATTAATATTTTTTGTTGTGCCCAAAAAACGATTAGCTCCTATGTTTTTCTTCTTTATGGATTTTTTTCTTAACAAAACTCAAAAACTTGTCATTTGGGTCCAAAATCCTATTTGGCTAGTTTTTTAGGAGATTTTTATCGCCCATTATCGCTCTCAATGTTTGAATTTAGTTGAAATTCAATTTTTTATCGCTAACTTGAATATGAGTTTTTATTTATTTGAACAATAGCATACGTTACTAAAAAACTTTAACTCATAATTTCATTCATTTTTTTTGTATGTTCGGTATATTTTGTTTCGTCTCAAGTTTTTTTTTCGTATTTTCCAGCCATGCTTTCATTAAAACATTTTTTGTTTTTTCTTTATAATCTCCGGGTGGTTTTGTAAAATAACATCAGCAACAATCAAATGTATCAAATTAAAGTTCAAATAATGTGTTTCAAGTTTTATGAAAACAAAAATCAAATTCAATTTGATTTTTTTTGCTATATTATATCAAATTCCCTTTAATGACCTTTGTGGTCAAAATTTTTGGACTCATGGTTGGAAAAATGTGACAACTAGGGTTTCTTACGTCCCAACTTCGGTTTCAAATGAATAGCTTCAGAAAATTTTGTCTTTTTTGCGCTCGAATCATGAATATTTTGGAGCTTCAATCAAAATCTACTCAACTCTTTTGCTTGTTTTTTTTTGAATTGTTTGAAGTGCTCTTAAAAGATTTTATTCTATGCTATTCATCTTGTTGTCTGCTATTTGAAACTGTAAAAAATTGATTTCTATTAAAGTACGGTGACATTTTTGTCAATAATTCATATTAACTTTTTATCAAGCATATTAGTTTTTTATTATGATTTGTTTTTGGACTCAAAACCTGTCAAAAGTTTTTATACAGTAGCCACTGTCATTTCTCGGAAATAATATTCCTCAAGTCTTGCTAGACATAACAGACAATAATAAACATAATTGTTTTTTTTTTATTACTTCAAAATGGCTTTATAATCGGTTAAAACATCAAACTAGAATGTGAGGACAAAAAAGAAACGGACCAGACTCGGACAGACTGCAAAACTTTTCATTAATTATCTGCTAATCTCAGCAATGGTAGTTTTTTTGATTTTTATCATGATAATGATGTTTATGAATATTAGAAATCTAGAGTGTCGTCAAGTTATTGTTATGATTATCATAGTTATATAACTAGAATTATTATTTTCCAGTTCTATCAATATTAATACAAATTATCTACAGGTTTAATATTAAAGAATAAATCAATTAAACGACAAAAATTGATTAGCTGCTGTCTTTGAAGAATCTGATTTCAGCTAAGAGTAACGCTAAACGACTTTTATCTTACATATTAAATGAAAATTGGAATGCGCTATGGACGCAATGTTTAACTGAACACAATGGCTAAAAATTGTTAGAAGACAATGTTCAAAAGGCTATCAAGGAATCATTCAGAGCAACCATCAGAGGAAATTGAACTCGATCCAACTTCAAGGCTAGACAGTGCGCGTCCAATTTTTCTCCAAAATGTTGCGCTTAAGATTCATTTCAAACTGGAACGAATCAAGTAGTAGAAGGGTGAGGTGATTTTGGTGAATGGAGACCCCCATGTATTAAGATAGGGAAAAGAGTATCCGGTCTCCAAGCTATGTATTAAGATAGGGAATAGTTTTCCAATGTATTAAGGTAGGGAATAGGTTTCCTATGTATTAAGATGGTAGGTTTCAGATGGTAAGTTTCAGAAAAGTTTTTGGCGCCCGAATTTTTTGAGCTCGATTTTGCCAATACTTGCGTTTCTTAGTCAACTTCTACGGTTTAGATGTTTTGATTATTGTTTTATAGGTTTGATTCAACGAGAAAACTATCTAAAGCTATACTGAAACCTAACGAAACTTGGAGAAAAAAATCATGTTTTTTGAAGAAAAAAAATTATATTCAAAAGATGAAGTATATAAATCACTGCTTCGTTTAATCATTTAACCACAAATTTACAGTTACTTAATCAATACTGAATTGAATGCTATTACACCATCAGTTATTTACAAGTTCAAAGGTTTTGTGTGTATTCTGTCGTCCTGAACTTGTCTTTTAGGGTAAAAGTAGCTCAATCCCTTCTTTGTTTGCTCGTATGTAGCAACCATATGATTAATGGTTATAAATCCTCTGATTGTTGAAGTCAAGTTGATTGCTTCGTCGAGTACTTTCCTGTATTTTTCCATAGGCCCATCACCGGATTCCTCAAGAATTCTTTTATTCAATCCTTTGCTGCTAAACTTCATTTTGTCTGATTTGTTGTCATAGCAACAATAGGTCTTGCTGCATAAACATAGCATCGTACACCTAAATTCTTCTTTGAACAGACCAGGCTCTCGTTTATCATGCTTCTTGTGAACGCTACAACTTGTGATCTCTGCAATTTTTTTCTCTCAATATTTCCAAGGCACCTTTTTTCTCCGAACGAATACAATCATACAAATTTTCCTCAGCAAGAGCTAAATACAGCGAGTCCGTGTCCATTTCTAATTCCTCGAACTTATTTACATCACAAAATTTGTCAAAAAAAATTGTAGTAAACTCAAGCATTCTCAGCTTTGCATACTGCAGAATGAAAAATCCGACTATTATGGGTTCTTTGTGCTCAATTGTTGACTTGAGTAGCTCAATCTCGTACAAGTCTTTCTGAACAGTGTTCAATCGTTTGAAGAGAGGTTCATTAATTGCTTTGTGTGTTTTCTCATCATTCAAATACTTTGTGATCGTATGTCTCGATCTGTCCATTATCTGGTAACCGTAGGATGAATTACCTAAAAGCTTCATAGTCTCTGCAACAACACCAGATAAAGGGTTCTCATCTCCTTCCCTTCTAGCATCAACAACCGACTGAACAAACTTGTTGAAGCATTTTCGAGGGAGATACCGTACAAAGCGGTAAACTTTTGTACACTGTAAGCCAAGTTCCATGTAGAAATTGAAAAGAGGAGTAATGATGGAACAATTTTCTTGTTTGAAACCAGATATTAGCATACGCTGTGGATGCTTCAGAAGATCATTTTCAATGGCATATTTTTTCATATATTCCCCAATGTCATTACTTCCAATTTCAGTGTTTTTAAAAATTGGAGGAAAATTAGAAAATTTTGCTTTCAGTTCGTCTGGAACAACTAAGTCGCACTGAATATAGCCATAAAGAGATCCATCTCTTATTTTTTCCAATAAAGAATCAGTAGAGAGAGGTCTTTTGTAGGGAAAGTTGGATAGGATATAATTCTTTATTTTTTCGTTCGTTTTGAAGCTTTGCCACCACTCACATTCCCACATCTCTTCGATTTTGTATCCTTTTTCGCGAATATACTCACGTCTCAAGTCATCCATATCTCTCCTTTTGTTTCCTCTCTCAATATCTTCATCGCTAAGTGAGGGACGAGTGTCCTGACAAGAACCAAAAATGGTAATAGCATCCCATTGCTTCAAACACTGTTTTGCAGTGATTGCAATATCCATCAACATTGAAACAGTCAATTTTCTTTTGATTTCCAGATGTGTGGAAGCTCTCAATTCTGCATTCTGGTCTGGTTTCTTGGTAGTAAGACATGACCATGTTCTCAAAATTGCGAGATCGGTTGTGTCTAGCTTTGAATTTTTGCATATCGGAATCAATTTCCCATCTTGTGTACAATCCTGTTGGCATGTCTTGACACATTGAATAGGGATAGAGCTGGCTCGCATCAATTTCAACAATTGAATTGCAGACATTTGATGAATCCCGGATAAAGGTTTCATCCACAACAGCTTTTCGAGTAAACATTGATGGTCCACCCGTCATATCCTCTTTAATTTTCTTGCACAAATCTCTATCACTTTCGCAAAAAGGTTAGAATTTTTCTTTGGTTGATTTGTGAAGAAAAATATTTGCCAGATTTGGAAGAGTACATCCAAGTTTTAACATATCAATTTCTTTCTGATGATAAAACTGAACCATTTTTTGCATTGCTTCAAGAGTTGGAACAACATCTTTGTTGTTGTACCACTGCAAAAAATCTTTAAATGTAGTCATTTCATGTTTTTGCCAAATCTCCTGTAAATATTTGTAATTATCTCATCCAGATGCAGGTACTGACTTTATTTGAAGTTTATTTAGTGCTTGCTGCTCATCAAGTCCACTTGACTTCAGGTTCTGGTAATCCTTAAAGTCTTTATCAAGAGGGTTGGTGTTTCTCAGTTTACTGAAAAAGGCTTCGTATGGAGGTAATTCTTCACTCTCGAGCTTGTCTGGACTGTCACCACTCATAAGGGAAAAACCATTTTGTCTCACTAGCTTTGTAAGCTTTAAGAAAGGAGTCTAGAGATGTTGCTCCACCCAAAAATTTCATGATATCGAGAAACTGTATATCTCCAAACTTGAAGGATATGAAATCGTTAGCCTTTTTGATAACCATAGGTTCAGCTTCTTTATCATTGATTAAGTAGGGAATCAGATAGCTCTTGATCAAGTTCAGATCATATCTTCCACTGTTAAACCCAAAAACAGGTAACGTGTTAACATACCTCTCCAGATTTTGTTTCAAACCAATCAGCTAATTTTTCTGCATTCTCAAAAACTGAGTTGACATATCAGTTTCCTCTGTATCTTCTATACATTCATCTTCGTATTCAATGTTTTCAGTTGGAAGATTTCGACATCTTTCATTCAACTCTTGGAAAATTTCTGACATCCGCTCATTCACTACTCTTTCAACATCTTGAAATTTAGTTCTCATTTCGAGCTTACTTTTCTCAGCCAAAAGTTCGAGTTTGATTACAAAATCGATAATAAGTTTTTGCGGATTCTTGTTATAAAAAAAATTTGTTCATCTATCAGGTTCGAGGATATTGATACAGAAATTGGAACGTGTTTTCCAATCCAAGTTGTTGTTTGGGTAGCTTTCAGTTCATCTGATGGAACAAATATCGACTCAAAATCGAAAATGGCTAGGTTGTTGAATAGTGTGTTATCTTTCGAAACTGGGATATTGAAACCTTCAAACTTTTCAAATAGCGTTTCTCGAAGTGTATGTACATTCTTCGGATAAATGTGTCGCACTCTATCTTTACAAGACATAAGATGTCTGTTGAAGTTGTCTGATCTGTTGAAGAAACAGTCACAGCTAGGACATCGAAAAGGAATCAGTATCGTTCGTGTGAATAATATGGTTGTTGAATCTTAGCAATTCCATCGTTTTTTCAAATTTTCCAATACTTCGCCTGGCTAATTCTCCAACATATTCTCCTTCTTGAATGTCAAAATCGTAAATGAATATGTTTCGTTCAACTATTCCCTCTACAACAAGTAAATCATCGATTGACACTCCACGAAAATTCTTCGGATCGTATCCAGATTGTGATAAAAACTCTGTAAATAGTTGAGATGTATGAGCATTGAGGCTACTATGACCATGCAAATACATTGTTAACGCACGGAAAAGACAAAGATGATCTTTGTATGGTTGTTTATTTTTATCCGATAAAAGACAGTTTACTGAATGGTTTTTCAGTAAAGGTTCAGGCAACACAGAGTCTGGACATCCCATTGGATTGTTTTTCAGTAGTGCAGCAAAAATACTAACATTTGTGCTCAACTTGAACCTCCACTTTGTGTTTTGACGTTCTTGGGTGCATTGCCAAACGATATCAAACTTTTCAACTTTTCCCTGGATTCTAATCAAATCCGCTATCGTACACAGTAAATGCGATTTTTCGATTAAAGTATTGTTTTCGTGTGCATAGTAATACCAATATTCTCCCGTTTCGACATTACGGAGAACAAATCTAAGAGCAATATTGATTTTTGCAGCGGAATCCAGCTTGTTGAAGACTTCTTCAAGCCTCTCGTTGATAATTTTGGTATCTAACTTTGACATTTGAAAGTTAAATAGCTTTTGCCTCCCATTCTCCATCTCAGTGTCCACCAAGAAATGTTGACAAGCACTCAACTCCTCTTTGAGTTTGTCTCCATCATCCCCTTCCTCTTCCACTATCTTGTTCAAGTCTGCCACCGTATCACTTGGTTTCCGTTGTTTCGCCCCATGTTCTTTTCTCCGATGATGTTGGAGAGAGTAGTAACTCGGAAACTCCTGCTCACAAGACGAGCAAACCGTTGATTGCTTGGAAGTTGATGGAGCATGCTTTTTGGCCACGTGATAATTCATTTCCTGTTGATTGTAAGTGAAATACTTACATTCGGAACAAGAAAGAACTCCTCGCACGCAATTTTTCCTATGTCGTGCCGCATGTTGACGAACATACATGTTTCCACAATCCCCACACTGCACTTTCTCGTTTCTATGCAGCGACGGCATCTAAAAATGGGAGATATTTTAGGTATTAATGTAAAGCTGTTAGTATTTGGTACATATCGAATTGGGAGATTTAAAATGTTCCAAAAAATTTAGTAAAAATAATTTTTACTTACTTTGAATTGTTAAAATTATTTGAAATTTATTTCAAAAAGTTATACAAATTATAGAGCTGTTGCTTTTAACGTAAAAGAAAATCAGAATGAAATAAGTTTTTTTTTGCTTTTTATTAGAGAAAATCAGCCAATCAGAGTTGAGTATTTTTTTATTAACACTGTTTGTTGGAAATCAACCAATCAGAATTCAGCTTTTTCTAAAAGTGAACTGTTTATTATTTAAAAAACAAACCTTAATCATTAATAGAAAAATGTCTATCAAAAAACATTTGAGCTTCCTCGAATTACTTTACAAGAAAAAGGAAAAAATTCCAATTGATTTTGTTATTGATGAAATAGATGTTGACTCTTACTTTTTTCATAATTTTTTGGACGTCTTTATTGTACAAAATAGAGTTATCCGACTAAGTGAAGGTCTCTTTAGAGAAACTTACTCAATCAAAAAGTTTACTTTTGATTCACATATTGCGTATCAAACTTTTAAACTTACAGCTGAATTACACCTCACAAGGAAAGAAATTTTGTTTATTCTCGAGAATTTGAAATTGATCAAAAAGTCGTACGATAATATATCAAAAACTCGTTTTATCCCCTATCCAAAACCTAAATTTGTCAAAACTCCCCAGCAAAGTTCTTTATTCCTTCATTTCTTTAAAATTTTCAAAGTTCAAAATCCTGCTTGATTTGGAATCAGATTTCCAGAGGTCTGCTTTGAAAAATTCGTCAACTTTGAGTTATCCTCCCAAATTTACATAAAAACTAAAGAACTTGACTATCTACTCAAAAATTAGCAATTTCTCATTGATTACATACAAAAAATTCAATTAACTTGATGAAAAAAATTGCAGAGATGTTACTTTTATTAATTTTCTTTCTTTTGTTACTTAAATCAGCAATATTTCTTTTTTTTACTGCAAACAACTTTTGGTTATTTATTTTTGCGATTGCTTTTGTGTACATTTTTACCTATTTGGAAAACTTAAGTCCTTAAAAGGTTCTTCTGATTGGATACGACAACTAGAACAAAATGGAGCTTTGTTTCCGATTGTATACGACTTTTATCCAAGAATCCCATAAAAGGAAGCTGAAATCTGATTGGACACGACTACAATCCAAATAAGGAAAATCAATTCTGATTGGTTAAACCCACACAGTCGAGTTGAAGGTACCCCTAACTCCTAACTAAAAATCATTTTATTTTCAACTTAACTACCGTCAACTACCTCCTCTCTCAGCTCTAAATACCTTAATTTCAACTTATCTTCCGTCATCTACCCCTCTCTCAACTCTTTCTTATTTTTACTCCTGTACTCAAGTTATTGCTCAAAATGATTTTCTCAGTGCAAAACAGCAACCTCATGTACTCTGTAGAATTTTCTCCTGATCTAGTACAAATTCAAGTGCGAGAAACAGTCTCTGGAGTTTTTCTGGCTTGAATTGATATCCCAATCCAAGTCTGGCACATGGTGGAAGTGATGGGAAGGGATTTCAACGAACATCATATGACACCAGTTCCCATGACAGAGAACCAACTTGAAGAAATGCAAATGATGGATGAAGTTTCTGATCATGTGGGAATGAACTACCTCGAGATTCCGGACTCAAGATTTGTGGCTCAACCAGTCGACGACTTCCTCTTTCCTTGGGAGGAGGAAGGATCAGTCGAAAACCCCATCACAATAGATGAAGATGAGGGATTCTCAGAAAATGACGCCTCAAAACACTCCTCCACAACAACCACCAGCAATGGAACCTCGTCCAGCTCTGCGTTCCATAGAGAACCTCCAGAACTCTTCTGCTGCTCGACAGCTCTTTGATTAAATGATTTTGTAAATAAAGATTGTTTGGTTTGAACTTCGTTTTCTGTAATTAATTTCTTCAATTTCATTTTAATTATGAGAATAGATGAGAGCTTCAAGGTAAACTATTGAAAAACAATTACAACTGAGTTAAGTGCTCCGAACTCGCACACATGTTAAAAAATTTGATTAATTTTTGCACAAAAATTCGGAAAAACACTAGAAAAACTGTACACAATTAAAAAATTACCTAATCGATATTGCATCTTGTACACAAACTTTTTGTAGAAAAAATTGAAACACTTTTTCGCATTTTGTCGAAAAAAAAGTATAACATTTTTCGCATTTTGTCGAAAAAAAAAAACAATTTTCGCATTTTGTCGAAAAAATTGAAACACTTTTCGCATTTTATCGAAAAAAGCAAAACACTTTTCGCATTTTGTCGAAAAAATTGAAACACTTTTCGCATTTTATCGAAAAAAGTAAAACACTTTTCGCATTTTGTCGAAAAAATTGAAACACTTTTCGCATTTTATCGAAAAAAGTAAAACACTTTTCGCATTTTGTCGAAAAAATTGAAACACTTTTCGCATTTTATCGAAAAAAGCAAAACACTTTCAGCATTTTGTCGAAAAAATTGAAACACTTTTCGCATTTTATCGAAAAAAAAAAAACACTTTTCGCATTTTGTCGAAAAAATTGAAAGACTTTTCGCATTTTATCGAAAAAAGTAAAACACTTTTAGCTTTTTGTAGAAAAAATTGAAACATTTTTCGCATTTGTAGTGAAAAAGTGAAACACTTTTCGCATCTTGTTAAAAAAAGGAAACACTTTTCGATTCTTCTCAAAAAAATTGAAACACTTTTCGCATTATGTCAAAAAAATCGAAACACTTTTAACAACTTGTTGAAAAAATTGCAACTTTTTGAAAATCAAAAGAAATATTACATCTTTCTTACATAATTGAAAATTTTTTTGCAAATGTTTTTGACAACGGTGATTTTTTTCGGTAATTAATGGTAACTTTGTAAACATATGAGTGAAAATAGATGGAATATCAGAAGTTTTTTATTGAAAAATTGACTTGATCACTATTTACAAATCCATAACCATCAATAAAACAGTCAATTATTTTTAACAAATCATGTTCATATTTTGAGTTTTGTACTTTACGAACTCTTTCTAAAAAAGCTGAACCAATAGTTTGTGTGGAAGCTAGTTTCTGGTTAGAACATAAATAGTGACGTTTGAATTTTTTGAGTAACAGTCTTTTCTTTGCAACACTTGGCATTTTTTCTGCTCTTTTGCATTTCAAATTGTGATGAACAGCGCGGTCAAGTTGATTGAAAACTTCGCCAGTTGATGAAATAACGTTCGAATAAAATCTGTATTTGTACAGAGTGTAAAGACAATCGATAATTTGGTATGTGAAATGAAAATTACCCAATCGTTGTAAAATTTGATCGAAAGATGAACCAATCAGAAGTATGTGGAACTTACAATTTTCCAAAGAACAGTAAGAATTGTGGGTAGAGACACAAAAGTTATTGGTTACTATATATTTTTCGTAAAAATCACTGGAAACGGAAAAAAATAGCGATTTTTGACAATACTCTGAATAAAAGCTGGGAAGAGCTTGACACATAGCTGCAGCCATCTGGAACAACGATTTTTGCTAAAAATTGTGGATTTATATAGGAACACTAACACCTACACAATTCCATATTTGGAAATTTCCCTCAAAAATTCCAATTATAGTTCTATTTCCTTTTATGGTTCAGTGAATGACTCATATTGCTTACTTTCAATTTCATTTAATCTCAAAATCATTTCTCTCATTTCTCTTCATCTGATCAGTCTGTTCTTCAAAAATGTACTCAAGAAAAGACACAAGTCCCAATTACATTGAATTCTCAAAAAATCAAACACGAATTGGGAGATTTGCTTGGTCCCAAAAATCCTACAAAGGGAAAATTTATTTTGAACCCTGCTTTCAACTATTCAAGAAAAATGAGTTGGGACAACTCGAAAAAAGACAGCAAGTCTATCTTGATGAAAAAGAAGGAGAAGCAATCTCAGCAATTAGAAATACTGTTATTCACGATGCTGAAAACCTTGGACTCGTTCCTATATTGGAACTCACTTCTGACAAAGATTCAACTATGGATCAGGAGCTTGCCAACTGCAACAAAGTGTATGACATAGCAACATACAAAAGAAGACAAGTTTGTGTCACGATCAAGAAGTACAATATTAACAAACCTCCCTACATTCAGATTCGACTGTTCACCGCAAAAGAGAATGAAGCAATGAAACAAGTTGCCTCTGTCAACTATACTTTGATTAAATTCAAAGAACTGTCCCAAATTTTGGGAGACTTTATGCTTGTTGAGAACTGTAATGTACAAAAATTTTTGTTATTTATGTTTTTTGTCTTGTAATTTAACTATTTATCCTCAAAATCATTTTTCATTTAGTATTGGTGTTGAACAGTATGAGTTGGAATAATGGATTTTCAAGAAATTTACTCTTAAAACTTCACAATAAATTGGAATTTTTTTCATATTATTTTAGAAGAAAAGTCCCAAAAGATTTCACTAACAATTATAGGATCTCAAAATTTACCAAACTTGGAGAATTTGGATGTAGACTCTCAAATATCTGACTTGGAGTGAACTCTGCATAATGGTAGAAGAAAAATTCTCATAGGATACCGATCTGATACCAAAAAAATAGATCTTGTAGAATATCGTAGAAATGGAAATCAATGGAAAAATAATCAATCTTTACAACTACAAAGAGAAGAATATGATAAATTACTTGATATGCTTCTTTCATTACTAAGTTATGTAGAGATCTTCAAAAAATCTTGTATCATTATTGACGAATGCACTTTAGAAAATGAACGTACAGAAATTGAATGAAATTCTAAGAGTTTTTGAGATTTTTAGGCAAGATTTCTCATCAAATACAAAAAGAAAAAATTTATTTTTTTTTACCTGTATTAATTTGGACCCGGACATAAATTTAAAAGCAATGGACCAAAAATTTCCTTTTGGAGGACTAATTGGATACGGAAATTCCTGTATGGATTTTTTTTTGCAAACTCCAAAATTTATAGACTACATGCAATTCTACACAACTCTGCTGGATCTGTGAAATCTACTACAAAAAAGGTCCTGGGTATTGTTATGTTGCACCTAGTCTCCCCAGTTCATGCTTTCTTGGTCACGTGACTAGATTATTTTTCTGTTTATATGTTAAAATATTTGCTTCATCAGTATATGCATTGTTTGATTGTTAATCATTTTAAACAAAAAACTTCAGAGAAATCAGTTAACAGAATGAGTCTAGTTGTTTTGGATATTGAATGTATCAAAAGCAATATAGTGAAAGAATTAGGAGTTTATAAGGATGGACAAACAGAAGGATATTCCTTTCTTCCCAAAAAATTCAAACCAACATCCCAATCTTTTTGGTGTACACAACATCTTCATGGAATCAATTGGAGCAGTGGTTACGAAAAATATACTGAACTTGGAAAAATATTGAAAAATCTAGAAGCCACAGACACGGAATTTTTTGCAAAAGGTTATGAAAAATCTAAGATTCTATCAGAATTTTTGGAAACAAAGATTATTAATTTGGATAACTTCGCTTGCCCTAAAACTCAGTTTTTGATATTCAAAGTTGAAGAATATGATTGGAGGTGTAGCAACTACCCATTTCGTCAAGCAAAAATTCTTCACTGTGCAGAAAGAAAAGCATTTGCATACGGAACATGGACTCGATGTTTTTTTTAACAAATTGTAAATTATATTATTCTTAATGTACTACCATTTTCAAACTTACTTTTCAAATTATATTTCATTGTCAACTTTTTCTTTTTAGAGTTAAGATGGTCGATCAATGTGACAAGCCCGTAAATTTAGGAAACTTTGTTTTTGATGAAGAAAATCATGAACGAAAATCATGGAAATTGTTTGGACGTACATGTAATAGATCTCTTTTAGTTTTTTTGTGCCAATTTTTTGTCATAGTTTTGATGCTAGTATGTGCAATCGTTCGAATTATGTTATCCACAACATGTGAAGAAACAACAGTTTGGGTAGCTATTTTATCAAGTACAGTCGGTTATATTCTACCTTATCCAAAGCTATGAATAAAGTAATATCTTACAAAGAGCAAATTTTTATTTCCCTTGTTGGACCAAGTGGATCTGGAAAATCGCATCTTTTTTTTGATTGGTTGAAAATTGGTACTTTTCAACCAGCATTTGACAAAATTGTTTATTTTTATCAACATTATCAACCTCTTTATAGTCAAATGCAAAGAAAAAACCTTAAATTTATCCAAGGATTAGATTTTGACTTGATTGAAAATCTCCCCAATAATGGAACTAAGTATTTGCTTATATTTGATGATTCTTGTGAAGAAATTTCAAACTCCAAACAATTTGTAAAAATTGCTACTGCGGGGAGACACAGGGGTCTGAATACAATATACATCAAACACAATTTATTTCATCAAAGCAAATTAGGACGAGATGTAGAGTTACAAAATACACACATAGTCTTGTTCAAGTCGCCGAGGGATGTTTTACAAATCAATACATTAAGTCAACAACTAGGTTTAGGATCTCAATTGAAAGAGTGGTATCAAGATGCAACATCCGTTCCTTATGGTCATTTGCTTATTGATTTAACCCCAAAAACAGTTGATTCACTTAGGTATTGCACTAATAGTGGCTCAGTTCCAACAAAATTTTACTTACCAGCTGGAATAGAGACAAAGTTTTTGGACGGTGAGTACACAATACGTCTCTATTCTCCCAATATTTCAAAAATTTTCTCTAAGGCTTCGAAAACAATTCATTCTCAATTGCCCAAAAGATTTCATTCAGTTTCTGAGCGAGTGTTTAGTAAACCTATTAAGAGGAGAGCTTCGAGATCTTCGGAAAGAAGACGTAGTAAAAAATCGAAAAGAAATTTCAGAACTAACACAAAAAAGAACTCCTCTACACAAAAGAAGAAATATTTTAAGTTCAACTAACGGGTTACAATTGATATCTATCATCACCCCTTTTGTCATTAAACGATTGACATAGTATGGAACAGTTTGTTTTAATTCCGTACTCAGTTTATCAATCACAAAGTACACTTCCAAGATAACAAAAATTGAAAGAAAAGCAAGAAAAAGAGGAGATTGTACCAAAAAATTTTGATTCTGTTTACAGTGCTGTAAATGCGAGGTTGAAAACGAGCAACAATAAGCATATTATTGATTTAATTTTGAATTCTCCTAGAATTAAAATCAGCCAGTCAGACAATATTATTTTGGATAATCGAGATACAAAAGAATCTATTGTAGACTTTGTGTGTGCACTAAAGCGAAAAAATACCGATTTTCCAGATATTTACTTTACTATTTTGGAAGCAACACATATTCCTCCTAAACTTGTTATTAACAAAAATGCCAAAGCAAAAGATAGAGGAACTTGGATCCCTTTCAAAATCTGAAAAGGTAAGACTAAACAGATTGTATTCTAGGGGCAGAGCTGCGTACGGTTCTATTCAAAACTTGAGTAAAGCGAGTGGTTTATCAAAAAAGAAAGTAGAAAAGTTTTTACAAACCAAGACATCGTATACAAAATTTGGTCCACCAAGAGCGTTTTGTAAATATATCTATATTTAGAAGACTTCAAGCGTTTTCTAAATATGTCAATGAAATCTGGTCTATGGACTTGGCTTTTGTAGACAAGTTAGCTAGTCAAAACAATGGAGTCAAGTATTTATTAGTTGCTGTAGATATTTTTTCGAGATTTGTCAGAGTTCAAACAAGGAAAACAAAGTATGCCAAAGACACTTTACAAGCTTTTAGAAAAATGATTTCTCGAAAAAACACTCCTGAAAAACTTTGGGTTGATAAAGGAACAGAATATGGAGGAACTTTCAAAAAGTTTTGCAAGGAGAAAGACATTGAAGTTTACTCAACAATGAGTGAAACCAAAGCTGCATTTGCAGAGAGAGCAATTCAATCTTTAAAACATATAATTTATCGTTACATTGAAGATCATGGTGAAAAATTTATCCCCAATTTGCAGCAATTTGTTTCTTCATTGAACTGCCGCAAAAATCGATCAATTGGAAAATCTCCCAGAGATGTGATAAACAGTGATTTTTTATCAATATTGTATAACAAATCATTCAAGAAATATACTAAACCAAAATTCAAAATTGGTGATAGAGTTAGAATTTCGAAAAATGATATTCCGTTCCGAAAAGGATACAAGCCACAGTTTACAGATGAATGAAATTTTTGAAATTTCGGCAATATCTACAAAAAAACCTCCAACATACTTCATCAAAGATCTCGAAAAAGAAGAAATTCTGGGAAAATTTTTTGAAAAAGAGCTGAGAAAATGTTCAGATTAGTGGTAAGTCATTTTTTAAATTGAGTTTCTATCAATCAGTTGTCATGGATTCTTTTACTATTGAGCTAGTTTCTAATGCTTCTTTTAATTGTTATCCGAATAACAGTCTTAGTTCCTTTACAATTTTTCTACCGGAACAAATACATCTAAAAGGAAAATGGGAGGTTGCTATTTCAGAAATATCGTACCCTTCTTTGTACCAAAACGTTACAGAGGAAAAAATTACTTTCGTAGATGGACGAGAAAGTCCTGAGGAAAAAAGAAAAATTCAACCGATGCATGTTGAACCTGGATTGTATCCAAGTATTGTTGATATAGTTGTAGCCATGAATGACAAAGTTCGAAAACGTATAGGAGCACAAAAAAGTGAATATAACGGAATTTATGTATCAGTAGATAAGATTACACAAAAAGTTGCCATTCATTTACCTGAGGATCAATCAGTGTTTATAATTCAAAGTGCTGATTTGAGTCACATTTTTGGTTGTGATTTAGAACAAAATCAGACAGGTGTTATAATGAAAGGAAAAGGACCACATTATCCTCAGTATTCTTACGACATTATAAGAATACATTCCTTAATGATTTATAGTGCTATTATAGAATATAATATAGTAGGCGATACAAAAACTCCATTACTGCGTTGTATTCCTTTCATTTCCAAAGTAAAAATGGAGATATAATATCTACAGGACAGTACATGAACTAACAATCCTTCACAAATCAGCATAAAAATAGAACTAAGGGATACTACAGGTGAAAAAATTGCTTTTGTGTCCGAAGGAATTACACGAGTTGTCCTCAAGGCACAGATTATATCCTCATAAGGCACAGATATTCGCAAGATTTCGGATAATCATTTTTGATTTATACTTCATACGGAATGGTTGCTCAAAGTTTAGCTAATTTTCCTATTTTTCGTGGACATGCAAGGCAGCGTGGAAGAGGTTTTGGTGCTCTTGCACAAACTCTTGGGAGAACTGCAATTCCCTTCATTAAAAAATATATAGTCCCAGCTGCAAAAAGAATCGGAGCAGATTTATTTGAAATTGCCGCTCCAGAGATTGGAGAAGTTGTCAGTGGACGAAAAAAACTCAAAACGCTTGCAAAAGATGTTGGAACAAAAACAGTTCGAAAACAGCTGGGAGGTGGAAAAAAGAAATCCAAGCGTAGAACAAGAAGAACCATCTCTCAAAAGAGTAGTTCAAAAATCAGTCGCTCTCGCAAAGACATTTTTGACAAGATAAAATGAGTGTAAATCAAAGTAGTCATTTTCGGTACGGAGCGTTTACAAATTCTTCTTTGGAGATTTTTGATAAAGTCCCAGTTTTGGAAACAATTATGTAATCTTACACACAAGAAGTTTTCCCCAGTACTTCTCTGGATGAAAGCAGTATTGAGTTTGAATTTGAAAAGGATCGTAATCTCTACTTGGCTATGCGTCATACACATCTTAGCTTAAAGCTTCAACTATTCAAAGGAAGATTGTTTGATGCTTTCAAAAAAGAAAAAGCAGAACATAAAGCTAAATCGGAGGAAGATTCAGATGAGGAACCACAAACTTACTTAACTTATGTAAACAATCTACTACATTCTCTATTCTCCAACTGTGAAGTTTATTTTAACAATACAATGGTTTACAATGCCAATGGATTATATCCTCATAAGGCACAGATATCGAACGAATTCAACTCGTCAGCAGTGAGTAATAAAGGAATTCTTGCTTGTCATGGATACAGTTTTGAAGAAAATCCTGATGCATTTGATATGTATCCATTCACTGATAGAGCAAATTCCTTGGGAACAGGGATAACTTTTTCACTCTATGGGAGGCTCGCCATTTACTTGCGAAAAACTGTTGCTACCAAATATCAAAGTTCGAATTAAACTTATTCGAGCTAGACCTAATTTTTACATGTTATCTGATAATCCAAATGTGAGTCTGAAAATACTTGATTGTTCACTGTTTACAAGAAGAATTTTAGTAGCTGATCCTAATCATCAATATTTGCAATGGAATCTGGAAAGGGAACCTGCTCATTACAATTACATGGAAACTATAGCAAGAACCTTTTTCATTCCATCTCATCAAAACCAGTTTATTCAGGAAAATGTTTTCAATAATGCCCCAATCAGAAAGATAGCTATTGCAATGAATACAAATTTGGCTGTTGCGGGACCTTTTTATGAAAATCCTTTCAATTATCAACAATTTCATTTGAGAGAGCTTAGAATTATTCGGGGTGGAAGAGCAATTATTTCATTAGATACAACTTCTCCTTGTCGACCCTATGTTACAACAATGAAAGCAATGCAGTTCAACGAAGAGTTTCCAGCTCGTCCTATGGAAGATTTTCAAAATCACTATATTCTAGTTTTCGACTTGACTTCACTGCAGGATGCCGCTGAACACTTGCATTATCCAGAACTTAGTGGAGAAAGCTTGAGATTAGAAATGTTTTTCCAATTTCCATTGGAGCAAGTAACGGAAGTGATAATCTTGGGAGAAAGACTATCAAATATTCAAATTGACAAATTCGGAACAGTCGCTAAAACTGTTTAATTTTTTTGAGTTTTCAGGTTCCTATAAAAATATTGTAACTTTTTTGGGACTTTTCTTTGTTATTATCTCTGTACTATCTATATTGTTTTTTTTTTCAGACCTAAAGCTCCAGAAAAAAAGAGAAGGAATGCTGTTTAGTTGAAAACCCGAGACACTTCTTCAACCTAGACTGTAAAACAGTATTCAATAAACTTTGCCCACTATATAAGGCTTGTGTATGGGACTTTGTTGATTCAATTCCTAAATGTGTGTAAGTCATTATTCTTCCTTTTTTAACCTAAAGTACACTATCAACTTATCAATTTCATTTTTAGCTGTAAATCAGCCTACAATTGCAAAGATGGATAACATTTCACTTTTGCAAATTATTGAAAGAATTCCAGAGCTCAAGTTCAAGTAAATAGGATCATACCCTTCTGATACAGTACCTCAACTAACAAAATACTCATTGCAATTATTAACTCAGCCCCAAGCAAGGATAGAGGAGAACACTGGATTATGATTGCTCGAATGAATAAAAGCTACTACTTTGCAGATTCTTTGGGAAGAAAGAGATCAACCTACCCCTTTTTAACGAAAAAGTTTCGACGAATGGTTCCTCGAAAGCTACGAAAGACTGATAATTTGTGTGGTTTTTACGCAATTTATTCAGCGTTTCACCTTTTTAAATTCTTACAAAAGAACTTGAATAATGTTCATGATGTGTATGTTTTGAATTGTATCAGTAATTTCATGTAAAAGTGCATTTCATGTAAGTGTAAATTTTTGCAGTAATTTTACTATACGATGTAGTCAATTGTTTGATTATTTATGTAATTTAACTTTTTAAATTCCTGAGATTTCTTACGAAAAGCATCTTAGCAACTAACCCTTTGATGAAATACGGAGAATGATGATGGAATATGGATGTTGTAGTCCCCCAATTGAAAGATTTAACGATAGAGTAGATAAATTTACGAAAATTGTAACCAATTTCCAGTAAATTGTATAATTTTCTTAAAAGTTTACTCTGAGAAAGAGGGAAGTATTATTACACAAAAATATCAGAACCAAAAAAAATATGATACTATGTTGTTCTCAGAGTAAATTTTTACCGTGGTAGAGCAATTGATAAATTTGGATAATAATTTTTTGGAAAATTTGGAAATTTCAAAGAATTTTTTAAAGATTAAAGACAAAATGATAAAAAAGAACTGAAATGAATCGTAGCAAGAAATTTGACGGAATAAATAAACCAGTTGAGGTAAAAATAAGTGAGATAATTATGTGAAAAAAGATAAAATAAGTCATAAAATTATTAAGTGTAATGAACCTGTCATCCGTTCTCCAGATAACCTGGGGAAAAAAGATTAAGTAGGATATAAAAGTAATCAACCGTGTGGAGCTGTCAAGATTCCCCTGATATCCCGTGGAGCGGAATAACTAACCTGTCAAAGATAATCTCCTCTTGACAATTTTCCCCAGATAACCTGAGGGAAAATAAATAACATGAAATAAGAATTTAAAAGATTCTTTCGAGAAAAAAAAATATTCTGTGATATATTAGTTTATGATCCCATACTCTAAATTGAAACTTAATTTTCGTCGAAACTTACCATTTGAAACTTACCATCCAAAAAAAAATTTTTTAATTTTTTAATATAAAATTGTTTTTTCAAGATAAAAATGTATTTGCAAGTAAAACTTAAAAAAATTTCAAAAATTTTCTGAAACTTACCTTCTGAAACTTACCATACCGAATTTTTGTAAGACAAGATAGTCCTTACATATCACAAATCGTAGAAGTTGACTAAGAAACGCAGGTATTGGCAAAATCGAGCTCAAAAATTCGGGCGCCAAAAGTTTTTCTGGAACTTACCATCTGAAACCTACCATCTTAATACATAGGAAACCTATTCCCTACCTTAATACATTGGAAATCTATTCCCTATCTTAATACATAGCTTGGTGACCGTATACTCTATTCCCTATCTTAACACATGGGGGTCTCCAAGCACATACCCCCCCCCCCCCTGATCACCTCACCCTTCTACTACTGAATCACTTACAAACAGCATCCTCCATGCTATGAAGCAAACATTTTGCGAACCGCTCCGGTCTATGAAAATAATTGAAATATTTCAACGTTTCATAGCTTGAAAGCTTGCTTAGAAAAACTGAGACTTTGCGAACTAATTCGGTCCACGAAATATCTTGAAAATTTTCATAATTTCTTAGCTTGACTAGCTTCTTTCAAAAATCTAAATTTTTTATTCAGCCTGATTCAGCCTATGGAAATCTTGTAATGATTCAATACTTTATTGCTTTAAAATCGTCCTTAGCAAAACTGAAATTTTTTGCGAACCAATTCATTCCATGAAGTCAATTGAAATAATTCAAAGTTTCGTAGCTTCGACAGCTTGCTAAGAATAATTTTAAAGTTTTCGCGAATCGGTTTAGTCCTTGAAATTTTTGCAAAAACTCAGAGTCTTTTCGATTGGAAACTTTGTTTGAGAATTTAAAGTTTTCGCAGACCGATTCAGTCTATGAAATAAATTGAAATAATTCAAGTTTTTATGACTTCAAAAGCTTGCTCGAAAAAGCATAAACTTTTTTTTTGCGAGCCAACTCAGTCTACGGAATGACGTGCAATATTTCAAGTTTTTCGTTGCTTGATTAGCTTGCTTCAAAACTTTTAAAACTTATTCGAAAATTGTTTCGCACTATGAAAAAACTGGAAAAGTTCAAAGCTTCATAGACTTAAATTTTTTTTTTTAATTTTCGCGAAGGATTTTAGTCTAGAAAATAAATCGAAGTATTTTAATGTTTCATAGCCTGAAAACTTGCTTAGAGAAACTGAAACTTTTTAATAATCGATTCAGTCTAAGAATTAACTTGAAAGAAATCAAACAGTCTTAGCTTGATTAGCTTGCTTAGAAAACTTCGTCGTTTTCAAAGTTACGATTGGCTTCACAGTTTCGAATAGCTTGCTTAAACAAGTTTGTGAACTATTTTTTTCGATTAAATATCTGGAATTCTAGAATCTAGAATATAGAATCTAAAAACCTATCAGAATTTTATAATTTGAACTGCTTGCTTTGGAAAACTTTTGGTAAAAACGATTCTGTCTAAGAAGTAGCCTGGATTATTTCGAAGTTCTTTGCTCCATTCTCTCGCGCAAAAAAAATAAGAAAAAACTTGGAAATCACTTGAAAAACTTCAACAAGAAATCAGTTTGCCATCCGGCTCACAATTTTAACTAACTTGTTTTTTTTTTCAAATTTTCATCGCTTAAACAGCTTGAATAGAAAAATTTTAATTTTTCGCGAACTTTTTTAGTCTATGAAATAACTGAATTAATTTCAATGTGTCAAAGCTCAAAAGTCTGCTTCGAAAAATTTTTACTTTTTGTGTACCACTTCAGTCTATGCAATAAGTTTGAAATGTTTAAAAGCTTCAAGTTTTAAATAGCTTGCACAGAAACCTGAAATTTTGCTAACCAGTTCACTCTGTGAAGTAATTTAAACTGTTTCAATTCATAGCTTGAATAACTTGCTAAGAAAATTTTCAGTTTTTACAATTGATTCGCTCATCAAACAACGTTATCTTTTTCAAAGTTTCATTGCTTCAAAAGCTTGCCCAAAATTATTGTTTGCAAATTGATTCACTCCATCAAACAACTTGAAATATTTCATTGTTTTATCGCTGGTATCGCTTGAATAGCTTCCATTTAAAAACTTTAGGCTGCGCCATCCAATTTGCCTTAGAAACTTAGAAATATTTTAAAGTTTTTTAGCTGGAAAAGTTTCCTTAGAACGAAAAAGCAGCAAAAATTATCAATTCTTTTTTTAAAAAACTGATGGTAAACTTTAAGTTTAACTGGCTTAAATTTAAAAAAGTTTGGTTTGTCTATGCTCAGTTTCAATCTACTCTCAAGCCTCATTTCTCGTTCTTGCATGTAATTTTGACGAGTCAGTCTGATTTTTTCCACTGCTGGCTCTACCAGTCTTGGCTATGTCGATTATGTGTTTCTGAAAGTCATTGATGCCAGCATCTGCGGTTTATTTCTCTTGGTTTCCGTGTATATAAGAACGCGTTCAGTGCAGTTTAGGTAATCAAAAGAATTCATCAACTGGCCAAATTACACCACACTGGCCCTCTGCGCTGACTGGAAAAAAGTTGGAAAATGAGAAATTTTGTAGACTAAAGCCGTGCTCATATTGCCAATCATTTTGCTACTGGGTGAAATTTGCTTTTTTGCTGCTGTTTGAGAACTGAAATTAAAGTGTTCAATTAGTTTATCAAATCATAACAACTTTTAATTCACTCTAATTTTACGGAAAGTGTTCGCATACAAAAGAAAGTGGAAAAATCGAGTTCTTTCTGACCGCCAAAGCCAGCCCAAGCAAAAAAATTCCGTCTTTTTGTCGAAGCTAGGAACAAAATCTGGTTATATATGTCAAATTGATATTTCTTGGAGGCAAATTTTTTGCGACCACAGGTTATCTTTCTTTCGTGTTTTTTTGTGGTCATCTATCTCTCGCAATTTTTTTTTGTTTTCAGTTTGAGTTAATTTTTATTTCTCAATACACTGGGCTACAAGAAAAAAGTCGACGCTTCATTTCAACGAGCTAATTAGTTTTTTTGGTCAGTTCTTTGCCTTTTTCTCTGAGTTAGCTTGTTTGCAAGCGGAAAACAGCCAGTAAAGTCGTAGTGGTTTTGGTGTTACTAGTGCTTTGAAAAAGATCTTCTGCCGAAACAACTCAATGAATCTGATCTTATGGACTCAAATTTGTTTTTTTTTGGGAAGCTGATGATCTTCACATATCCTATACGCCGCGGAAAAACGAAAAAAAAAATTATGAAATGAATATTTTCTCCGGCTTAAGCCCACAAAAGTATAATTTCCTACGAAAAAATATGAGCTGTTGAACAAAAAAAATCCAACAATAGAACTACTGATGTTTTAGAAAAATGAGTTCTACGATCCATGCACAAGGTTCTCAAGATCAGTTTTCAGTTAAAAAAATTGTTTAGGGGTAGATCAAACGGGCAGAGGGAGGGCTGGCGATGGTTGAACATGACGCGGGCAAATGCAAGAGGGAATGTTTCGTCAAATACAGCTTTTCGAGTGAAAACAATGGAAGGTCCACTTGTCAGATCTTCTCGAATTTTTTCACACAAACATTTATCACTTTCGCAAAACGGATAAAACTTGTAAATTGTAGATTTGTGCTGACATATGTTTGCTAGACTTGGAAGAGTACATCCAAGTTTGAACATATCTATCACCTTGAAATGATGAACCTAAATCAGTTTTTGCATTGCTTCCAGGAATGGAACTGCATCCTTGTTATTGTAAAATTGCAAAAAATCTTTGAACACAGTCATTCCGTTTTTCGACTAAGTCTCTCTTAAGTAATTGTAATTATCCAAAAAAGATAAAGTAAAGCAAGTCTTTGTCTGGAGGATTATTCTTTTTAACTTTACTAAAAAAAGCTTCATACGGTGCCAATTCTGGAAAGTCAAGTTTTTTTGGTTGTCAAACCACTCTTAGGTAGAAGAATTTTTTCGTTTCGCTGGCTTTATAAGCTTTGAGAAAGGAGTCCAGAGTAGTTGTCCCACCCAGAAAAATTATTGAGTCGAGAAATTGTTATCTCCAAACTTGAAGGAAATGAAATCGTTCGCTTTTCTTATTACTGATATTTCTTGTTCTTTATCGAGAATCAAATAAGTGATTAATTATGATTTGACCAAGTAGATGAGTAGTAAATGATGGAACTAAAAAGGGGTGCGCGGCTGAGCCCATGTTTTAAGATACGTTATAGATTTCGGGTCAGCCTCGCTATATATTAAGATTGGGTATAGAGTCTACAATTTATTAAGTTAGGAAAAATCAATGGTAAGGTTCCATAGTATGTGTGATGATAAGATAATTTTAATAAAAATGGTATTTCTTTGATTTTTGTGTGGAAATGTCTAGTTTTTTTCGCAAAAATATCTGCGCGCGTTATCTAATTGGAAAAAATTAGTAGTTAGTTACGTGTAGATTGTGGAATGAAGCACTTTCATTGATTTTTTGATGCACGCTAAGTCAATGGTCAGAGTTTTGGAGCAAAAATTGAGATTTTTTTAAAATTCTTCGAAATAACTTCAAAATTCAAAACGATAAAATATTCGACCTATTAAAAGATGATTTTGAGAGAAAAAGAATAAAAAATAAAGTAAAAAAATCACTGCATCGTTTTTGAATTTTACCGCAGTTTTATACTAAAAAAACCAACAAAATACCGCTTCATACAAAACTTTTTACAATGCATCAGTTCTTTTAAGTTGAATGTTTTTGTACGAATTCCTTATCTTGAATTTGTCTTTTTGGTTAAAAACAACAAAGTCCTCTCTTTGTCTGTTCTTTTGGGGCCAACACATGATTTACAGTTCTGAATCCTCTGTTAGTAAGGTTAATTGCTTCATCGAGCACTCTCCTGTATTTTGACATCTGACCGTCTCCAGAATCTTCTCGAACCCGTTTATTTAATCGTTTATCGCTAAATTCGAACTTACCGGTCTTGTTGTCATAGCAGCAATATGTCTTGCCACACAAAAATAGCATTTCTGTAGTTTTAAATGCTTCTTTGAAAAGTCCCGGCTCCCATTTATGATGCTTTTTATGGTTACTGCAACACGTTCGAGGGAAGAATTTAGAATTTGCATCTGCCTTGAAAGTGTCTCTGCAATCATTTTCTCTCATTTTTTCCCAAAAGCCTTTTTTTACTGGTTGGATAGAGTCGTACAAGTTTTCTTCAGCAAGTGCCATGTAAATTGAGTCGGTGTCCATCTCCAACTCTTCAAATTTTATTATATCACATAAATTGTCAAAGAATTTAAAGTAGACTTCCAACATTCTCAGCTTTGCATACTGCAGTATGAAAAAGCCAACACCGATGGGTTCTCTGTGTTCAATGGTGGATTTAAGCAATTCCACCTCATATAAGTCTTTCTCAATTGTGTTCAGTCTTTTAAACAGTGTTTCGTTGGTTGCCTTATTAGTTTTTCATAGTTCAGATATTTTGTGATTGTATATCTCGATCTATCCTTGATCTGACATCCATAGGAGGAATTACCCAAAAATTTCATTGTTTCTGCTACAACTCCTGTCAGAGGGTTTTCATCTCCTTTTCTTCTTGCATCAACCACTGATTGAACAAAATTATTAAAACATTTCGAGGAGAAAACTGAAAAAAAGTGAGTTTTGGTGCACTGCAAGCCAATTTCCAAATAAAAGTTGAAGAGGGGAATTTTAACTGATCCAATCTCTAGCTTGAAACAAAATATCGTCGCTTTTCTTATTACTGATATTTCTTGTTCTTTATCGAGAATCAAATAAGTGATTAATTATGATTTGACCAAGTAGATGAGTAGTAAATGATGGAACTAAAAAGGGGTGCGCGGCTGAGCCCATGTTTTAAGATACGTTATAGATTTCGGGTCAGCCTCGCTATATATTAAGATTGGGTATAGAGTCTACAATTTATTAAGTTAGGAAAAATCAATGGTAAGGTTCCATAGTATGTGTGATGATAAGATAATTTTAATAAAAATGGTATTTCTTTGATTTTTGTGTGGAAATGTCTAGTTTTTTTTCGCAAAAATATCTGCGCGCGTTATCTAATTGGAAAAAATTAGTAGTTAGTTACGTGTAGATTGTGGAATGAAGCACTTTCATTGATTTTTTGATGCACGCTAAGACAATGGTCAGAGTTTTGGAGCAAAAATTGAGATTTTTTTAAAATTCTTCGAAATAACTTCAAAATTCAAAACGATAAAATATTCGACCTATTAAAAGATGATTTTGAGAGAAAAAGAATAAAAAATAAAGTAAAAAAATCACTGCATCGTTTTTGAATTTTACCGCAGTTTTATACTAAAAAAACCAACAAAATACCGCTTCATACAAAACTTTTTACAATGCATCAGTTCTTTTAAGTTGAATGTTTTTGTACGAATTCCTTATCTTGAATTTGTCTTTTTGGTTAAAAACAACAAAGTCCTCTCTTTGTCTGTTCTTTTGGGGCCAACACATGATTTACAGTTCTGAATCCTCTGTTAGTAAGGTTAATTGCTTCATCGAGCACTCTCCTGTATTTTGACATCTGACCGTCTCCAGAATCTTCTCGAACCCGTTTATTTAATCGTTTATCGCTAAATTCGAACTTACCGGTCTTGTTGTCATAGCAGCAATATGTCTTGCCACACAAAAATAGCATTTCTGTAGTTTTAAATGCTTCTTTGAAAAGTCCCGGCTCCCATTTATGATGCTTTTTATGGTTACTGCAACACGTTCGAGGGAAGAATTTAGAATTTGCATCTGCCTTGAAAGTGTCTCTGCAATCATTTTCTCTCATTTTTTCCCAAAAGCCTTTTTTTACTGGTTGGATAGAGTCGTACAAGTTTTCTTCAGCAAGTGCCATGTAAATTGAGTCGGTGTCCATCTCCAACTCTTCAAATTTTATTATATCACATAAATTGTCAAAGAATTTAAAGTAGACTTCCAACATTCTCAGCTTTGCATACTGCAGTATGAAAAAGCCAACACCGATGGGTTCTCTGTGTTCAATGGTGGATTTAAGCAATTCCACCTCATATAAGTCTTTCTCAATTGTGTTCAGTCTTTTAAACAGTGTTTCGTTGGTTGCCTTATGAGTTTTTCATAGTTCAGATGTTTTGTGATTGTATATCTCAATCTATCCTTGATCTGACATCCATAGGAGGAGTTACCCAAAAATTTCATTGTTTCTGCTACAACTCCTGTCAGAGGGTTTTCATCTCCTTCTCTTCTTGCATCAACCACTGATTGAACAAAATTATTAAAACATTTCGAAGAGAAAACTGAAAAAAAGTGAGTTTTGGTGCACTGCAAGCCAATTTCCAAATAAAATTTGAAGAGGGGGAATATAACTGATCCAATCTCTAGCTTGAAACAAGATATCAGCCTTCTCTGAGGACGTTTTGACGTTACGTTCTCGATTGCCTAATTCTTCATGTACTTTCCAAAATCTTTTCTTCCAACCTCAGTAATAACCAAAAAAAAGGTCCATCTTTTATTTTACTAGAAGGGAGTCTGTAGAAAGAGGTCTTTTGAGGAAAAGGGGGGTTTGACTTGTTTTTTGGTCTTGTCATAGGTTTTGAAATTTTCTCACTACTCACACTCCCACATTTCTTCAACTTTGTATCCTTTCTTTTTTATGTATTCCCGTCTCATATCATCTAACTCTCTTCATATTACCTCGTTCAATATCCGGTTCGGTTAAGGAGCGATGAGCTTCTTGACAAGAAGAAAAGTGGAAGTAACATCCCATTGCTTCGAACACTGTCTTACAGTGATCACAATAACCGTCCTTGTTAAAACAATAAATTTTTTCTGTTTACCAGATGTGGAAAAACTCTCATTTTTGTTCTTGTATCCTGGAAAAAAAAGCAATGACCGTAATCTCAAAGTTGCGAGTTCGATTATTTCTAGCCTTGAAGTTTTGCATATCAGTATCAAATTTTCATCTCGTGTACAGTCTGGTTGTCATATCTTGACACATTGAGTAAGGATAAAGCTGGCTTGCATCAACTCCAACGATCGATTTACAAACATTTGTTGAGTTTCCGATGAATGTCTCGTCAAATACAGCTTTTCGAGTGAAAACAATGGAAGGTCTACCGGTCAGATCTTCTCGAATTTTTTCACACACTTAATTATCACTTTCGCAAAATGGATAAAACTTGTAAATTGTAGATTTGTGCTGACATATGTTTGCTAGATTTGGAAGAGTACCTACAAGTTTGAACATATCTATCACCTTGAAATGATAAACTTAAATCGTTTTTTGCATTGCTTCCGGGAATGGAACTGCATCCTTGTTATTGTAATATTGCAAAAAATCTTTGAACACAGTCATTCCATTTTTCGACTAAGTCTCTCTTAAGTAATTGTAATTATCCAAAAAAGATAAAGTAAAGGATGTCTTTAACTGTAGGATTATTCTTTCTAACTTTACTGAAAAAAGCTTTATACGGTGCCAATTCTGGAAAGTCAAGTTTTTTTTGGTTGTCAAACCACTCTTAGGTAGAAGAATCTTTTGGTTTAGCTGGCTTTATAAGCTTTGAGAAAGGAGTCCAGAGTAGTTGTCCCACCCAGAAAATTCATTGAGTCGAGTAATTGTAATCTCCAAGCTTGAAGGAAATGAAATCGTTCGCTTTTCTTATTAGTGATGTTTCTTGTTCTTTATCGAGAATCAAATAAGTGATTAAGTATTATTTGACCAAGTTCAAATCAGTCCTAACGCTGTTTAACCCAAAAACAGGGATTGAACCTAAAATATCAAACGCTGTTAAACCCAAAATCCAAAATATATCTTCAGATGTTGTTTCAAATCAATTTTTCTGAATTCTTAAGAAATTGATTGACATATCTGCTACTCCGAATCTTCAATGCATTCGTCTTGGTACTCAACTTTGCTACTTGAATGACTTTTACCTCGTTCGCTTAGCTGATCGAAAATATTTTTCTTCTTTTCATTGATAACTACATCAATATCTTGAGAATTTTGTCTCATCTCCAACTTACTTTTTTCAGCTAACAGTTCGAGGTTCCTCATAAAATCAATTATCAAGTATTGTGGTTTCTTGTTGTACAAAGGTGGGATCATCAATCAGACTCGATTATATAGAGACTGAAATTGGGACAAGTTGTAGTTTGTGTTTCTTTCAATTCCTCTGTAGGAACACAAATTGACTCAAAACGAAAATTGCTAGAATATTGAAAAGCTTGTTATGTTCAGAAACTGGACAATTGAATCCTTCTAGCTTTTCAAACAATGTTTTGCGGATCTCATACGCCTTCTTTGGGTAAATATGTCTCACTCGGTACTTGCATCTCCGAGGATGTTTGTTAAAATTGTCGGATTTATTGAAGAAAATGTCACGACATGGACACCGAAAACATTTGAAGAATTTATTTACATCATTTGTATGAATGATACGATTGTTGAATTTCAGTAGTTTAGCTGTTTTCTTGAACAATTTCCTCGACAACAGGTAAGTCTTCTACTGAAACTCCACGAATACTTTTATGATCAGAACCAGACTTTGATATAAATTCTGTAAATTAACTAGAAGTGTGAGAGTCGAGATTATTGTGTCCGTTCATGTATATGGCCAACGCGCGGAAAACACACAAAAGATCTTTGTAAGGTTTCCTTGTCTTTGTTAGGTAAAAGACAGTTCACTTGCGTATGTCGTAGTAAAGGTTCGTGTAAGACAGAGTCCGGACTTACCACTGAAATGTTTTTGAGCAAAGCAGCAAAAATTGTAACGTTAGTAATCAACTTGGATCGCCACTTTCTGTTTTGACGTTCTTGATTACATTGCTCCACAATATCAAATTTTTCTACTTTTCCTTGGACTGTGTTCAATTCTGCTTTAAAACAGAGCAATTGAGATTTTTCAAACAAAATATTGTTTTCATGGGCGTAGAAATATCAATATTCACCAGTCTCATTATTTCGAAGAACAAAACCCAAAGCAATGTTGATTTTAGCAGCAGAAATGAGATTGTTGAAGACTTCTTCAAGTTTCTCGTTGATAATTTTAGTATCTAACTTGGACGTTTGCAAGTTAAATTACTTATGTCTTCCATATTCTATCTCCGTATACACCAGAAAATGTTGACAGGCGCTAAGTTCCTCCTTAATTTTTTCGCCATCTTCCCCTTCTTCATTAACTAGATGTGCATTGTTTTGTTCCATGCTCTTTTCGCCGATGTTGTTGGAGAGAGTCGTAGTTTGGAACTCTTGTTCGCAAGAAGGACAAACTGTCGACTGATTCGAATTTGGTTGAGCATGCTTCTTCGCAACATGATAATCTATCTCTACTTTCTTCTTGGACATAAATTTACAATTAGGACATTTATGTTCATCCTTGTATTCACATCTCTTTCAATGTCTCGCAGCATCAGATCTCCTGTATTAATCACCACATTTCTAGCACTTGACTTTCTCATTTCGGTTTAGAGCAAGCCTTATCTAAAAAAGAAAATTGAGACTATAGAAATGTTCCAAAAATAAAAACTTTCAAGTACCAAATTAAAAAAGAACTGACTTTTTACTTTTCGTGAAGTAACGGAATAAAATTCAATTGACTGTTTCCGATTGGCAAACAGAATGAATGATTTATTGTTGTCATCGCCTACGCAATTATCATTTTATGGCTACGACATCATTCTTTGAATAGAAGCGACGTCACCACCGACGCAATTTCCCTTTTATGGTAAGAACGTCATTTTATAAATAGAAGTGGCGTCACCACCCAAGAAATTTTCCTTTTTATGGAAAAGATGTCGACGCCTACGTCATTGTTTCGAAAGTTCCAGAATTTTCCAGAAAAATCCAATCAGAACTAAGCAGTTTCTACACATAACTTTGGATAAAAAACAATCATTTTTGAAAAATGTCAAATGAAAAAAAATTTCAATTTCCTCGAGTTATTTTACCAGAGGAAATTAATTTTTCCGTGTGATTTCCTTATTGATGAAATTATTGGAGATTTAAACTTCATCACAAATTTTGGACCTTTAAGGTGTCCGAAATAGAATTCTCCGGAGAAGTAAAAGTCTCTTCAGGAAACTTACTCATCCAAAGAACTTTGATTTAGAATCAAAGCTCTAAACTTACGGCTGCATTAGACCTGACAAGGAAAGAAACTTTATTATTCTCAAAAGTTTGAAGTTGAAAAAAAATAATGCGATAAAATTTCAAAGATTCTTTTTATTCCCTGTACATCTCCCAAATTTGTCAAAAATCCCCAGTAATTTTCTCTAATCCTCCATTTCTTTATAGTTTTTCAAGGTTCAAAGTCTTGCATCATATGTTTTGGAATAAGATTCCCGGGGATTTGCTTTGAAAAGTTCATTCCTACTATTCTCTCAAATCCAAATCGAAATAAAAAAATCTGACTATCTGCTCAAAAATCAACAATTTCTCATCAATTATAAACAAAAATTGATAATAATTTTATATGAAGTCTTGCAGAGATGCTAATTGTTCTAATTTTCTTTCTTTTGTATCCTGTTTTGGCATTATTTATGATTTTTACGGCAAACAACTTTGGATCATTCAATTTTGCAACTGTTTTTGTGTATATTTTTACTTATTTGGAAGATTTATGTCCTTAAAAGATAAATTTTGTCTGATTGGATCTGACAATGTGTAAAAAGTACCTAAATGAATTTTTGTTTCCGATTGGACATGACTTGTATAAATGATTCCATAAAAGGAAGCTGAAATCTGTTTGGACACGAATACAATCCAAATAAGAATACTAATAATGATTGGTTAAACCCACACATTCGAGTTGGAGCTACCTCTCTTTTTTAACTAGAATTAATTATTTTTGCAACTTAAGGACAGTCGACTACCTTCTCTCTTAGATCTACATACTTTAATTTCAACTTAATTTCCGTCAACTACCTCGCTCTTAACTGTAACTCTTGTTCTTACTTTGTATCTTTTGATTAACTTATTGCTCAAAATGATCTTATCAGTGCAAAACAGCAACTTTATGTTCTGTAGAATTTTCGTCTGATCTAGTACAAACTCAAGAACGAGAAACAGTCTCCGGAGTATTTTTGGCCCTAAATCCAATATAGTCTGGCACATGGTGGAGGTGGTGCGAAGAGATTTCATGGACATTATGCGATGCAAGTACCCACGACAGTGAGCCAACTTGGAGAAATGCAAACGATGGAGGAATGAACTACCACGAATTTCCTGACTCTAGATATGTGGCTCAACCATTCGACGATTTCCTCTTTCCTTGGGAAGAGGGATCTATGAACAACCCAATTACCATCGAAGAGGCTGAGGGGTTCTCTGAGCCAAGAACTCCAGTCAGCGAACCACCAAATAACCACCTGTGATGCAGGCAAGACCAGTTTTGCGCTCCATTGAGAACATGCAAAAATTGAGAAATCAGCTGCTCGACAGCTCTTTGATTTGTAAATAAATTGATTGTTGTCTTGTGTTTTGTAATTTATTTTTTTTTGCATCTAGTAATTTTTTTTAAAGAGATAGGAAAAAAGAGATAAAGTAAGAGGTCAAAGAAAAATTTGTTAAAAAATCGCAAAGGCGAAGTTTTTTTTTAAATTTTGTTGAAAAACTTTGTTAAGAATCAAAGTAATTATGCAATTGGTAAATATTTCACAAAATTTTGTTGTAATGATGGCAATAAAATTAAACCAATTTTAACATCCTGTAAAAAACACAACTTGTAATGCTAATTTTATAAAAGATCAGCACAATTTTGCAAACTTGTTAAAAATTTACATAACCCTTGCACAATGCAAAAATTTTTAAAAATAGTTCTGCTACACTTGTTTAGACAATCAATGAAAATCTATCAAAGAAAGAAAAATTTTACTATAAACTTTCGCATTTTGAAGAAAAGTGTAACAAGATTTTCTTGCACTGTCGAAAATTATAAAATTTGAATTTCCTTATTCTAATTTTGATCATTTAAAATTCAATTTTTGCATGTAGGTTTAACAAAAAGATCAGAAAAAAAATGTATTGAGATAGGGAATAGTAGCCAAAATCATCAATAATGAAAAATTTTCATCAATTATTTAACTTTTTTTAAAAACAAATTTTTGCGTTTTTTGCATATGCATAGGAAAAATAAATTATATTTTTGCATTAGTTATCTAAAAAACCACGAAAAAAATTTGCATCTAACACAAGAATTTTACACAAATTTTTTGCATACTTTTTAAAAAAACCAAAACAGTTTTTATATCTTGTAAAAAAATAATTAAATTTTTGAAAACTTGTCTAAAATATCAAATCAAAATTTGCATCTTGCTAAAAAAGAGACAAGTTAATTTTCGCACACGTGATAGAAATTAGAAAATTATTCGTTGAAAATACTTTTGATTTGAAATAAAATCAATTCTGAAAAATTTTTATGAAGAAAAATCAATTATTAATAGAAAAATTGACACGCTCACTATTTACAGAACCATAAATTTCAATGAATCAATCAACAACTTTCAACAAATCGGACTCAAACTTTGAATTTTGAAATTTTGAAAACTTTTCCAGAAAAGCTGATCCAAGAGACTGAGTGGACGCAACCTTTTGAGCAGAACTGAGATAATGTCTTTTATTTTTTTCGCAGCAGGCGTTTCTTTGCAATACTGGGTAATTTTTCCGGTATTCTTTTATTCAAGTTAAGTTCGACTGCACGATTCAATTGATTGAAAATTTCTCTTTCTATCTCTTGATGAGATAAAATTGAAAAGAAATCTCTATTTGTATAAAGTAAAAATAAAATGAACAGTTTGGCAAGTGAAATTATATTTATCTAATCATTGCAAATTTTGATAGAGCGATGATCCGTTTATGATCAAGTAAAGTTTGCAATTTTCCACTGGGCAGAATGATAAATGGTTAGATACACAGTAGTCTTGGGTGACAATGATTTCTTCATAAAAGTTTTCTGAGACAGAGATAAAAAGAGATTTTTCATTGTAATCCCAATAAAAAGTGGAATATGCTCGACACATAGCAGATGCAATCATCGATTAATTACTGAAACTGGTTTTTATTTACATTGAATTGCTTTGTAGTTGTTCCAGCCCCTATGCAAGGTCCATATTTGGGTCATCACCTACTCACTATTCCATATAAGATAATAGGGTGAGTCATCTGCATTTCCTAATTTCTATATTTTTACAACTATCATTATTTTGAATTATTGAATATTGATCAGTTGACTCTGAGTCTCAAATCAAAACTTTTTCACAAAAAGATATCCTTCCCAACTATATTAAATTTGCTAACAATCAAAAGAAAATTGGGAGATTTTTTGGTCCTAAAAACCATGCAATGAAAAAATGTACTTTGAACCTTGCTTGCAATTGCTAAAGAAAAATGAATTGGAACAAATCGAAAAGTCTCAGCAAGTCTATCATGGTGAAAAAGAAGAAGAAAAGATATCAGTAATACTGAATACTGTTATTCACGATGCTGAAAACCTAGGATTCGATGCCGTACTGGAACTTTATTCTGACAAAGACTCAACCAGGGAGCAGGAACTTGCGAATTGTCATGCGGTGTATGGCGTTGCAACATACAAGAAGAGAAGGGTGTTTGTCACAATCAAGAAGTACAGTGTAAACAAGCGACCCTACATTCAGAATTGACTCTTCACAGCATAAGAAAACAAAGTCTTGAAGCAAGTTGCCTATGTCAACTATAGTTTGAACGAATTCAAAAAACTCGCTCACGTCTTGGGAGATTTTTTTGTTTGTTGAGAACTGTAATGTTCAGTAATTTTGCTAAGTGCTGTTATTATAGTCATGTGATTCAAAGATTCATCTTCTTGAGTCATTTTTTTTAAAAATTTCTTTGAGCTGAGCAAAATGAGTTGGAACATTGGTTTTTCCAGAAATCTTGTTTGAAAGCTTTTAAATAAATTAGGACTTTTCCATATCGTCTAGCAAAATAAGTCCCAAAAATTTTCACTAACAGTTTTGGAATCTAAAAATTTACCAAAATTGCAAGATTTGGATAAAAAATTACTAATTTCTCAGTTTGATTGGACTTTGCATAACAGGTGACGTAAAGTTTTTCTAAGTTTTCGTTCAGAATTTGAATAAAAATAGATCTTATAAAATTTTGTAGAAAAGGAAGCACTTGGAAAAACAAATAGAAATTTCAGTTGGAATAAGAGGTTCTGAAATTGAATGAAGTTCTCAGAAATTTTGGTTTGTTTAAGGATGGATTTTCATCAAATTCAAAAAAGAAAACATTTTTTCTTTGTACCTTTTGTACCTGTTTTGGACCCAAACTGAAACTTGAAAGAAAAGAACCAAAAATTTCCTTTTAGGGGTCTAATTGGATACAAAAATTCTTGTATGGATTACTTTTTTGCAAAATCAAAAGTCTTCAGACTTCAGACAATTTTACATGACTCTGCTGGATCTGTGAAGTCCACTACGCCTTAGACACCTGGTTATTATTATGTTTCACCTAGATTTTCTAGCTCTTGCCTTCTTGTTCACGTGACTGGAGTGTTCTTCTGTTTATATTTAAAAACTTTTGCTTTAACAGAATATGCACTGTTGATTGTTCGTCATTTTATCCAAACATTTCATCTAAAACAGTTAACATCTTGAGTCTAGTTGTTTTGGATATTGAGTGTATTGAAAACAAAATAGTAAAATAGTTAGGAGTTTATAAAATGGACAAACTGTGGGATATTCCTTTCATCCTCCCAAAAAGTCCCAAAGTTCAAATCATCTCAGTCTGCTTGTTGTACGAAGCATCTTCATAGAATCAATTGGAGCTGTGGTCATGAAAAAAATACTGAGATTGAAAAAACTATTGAAAGAACAACACGCTCCAGAAACGGAATTTTTTTCGCAAAACATAATGAAAAATGTAAAATTCTGTCAGAAATTTTGGAAACAAATGTTACAAATTTGGATGACTACGCATGCCCAAAACTTGGTTGATGAATGTGACAAGCGATTAAATGGTTGATGAATGTGGCAAGCAATTAAATTTAGGAAATTTTGTTTTTGATGAGGTGAATCATGAACGAAAATCATGGAATGTTTTTGGACGTATGTGTGAAAGAGCTCTTTTAAATTTTCTGTGCCAATTTTTTGTCATAGTTTTAGTACTAGCATGTGCAATCGTTCGAATAATGCTAGCTACTACCTATGAAGAAATTACAGTTTGGGTAGCATTTTCATCAAGTTCACTCGATTATATTTTACCCTCGCCAAAGCTATAATACAATTAATTTCTAGTTTTATTTCGCTTGTTGGACCGAGTGAATTTGAAAAATCGCATCCTATTTTTAATTGGTGAAAAAATTGGTACATTTCAACCAAAGTTTGACAAAATTTTTTGTTTTTATCAATATTATCAACCTCTTTATGGACAAATGCAAAGAAAAAACCTTAAATTTAGAGAATTGTCTTTGAACTGAATAAAAACCTTCCTAAAAATACTTGTTGATATTTGATGACTTTGTTGATGAAATTTCAAAGTCTAAGCAATTTGTAAAAATACCTGCTGCTGGAAGACACAAGGGACTGAATGCAGTATATATTAAGCATAACTTATTTCATCAAAGCAAATTGGGAAGAGTTGTTGAATTACAAAATACACACATAATCTTGTTCAAGTCAACGAGAGATGTTTCACAAATCAATACAATAAGTCAACAACTAGGTCTAGGATCACAATTGAAATAGTGGTATCAGGATTCAACGTTGACTCCTTATGATCATTTATTCATTGATTTGACTCAAGAAACAGTTGATTCACTAAGATATTGCACTAACAGCGGTTCAGTTCTATCAAACTTTTATTTACAAACTGCAACAGAAACAAAATTTTTCGACGATGAGCGTAAAATACGTCTCTATACTCCCAATATTTCAAACAGTTTCCCAAAAATTTCAAAAACTTTTAACCCACCATTGTCCAAAAAGTTTCTATCAGTTCCTCAGCGAATGTCTAGTAAACTTGCTAAGAGGCGAGCTAAAAGATTTCCGAAAAGTAGACGTGGTGAAATATCGGAGAGAATTATCAGAATTTACAAGAAGAAGAACTTCACTGCATAAAAGGTGAACTATTTCGAGCTCGCTTAAAGGCTTACAACTAATATCTCTTATCACTATTTTTGTCATTAACCGATTGACATAGTATCAATGAATGCTTTCTATTTCCTTACTCATTTTGTCAATCACGAAGTACGCTTCCTCAAAAACCAAAATTGGAACAAAAGCAAGAAAATGAGGAGAATGTACCAAAATAGTTTGATTCTATTTACAGTGTTGTAAATGCGAGTTAAAAACGATTAACAAAAAGCATCTGATTTAATTTTGAACTCTCCCAGAATTAGACGAAGTCAGTCAAAAAAATCATATTAGATAATCGAAACACAAAAGAGCCACTTGTAGTCTTTGTTTGTGCACTAAAGCGAAATAAAAACAGATTTTACAGATATTAACTTTACCATTTTGGAAGCAATTCAATTTGCACCTGAACTTGTTATCAACAAGAATGCCAAAGCGAAAGCGAAAGACAGACGAAATTGGATCCCCTTCAAAATCTGAAAAGGTATGTCTGAACAGATTGTGTGTTGGGGTAGAGCTGGGTATGGTTCTGTGGAAAACTTGAGTAAAGCAATCAAATTGTCAAAAAAGAAAGTAGAACAGTTTTTACAAACCAAGACATCGTATTCAAGCTTTTTCAAAATAAATCACTGAGTTTTAGTGCATGGATTTTGCTTTTGCGGACAAGCTAGCGAGTCAAATCAATGGCCTCAAAAAGTTTTTGAATGCTGTTGATGTTTTTTCACGATTTGTTAGATTTCAAACAATGAAAACAAATTATGCCAAAGACACTTTGCAATCTTCCAAAAAAAATAGTTTCTCGAAAGAACATGCTTGAAATTTTTTGGGTTGATAAAAGAACAGAGTATGAGGGAACTTTCAAAAAAATTTTCAAGGAAAAATACATTGAAAATTACTGAACAATGAGTGAAACAAAAACTGCTTATGCAGAGAGGTCCTTTAAATCAAAAAACACATAATTTATCGCTACATAGAAGATCATGGTGAAAAATTTATTCAAAAGTTACCTCAACTTATGTCTACAATGAATTGTCGCGTCATTGAATCTATTGGGAAATCACCTAGAGATGTCGAGAATACTGATTTCCTCTCAACTCTCTACAACAAATCTCTAACAAGATAAAAGAAACCAAAATTCAAAGTTGGAGGCAGAGTGCGAATTTCGAAGAATGATATTCCTATCTAATTAGATACAAACCACAATTTACAGATGAAATTTTTGAAATTTTGGTATTATCTAGAAAAAAAGCCTCCTATATACATCATCAAAGATCTTGACAAAGACATTCTGGGAAAAAGAAAAAGAGCTGCGAAAATGTTCAGAATAATTGTAAACCATTTCTTGAACTAATTTTCTATCGATCAGTTGTCAAGATTCTTTTACTATTGAGTAAGTTTCTAATGCTTTTATTTGTTATCCGAATATTAGTCTTAGTTTATTTTACAAAGTTTCTACCCGAGCAAATACATTTAAACGGAGAAAGGGAGGTTGCCATTTCGGAATTATTATACCGTACTTTGTACCAAATTGTGATTGAGGGAATATTACCCTCGTAGATGGCAGAGAAAAATCTCAGGAGAAAAATACGATTGAAACAATGCAATTTGAACTAGAATTTTATCCAAGTTTGGTTGATATAGTTGCAGCCATAAACAACAAAATTGAAGAACGTCTAAGATGCTCAAGCATTTGAATATAGTGGAATCCATGTATCAGAAGATTAAATCCCACAAAAGATTGCTGTTCATTAACCTGAGAATCAATCAGTGTTTGTTATTCAAAGTTCTGACTTGAGTCACTTTTTAGGTTGTGATTTAGAACAAAATCAAACAGGGGTTAAAACAAAAGGAAAAGGTCCACATAATCTTGAGTATTCTTACGACATTATAAGAATATGTTCTTTGATGATATATAGTGAATTTGTAGAAAATAACATAGTCGTTGATACAAAAACTTCATTATTGCGTTGTATTCCATTCATTTCCGAATTAAAAAGGAGATATAATTTCTACAGGACAGTTAATGAGTTATCAGTCTTTACAAATTCACAGCTTAAAAAACTGTTGAAATTTTTTTTCCATAGTATCAAGATAGAACTAGGAGATAGTCCTGGCAAAAGTTTCACTTTGTATCCGTAGAAAGTACCCAATTTGTTCTCTTGTTCCACAAGATTTTGAATAATCATTTTTTTAAATAAATTTTATACGAAATGGTTGCTCAAAGTTCAGCTGATTTCCCTGTTTTTCAAGGACATTCAAGACAACGTGAAAGAGATTTCGGAGCTCCCGCACAAACACTTGGGAGAACTGCAATCCCTTTCATTAAAAAATATATGGGCTACGAAAAGAATTGGAGCAAATTTGTTTGAAATCGCTGCTCTAGAGATTGGGGAAGTTGTTATAGGACGTACAAAACTCACAACATTTGCAAAAGATGTGGGAATAAGAACCGTCCGGAAACATTTGGGAGATGGAAAAAAGAAATACAAGCGTAGATATTGTAGAACCAGATCCAGTCCTCGAAAAATAGTTCAAAAAACAGTCGCTCTCGCAAAGATATTTTTTACATTATAAAATGAGTGTAAATCAAAGTCATTTTCAGTACGGTGTTTTTACAAAGTCTTCATTGGAGATTTTCGATACTGTCCGTGTTTTGGAAACAATAATATCATTTTACACACAAGAAATATTCCCTAGTACTTCTCTGGATGAAAGCAGTATTGGGTGTTAATTTGAAACGGATCGTAATCTCTACCTGGATATTCGTGATACCCATCTTGATTTAAAGCTTCAATTATTGAAAGGAAGATTGTTTGATGCTTTCAGAAAAGAAAAACCCGAACATAAAGCAAAATCCGAGGATGATTCAGATGAGGAACAAAAACTTGATAAATTTATGTAAACAATCTACTACATTCTCTATTGTCCAACTGTGAAGTTTATTTTAACAATACAATGGTTTACAATGCCAGTGGATTATATCCTCATAAGGCACAGATATCGAACGAATTCAACTCGTCAGCAGTGAGTAATAAAGGAATACTTGCTTGTCATGGACACAGTTTTGAAGAAACTCCTGATCCATTCGATATGCATCCGTTCACTGATAGGGCAAGATCTTTAGGAACAGGGATAACTTTTTCACTCCATAGAAGGCTTGCCATTGATTTGTTTGCTTGCACAAAGTTGTTGCTACCAAACACCAAGTTTGTTGCTACCAAACACCAAATTTTTGCAAACTTGTTAATAATTTACATAATTTTTGCACAATGCAAAATTTTTTTAAAAAAATTCTGCCACACTTGCTTAGACAATCAATGAAAATCTCTCAAAGAAAGAAAAATTTTACTATAAACTTTCGCATTTTGAAGAAAAGTGTAACAAGATTTTCTTGCACTGTCAAACATTATAAAATGTGAATTTCCTTATTCTAATTTTGATTATTAAAAATTCATTTTTTGCATGTATGTTTAACAAAATGATCAAAAAAACAATGTATTGAGATAGGGCATAGTACTCAAAATCATCAATAATGAAAAACTTTCATCAATTATTTAACTTATTTTAAAATAAAATTTTGCGTTTTTCGCATATGCATAGGAAAAATAAATCAGATTTTTGCATTTGTTTTCTAAAAAACCACGAAAAAAATTGCATCTAACACAAAAATTTACAAAATTTTTGCACACTTGTTAAAAAAACCAAAACTGAGTCATTTTTTTAAAATTTCTTTCAGCTGAGCAAAATGAGATGCAACATTGGTTTTTCCAGAAATCTTGTTTCAAGGCTTTTAAAAAAAAGGACTGTTTCATATCGTCTTACAAGAAAAGTCCCAGAAATTTTCACTAACAGTTTCACTCTAAAAATTACCAAAATTGCAAGATTTGGATACAGAATTACTGATTTTTCAGTTTGAAAAGACTTTGCATAACAGGTGACATAAGTTTTTCTAAGTTATCGGTCAGATATTGAATGAAAATAGATCTTATAGAATATCGTAGAAAAGGAAGCATTTGGAAAAACAAATAGAAATTTCAGTTGGAAAAAGATGAGTATGGTAAACTGGTTGATTTTACCCCCTCGGTTTTGTCTCATGTAGAAACATTCGAAAAACTAGTATCATTTTTGAAGAAGGCACCGTAAAAAATGGACGTTCAGAAATTGAATGAAGTTCTCAGAAATTTAGATTTGATTAAGCATGACTTTTCATCAAATTCAAAAAAGAAAACAGTTTTTCTTTGTACCTTTTTTGTTTTGGACCCAAACTGAAATTTGAAAGAAATGGACCAAAAATTTTCTTTTAGGGGTCTAATTGGATACGGAAATTTTTGTATGGATTACTTTTTTGCAAATTCAAAAGTCTTCAGACTTCATACAATTTTACATGACTCTGCTGGATCTGTGAAATCCACTACGCCTTAGAGACGTGGTTATTGTTATGTTTTACCTAGTTTTTCTAGTTCTTGTTTTCTTGTTCACGTGACTGGACAGTTCTTCTGTTTATATTTTAAAACTTTTGCTTTAACAGAATATGCATTGTTGGATTGTTCGTCATTTTATCCAAACATTTCATCTAAAACAGTTAACATCTTGAGTCTAGTTGTTTTGGATTTTGAGTGTATTGAAAACAAAATAGTAAAATAGTTAGGAGTTAATAAAATGGACAAACTGTGGGAAAGTCCCAAAAAGTCCCAAAGTTCAAATCATCTCAGTCTGCTTGTTGTACGAAGCATTTTCATGGAATCAATTGGAGCAGTGGTCATGAAAAAATACTGAGATTGAACAACTATTGAAAAAACTACACGCTCCTGAAACGGTGTTTTTTGCAAAAGACTATGAAAAATGTGAAATTCTGTCAGAAATTTTGGAAACAAAAGTTACAAATTTGGATGACTACGCATGCCCAAAATTTGGTTTATGAATGTGACATGCAATTAAAAGGTTAAATGTAAATGCGACGTTAAAAGCGAGTAACAATAAGCATCTGATTTAATTTTAAATTCTCCCAGAATTAGACTAAGTCAGTCAGAAAAAAATCATATCAGATAATCGAAACACAAAAGAGCCACTTGTAGACTTTGTTTGTGCACTAAAGCGAAAAAATACAGATTTCCCAGATATTAATTTTACCATTTTGGAAGCAATTCAATTTGCACCTGAACTTGTTGTCAACAAGAATGCCAAAACGAAATACAGACGATATTGGATCCCCTTCAAAATCTGAAAAGGTATGACTGAACAGATTGTATTTTGGGGTAGAGGTGGTTACGGTTCTGTGGAAAACTTGAGTAAAGCATTCAGGTTGTCAAAAAAATAAAGTAGAACAGTTTTTACAAACCAAGACCTCGTAGTCAAGCTTTTTCGAAACAAATCAATGAGTTTTAGTGCATGGATTTGGCTTTTGTGGACAACCTAACCGCTCAAATCAATGGCTTCAAAAGTTTTTTGGTTGCTCTTGATATTTTTCACGATTTGTAACAGTTCAAACAATAAAAACAATTTGTGCCAAAGACACTTTGCAATCTTCCAAAAAAAATGGTTTCTCGAAAGAACACGCTTGAAACTTTTTGGGTTGATAAAAGAACAGAGTATGGGGGAACTTTCAAAAAATTTTGCAAGGAAAAAGACATTGAAATTTACTGAACAATGAGTGAAACAAAAACTGCACATGCAGAGAGGTCCATTAAATCATTAAAAACGATAATTTATCGCCATATAGAAGATCATGGTGAAAAATTTATTCAAAAGTTACCTCAATTTATGTCTACAATGAATTGTCGCGTCATTGAATCCATTGGGAAATCACCTAGAGATGTCGAGAATACTGATTTCCTCTCAACTCTCTACAACAAATCTCTAACAAGATAAAAGAAACCAAAATTCAAAGTTGGACGCAGAGTGCGAATTTCGAAGAATGATATTCCTATCTAATTAGATACAAACCACAATTTACAGATGAAATTTTTGAAGTTTTGGTATTATCTAGAAGAAAAGCCTCCTACATACATCATCAAAGACCTTGACAAAGACATTCTGGGAAAAACAAAAAGAGCTGCGAAAATGTTCAGATTAGTTGTAAATCATTTCTTGAACTAAATTTCTATCGATCAGTTGTCAAGATTCATTTACTATTGAGTAAGTTTCTAATGCTTTTATTTGTTATCCGAATATTAGTCTTAGTTTGTTTCACAAATTTTCTACCCGAGCAAATACAATTGAAAGGAGAAAGGGGGGTTGCCATTTCAGAATTATCATACCCTACTTTGTACCAAAATGTTATTGAGGGAATATTACCCTCGTAGATGGCAGAGAAAAATCTCAGGAGAAAAGAAAGATTGAACCAATGCATATTGAACTAGAATTGTATCCAAGTATTGTTGATATAGTTGTAGCCGTGAAAAACAAATCTGAAGAACGTCTAAGATGCTCAAGCATTTGAATATAGCCGAATCCATGTATCAGAAGATCAAATCCCTCAAAAGATTGCTGTTCATTAACCTGAGAATCAATCAGTGTTTGTTATTCAAAGTTCTGACTTGAGTCACATTTTAGGTTGTGATTTAGAGCAAAATCAAACAGGGGTTAAAATGAAAGGAAAAGTTCCACATAATCCTGAGTATTCTTAAGACTTATAAGAATATATTCTTTGATGATATATAGTAATTTTATAGAAAATAACAAAGTCGTTGATACAAAAACTTCGTTATTGCATTGTGTTCCATTCATCTCCGAAGTAAAAAGGAGATATAATTTCTTCAGGACAGTACATGAGTTATCAGTCTTTACAAATTCACAGCTTAAAAAACTGTTGAAAAAATCTTTCCATAGTATCAAGATAGAACTAGGAGATAATCCAGGCAAAAAATTTCCCTCTGTGTCCGTAGAAAGTACCCGATTTGTTCTCTTGTTCCGCAATTTTTCGAATAACTATTTTTTATTTAAATTTTATACGAAATGATTGCTCAAAGTTAAGCTGATTTCCCTGTTTTTCAAGGACAACTTGGAAGACATTTCGGAGCTCCCGCACAAACTCATGGGAGAACTACAATCACTTTCATTAAAAAATATATTGTCCCAGCTGCGAAAACAATTGGAGCAAAATTGTTTGAAATCGCTGCTCCAGAGATTGGGGAAGTTGTTATAGGACGTAAAAAACTCACATTTGCAAAAGATATGGGAACAAGAACAGTCCGGAAACAATTGGGAGATGGAAAAAAGAAATACAAGCGTAGATATGGTAGAACCAGATCTTGTTCTCGAAAAATAGATCAAAAAACAGAGTGTAAATCAAAGTCATTTTCGGTACGGTGTTTTTACAAATTCTTCATTGGAGATTTTTGATACTGTCCGTGTTTTGGAAACAATAATGTCATTTTACACACAAGAAATATTCCCTAGTACTTCTCTGGATGAAAGCAGTTTTGGGTGTTAAATTGAACCGGATCGTAATCTCTACCTGGATATTCGTGATACCCATCTTGATTTAAAGCTTCAATTATTCAAAGGAAGATTGTTTGATGCTTTCAAAAAAGAAAAACCCGAACATAAAGCAAAATCCGAGGATGATTCAGATGAGGAACCAAAACTTGATTAACTTTTGTAAACAATCTACTACAATCTCATTTCTCCAGTTGTTAATTTTTTTAAATAATACAATGGTTTACAACGCCAATGGGTTATATCCTCAAAAGGCACAAATATCGAACGAATATAAAAACAAAAAACCGTACCGATGAAATTATAAAAAATATTTTTCGAAGACAACTCTATGGGAACTATTTATAAACTGTCAATTGATAAAACAACACCAAACATATCACATTTGATGGAAAAAGTAAGAACGAAAGATTAGAAAATAAAAGAATTTCGGAAAAATTTTAGCTAAAAAATTCAAAGAAAAAAGCATTTTCCCTAGAAACTATTCACTTCAAGCAATATTAAATCACCCAATTTTGAAAAAAAAAGATTTCAAAAAACTAAAATTTCGAAAAGAGAAATAAAGTCAATTTTTGTGAAATGCTTCTGAGCGCAAAACATTTATCCAAACTACGAAACTTCCTATAAAATTTTAGAAAAAACTATATAAAAAAAAAACTTTTTTTTTCTAGCTTATTTTCACTTGCAAAGTAACATCAAATCACCATTCTTTGCTATAAAATTTTTCAAAACTGTTCAGAGAAAATGTTACCAAAGTAAAAGTTCGTGTATTTTCTTTTTGTGTCTTTTCTTAATTTAGACGTCTTGCTTTTCATGAACCACGGTATCGATTGAATCTCAGATAAAAACAGTTTTTTTTCAAAGATAACAGTTTTCACAGTATTCCTTCATTTCTGTTGTTTTAACATACAAACATGAGATATTAATTAACAGGTTAATTCAACAAAAATTTTGTATACGGTTTTTTGTAGACACTGTTATTTTTTAGGTTAAGTCATTTTTTGTTTTAAAGTAATTATACTTTACTTTCAGTTCATTGAATAGTTCAGTTCAAACCAATAATAATAATATGAAAAAAAAAATAGAAATTAATTGATCTTTATACACAAAAAATAACGTACCTGAAGTTTTTCTTTTAAAAGTATGATATCTTAAGGTTATTTTTGAAAAAAAAATGCCATTTTTTATGAATGTTTTCATTAGACGACTCGAGAAACAAAAAAAAATAAATTACCGAATTGCAAAAAACGTTCGTGTTTTTTCAAAATCTTTCTGAATTTTATAAAAATCAAAATGATATTTTTTTGAATTGAAATACCTTGAAAAAATAAAATACAGAAAAAAAATCAGAAAAGTTCGCTCAGTAAAAGTAACACAAAAACAAAATGTAATTGGATAGTCAGTCACCAATCTACCACTAAGGTTACACCAAGATGTCGCTCTTCATAGATCTACTAGGAATTGAAAATCTGAATTACTGCTGCCCTAAGGTTTCGCTCATGGTAATCACACGAAAAAAGCGCCATTGTTAGAATATTTATGTCGGTAACAAATGTAACTTAAATAAAACTAAGAAAAATAAAATATGGCTAATTCAAAACAAAGATCAAATTAAAATCAATTTATCCATTGTCGAAAAAATAATTGATGCATAAAGCCAAGCGATGGAATAGTTTTTTTGAAGAACAGGTTGTTACACCAATTCTTAATTTACGGTGGGGAAGCAAAAACAGCAATACTACAATTTCGAAGAACGTAAATTTTCAAATAAGATTTAACAGAGACGGCTGAGATAATTCAATCAGTTGCTGTTGATTAAAGGGCTAATTATTTTTTCTTTGACAAATACGAACCACCTATTACATCGGATATTGATGAAATTTACGTTTTTTTGTTTTCTCGAAAGCTGTTGCTTACGGTTTTATTGGTGATACTAAATTTCATCATACAATTCTTATAAAGCTTGATTCATATGGAGAATTGATTGATTTGTAGATAAAATTCTTGGGGAAATCAAAAACGACAATTGCAATTTTTCAAATTTTTCAACAGTGCATATGGAAGCTTCAAGCTCAAGCCAAAAAAAATCAGCGCTAAAATTTACACGATTTTTATATTCTTGATTACTCAGTTCAGTCGTAATGATGTTAAGTTAAAAATATGAACTCTTCACCGATCAGCTTAAAAACACATTTATAAAAAAGGAAACAAAAAATTTACAAAAACTTAATTAGCTGATTCAATTGATTTTTTTTGGGTTTCTGAGGGCTGAAACTCACATTGTTGTTATCGCGTTTCCAACGTACCGATGTCGATACTGATTGAATTCTGGTATATATCCATAAACTGTTTTAAATTTAATCACAAAAAAATGGTGCTTTTGGAGCAACATTGTCCAAATTTCTCATGATTTATGCTTTAAGTGTTGGTCGAAAAGTTTTATCTTGTAACATTGGGAATTGGTACTCATTTGCAGAAAAAGCAAAAAGTTTTTTTGGTTGTTAAGGTTTTTGTGTTCGTTTCAAAGTCTATGAAGACTTACAGATTTGAGACGACAGCTAGATTCCTGGAAAGTCTTTCGTGTGTTTTACTCCACCATATTGTTTTTTCTTCAGTTGAAGTGATTGCTCTGCTTAATGTTCAATTCACTCTCTCCTGACCTTCCACTTTATCCGTAACTTCTGACAGCATTTTGCAGCAAATTCTTTTTCACTACTTTTGGTGGAGGCTATAAAAAAGTTTGATAAATTTGGACTTGCATAGCGAGCTGCCACGAAAGGTAGAGATATTGTATCAAAATTTTGTTGACCGTGTGACAAAACAATTCATCTGAGCTTATTGCTGACGATAACAATGATCCGTAACAACTTTTTGATCACGTTCTACGTTAAAATTATGAAATGAAATCCCGATTTGCGGATCAGGATTACCTATTTATTGAAGATCCCACCAAAATTTCAAGAATACTTTCACAAGATGGAAAAAATATATTGTACCATCACCTGGTAATTTGTTAATAAAATTCTAGCAACAAGCAAATTCCAACTGCGGCCGACATTGAGCGCCATTTTCTTATAAGGAATGTGCAAATAATAGTTACACTGTATGCAAGATGCGATGTTGAGCGCTTACTACTAAAAAAAATGAAGAACTATCGCAAATTTATGGGGGACAGAGATATTCAAAACGAAGATTTTGAAATGTCAGAAAAAACACCTGACGATTATGACCGTTATATTAGTCCACAATGACAGTTCCAATTCGATTAAACTTATATATGTTCAAATGACAGATTTTGTAATTGATGGAGTTTTCACTGCTCTCAGAAGCTAGTATTGCCAACTATCAGGCGCTGTAGGTGTTTTGCGCAAAAATTGGTTCTGACTCGCAATTTTAATTATTAATCAAAATTAATTGTATCTGGCATTCAATTTCATAAGTCATTTTCGAGTTAAGTACGCAATCAGACAGAGTAAATTATCTTTAAAAAACTTGATGCGCGCTGTGTTTGAGCAAAAACTTTTGTTGAAAAAACTTTAGAGAACTGTATTCTAGAAAACACATTTTTGAAAACGATTTAACAAATTGACACGTTGTTTATGATTACTTTTGTCATTGAAATTCGACAACAGATCTACTTCGCTTGAAAAACCGTGAGTTGTTTGCTTTGTTTTTCTTGCTATGAACAAATTCCGTTTTAAAAACTTTTTTGAGCTGTAAACCTTGTGTTGTATGGAAAATGATTGTTCAATCTAACATTGTAGTTGAAAAAAAATCGTATCAAACTTTTGCCATCCTGTTCTATTGTTTTTTCAGTTTTCAATTTCAAGTTATGTGAGCCTACCTATATAATGCAGTAGCAATTATCAAAAAAAAACTAAATCACCCTCATGAAGGCTGGGATGAGTTTTTTGTTGTAAAAGGTTAACAAAGTTATCTAGCTCTTAGGATATATTGAAACTATCAATGATTGACTTGTATGCAGTATTTTTCCCCCTTTTGACTTTTGAAAAAGTTATGAGTATCGATTAAAAGCCCAGGTATTTGATTTGGTTTGGATGACCTACTAAGTTGAGATGATGCTTCGCTGGAGTTGGTCTTAAAACTCATGCATTTTTTGCTGCAGTCTTTGTGCCAATAAGCAAAATAAAACGTTCTTGAATACAACCGAAATTGCCAAGCGAGCTCTGCTGATAACGGTCTCGATAACAGGCATGCGCAAAAAACTTTTTTTGCGAACAAAATAATTCAATCTTTTATTTTAAAAGAAACCTACGATTGAGTAAGTGAATCCGTGCTAGCAGTACCCTTGGATGTTATAGTTTTTTTAAGTGAAACTATAACATCCAATTTCAAGTGATGCAAAAATATTCACGAGCATTCTCAATTGTGAATAAACGTAAATGGTTTATAAAGAAGAGACTTTTTTGATATGATTGGGAACAAAATAAACATAATTTGTTTAAAATCATATTAAAAAAAAATTTCAAATAAATCGTTAGAAAAGGAGGTTTTGAGTTTTTATGCAACCAAAATGCATTTTTCTAACAAACAAAGTCTGTATTCTTGAGATCACTTCATTTCTGAGGAGTAAAGAGTAAAGACTCGGCACTCGGCTCTCTATAAACCGTAGTTGTTTTCTTTTTATTTTCGGCCCCAAAAAACACAAAAAATTTTATCTCAGATTCCCTAAAAATTTTGTTTTTAGTTGCAGGAAACTTGATTTGAAACAATTTTAATCTAACGAAAAAGTCCATGATGATGCTAGGTTAGACGATTTTAGAAACCATTAACAGTATATGCGCCAGCATCACAATGCTTTGAGTTTCTGTATCAATTTTATGCATTTTTCTGCAAATTTGATTACCATCGAAGTTATCATCTCCTTTAAACTAAAAACATGCACTGCTATTTTACGTTACTATATCTTCGTTTTGGTTTTTGTATCATAGCTGTTTTCCTCTCTAAGTCTTGTCTCTGAGTCGTTTTGGTACAACTTTTTATCATTTCTTAGAGATTTTGCAATAAATTCTGGAACCATTGATGCAAACACGAACAAACACAAATGATTTGACGTCATAGAATCCAGCTGAATCGTCACTTGCCTTTTGATTTGCTGAACTCAGCGTTTCTTTCTACAGTACTGATTTGAATTATCCTGATAAAACTAACAAAACTTGAATTTTCAAACGCGTTTTTCTCAAATTGGGTTAAGATTAGACAAAAAGTGAAGATAAACAAAATTGATTAGAATTTCAAGAAAATTACTACGGTGTTTTTTTCTCCGAAATTCTCAACCAAAATTTTACCCCAAAAATGGATAATTTTGGTTTTTTTTTCAATTAATCAAGAATTACACTGAAACTACTTTGTTAATTGATAACAAAATTACATCACAAGAAGCCCCCTACAAAACCCAACAAAGTTTAAGAAGGGTTAATTCTCCAAAAGTTTGCGCAAATTTTTTAAAATGTGTTTTTAAACAGAGATTCTGGGTTTTATTAAGTAAAAAATCAAATTTATTGACTATCAAGTAAAAACGTTTTCTCTTATACTGGTTTTTGGAGATTTAACCCTTCTTAAACTTTGTTGGGATATGTAGGAAGCTTCTTGTGATGTAATTTTTTCATCAATTAACAAGGTAGTTTCAGTGTAACTTTTGATTAATTGAAAAAAACCAAAATGACTCATTTTTGGTGTAAAATTTTTGTTGAGAATTTTGGATAAAAAATGGCACCATATTAATTTTAATGAAGTTCTAAGCAACTATTGTTCTCTTCACTTTTTGTCTATTCTTAACCCAAGTTGAGAAAAACGCGTTTGAAAATTCAAGTTTTGTTCGTTTTGTCTGACACTGGAATTTAAAACATTGACTGTAGCCCGAAAAATGTCCAAACCTAGATCTCTGGCTGAACTGCCGAATCCACTGGCCACCGCTGAAACCCAGCTTTTTAATAGATTTCGTTTATTTCGAGAAAACGCTATTGTCTGTGCAATCCCAAAAAGCCATCGTTAGATTTTTATCAAAGCTTGTATGAAATCTAAGCATACAGTGGTTTCTAACCATTTGTTAGCAAGCCAAAACCCGCCTAGTGTTTAATCAAGTGTCTTTATATACCCATTTTTATCGATACTTTCTGCAATTGTCCCTAAGTTAGAGCTCTATGCAATCTAAAAAAAAACTATCTAGTAGCCGAGGTCAGTGTCATAATGAAAGACACTTATCGAGAAGGTGTGAGACTCGTCAGAACTAGTCAGGGGATCCAGAACTTGTCGAACAATCTTAAAACTTAAAACTTAAAACCAGAGACTTTCAGAAGTATATAGGTAATGGTAAATGAAAAAAATAAGTCTACAGGAAGAGTTAAAGGTAAACTGACGGGTACCTCTATTTATCTTGAAAAAATTATAACTCATAGCAGCTGGTTTCCATACTGAAGTTTATGAAGATTTATTGCAAGAAAATTTATCAATTGTACTTGATTTTTTTTTGCTATATTCTATGAAAACTACAATCAATTTCAACTTTTTAAAAAGAGTGCTGTTTTGAAAAATATGTTTGATGTTTATTGGATTTCAATCAGATGGAATACATAAAACTATTTAAACTGGATAGACACTGAATTGTTTCGACCATACAAATCTGATATGAGGACTTGATCATGACTTACCCGCACTAGAATTTCATGGATAATAATCGATTATATTGGATTTTTATCGTCAGTTTTTATCGGGTTTTCTGTTTAAAAAAATTATGATTTTAAACATTTTTCAATGGATTGTAATCGATTTTTTTTGTTATTTTAAAGAGAATAACAAAAAAAAGCGATTATAATCGATTGAAAAATGTTTATAATCATAATATTTTTTAAACAGAAAACCCCAATACAATCGATAATAATCGATTATAATCGATAATTTTCAGTTTATTTTCAAAAAAAATTTTATCAAAAAAAAAATAAATCATTTTCATTGGCTATAATGGATAATAGTCCATTTATTTAAATATTTTTGAGTGTTGTTTTCATTTTTGCAGAAAATTGTTATAATTAGGTTAATATTTTGTTCTCTCGCTAAACTTTCCTATTTTTTCCCAATTTTTCCTATTTTCAATCTTGTTCAAGAAAACTTACAAAATTTACCTACAGATCCCACACCACCACCCACGTTTACCCGTACTACAGGGGGGTTCGTACTACAGGGGGCTTGGAGGGTACGTTTAGGGTGGGGTATGTGAGGGGGATGTACTTGGGGGAGAGGGGGATATGGAGGATACGTGGGGATGGGACACGTCGGGTGGGGATACATGAGGGTGGGGGGGGGGGTGGGGTTGGATTACGCGAAGGGGGCTAAGTGAAGGGGGGTACGTGGGGGGATTAAGTGGGGAACTGGTCAAAAGTAGCTACTTAATGGCCGTCCCCTGGATGAACGTGTTCGTTCGAGTTGTGCAGAAAGTTGTAAAATCTAGAGTAATTATGTACAAAAGTTAATCAGTTTTCATGGATTTTTTGTACAAAAAATAATCCATTATTTTGAAAACAAATTTGGGTTATAATAGAATATAATGTAGTATAATGGAATTTTTTTTTAATAATCAATTAAAATGAATTACAAATCCATTACATTATGTAATGTTGCCATGATAATCGATCATTTGCACACCATTTTAGTCAAGAAAAGTCCATTCTAATCGATTTTTATTCCTGAAATTTCGGTGCGGGTACTATCATTTTAAAGTCTAAAACAGTTTCGAAATCCGATTTGATTTTTTTAAATTTTTCAGACCATAAGATCGACGCTGGCTTGGAAGCATTATAGTAAACAACCCCAGCAAACGGAAACCTGTCTTTTGGTATATTCTGGTACTTCTTATTTTTAGTTGATTCTATTTTTTCCGCTTAATTCTTTTTAGATGATTATTTAAACAAAAAATCAATTGTAAAAATAATGTTTCGTTCTTTCAAATTTTCGGGAAAAGGATGAGGACTGGATGAGATTTCAAAGCTATGTTGCTATAATTTAAAAGAAAAAAATCCCTGGGTCTTTTTTGGTTGTTGCGAAGGCTGCAATTATAAATATAGATGATAGAATGGCGTGGGTGAAAAAATTCGATCCGAACTCAATCTTCCTTTTCAAAAAAAAACATCTATGTCGGAATAAATGCCTCTGAATTTTAAATGAATACTAGATTCGCAATATCGCTCAACTGCACATAATTCAAATGAGATGACTAACAGTCTATCTATCTTCTAGTACTAATTAAATGGTATCGGGAAACCCTTGGAGACTACAATGGAAGATATTTTACAGTTTTTTCAAATAATTCCAGTGCCCAAAAGTTTTTTCAAGAATTTATTTCAAATTATGTTTAGTTATAACAGATGGCGATATTGCTAAATTGATAAGAAAGACATTACGAGTCCAAACTGTGCATTTTGTAATTTACAACTGGATTATTCAACAAGGACGCTTTTTCTGCTCTTCTTTTGTTTCTTCACCTACTTTGATCGTTCCTACAAAATTCTAACGTATGTTAAAAGACTTGTTTCTGGATTCACGGAACATAAAAACACCTATTAACAGTTTGGCCTCGCTATGAAACAGGGAACAATAAATACATTTTCTTCACCAATCCAATTATTAACACCTGAAAGAATTCTTGTCTTTTTTGTACCAGATGTACGCTCCAATTCAAGAACTATTTTCTTCTCAATAAAAGTTCGGGTTGACCAAAAGTGCTTGTCATACAAATCTCATAAATGGCAAACTTCTTGTAATACAATTCCATCCAAACAATTCCAAACGTATAAATGGAAATTGGAAGACAAACATTTTGCCATAACTTGAAATGTTTCAACTATGAAAAATGTATAACAAACAGTTTTCTGATTTTTTTTTGTCAAATGAGGCACAAAATACATTACAGCCCATCTATTGAGCCGTGCAATCTCTGAACAGAGACGAAAACCTGCGAAAAAAAGTTTTTTTAGAAGTTGCAACCTCGGTTTCTTAAGTTTCTGCTATGTTAAGGAATTCTTCTCAACTCAGCAACAAGGTCCTATTTTGATCCTAAGAAGGCAATACTGGAGAGGGGATTAACTCAATATTTTTAATTTACAAGGAAACCTGTATACATCTTGCAGTTCGGTAATCACTTCCTGAATCCACTACTTCTGACATCTAAAAATGCATTGCCCCTAAAAATAATTTTTTTTCGTGCAAGAAAAAAAATTAAATCAAAGATTGGATAAGAGTAATGAACGCGAGTAAAAAAACAAAGACTTTCTAGAAAAAGTCTCAATTTTCGATTTCCAACAAAAAAAATAGATGACCTTAAAGCTTTTTGAAAATCGAGGAAGACTTATGGGTGGCGTTTTTTTTGATAACATGAACCCAATTTGAGAAAACTAGATCAATACAAAAAATTTTTATTCCGCCGGTAAATCTGATAATTCATTTCGATTTTCGAAACCAGAAGTCGATAATGTTTTCGTGACCTTTATACTCTTGCTGTTTGGTAATGGAGTTTGCCTTCCTTTTAGCAATAGAAATGCACTAAGCTTAAAAAATCACATGTCAATCTGCAAAAAATCCACATTGGGCGTGAGCAAATTTTAAGACTTTTCCTCAAAAAAAATCAGCAAGATCTATAAAAGAGTCTTCTCTACGTTCATTAATCTTAAAAAGAGTAATGAACCACGCAAGTAAACATTAAACAAAAAAAACGAACTTTCCTTAAAAATCTCAACTTTCAAATTTTGAAGAGAAAAGTAGATTCCGTTTAATTTCTTTGAATTTCTAGATTAATATTTGATTGGCACTTTTTTGATAACACGAACCCAACTCGACTTCATGAACGCTTATACGAGCCATCTTGTTTAATTGTAATTCTGATCATGTTTAGCTCGTATCAACTTGAACATTTTGTTAATTTTTTTAATAACTCGACCATCGGAAATTCAAAAGCGCTGGATAAAAATTGTTCTAGATGTACCTATCAAAAATGTGTGTTTTGCAAAACTCAACCTCTTGAATGGGATCTTTATTTGGACAATCGGTCACAGGATGACGTCATTTTCGGCAGTCTGTAGTCTGACTAATTCCAGGATTTTCATCCTGATATTTATGAAAATACAGGTATATTAGTCATCTGGTATTTTTTATAGTAATCTGGTACAAATTAACGTCCTTAGAATTTGGAAAGTAATCACAGCACTTAAATTTTTTTTCACCAATTCTTTCTCCAAGCCCACGCCTCAAGCAAACACAAGCGCACACACCCAAACTTTATCCACGCCTCAATCAAAGCAAAATGCGATAACTATACCGATACAACATTGGCCGAAACCTATAAAGCCGAAACGAAGGAATTCAAAAAAACAAAGCCAATAAAAAATAAGACTACAAAAAAGTTATTATGTTCTTTTATTAGAACAATCTGAACACATACACAGCTCCTGAAACGAGGCAAAATTCGGAGACTAAGCCGATATAAAGTAGGCCAATACCTATCAAGCCGAAAAAAAAGAACAAAAAAGAAAAACCAAAAAAAAATGTTCGTCATGAAAAACGTGAACTCGAGATTCTAATAAGATTTTCAGCTTTTTGAATAACCCAGAGATGAAGATGAAAACTATGCTTCTCTTGAAACTATTCAAAATTAGGCCGAAATAATGATCTAATATTAATCTTTTAATTCGAAAAAAATGATCTAAAAACATAAAATAAAATTCTTTAACAAATCGAGTTGGAAAATACGCAAATTTCGGAAAAGAGGGATAATCAAAATAACAAAGTGAGACTTGGTTAAATTTTGCAACCGAGATGAGTAGGGTTTGCAAAAAGGATAAAGAAAGAAGAATTGCAAAGTCCAGAAGTGAGTCCTGTGAAAAAATCTAGTATCCGATTGCGATACCCTTGCTATCACAAAAGTAAACAAGCTTCGAACTTATAAAAGTTTGTTATGTGTCAGATTCAACCCCTCAACCTCGAAAAATGTAGACACATGCCCTTCCTGGCCACAAACGCGCAACGATCAACATTAACTAGCCACATTTAAATAGCCACAAATATATCCTATAAAATTTCAACGGCTACAGATCGTGATTACTAAGTAACACCAATTGAGCACATCGTCGCTGTATTTTTCAAACTTGTGAAAACTCAAGAAACGTTCAGTAACAGAAGCTAGTGTAACAATTTGTGACAATTTTTTTGGGGAAAAACACACTCCTGCCTAATTTCGCTTAGTGCAACGATCGCTAACCCAGTAGAATTGGAGAAATGAACAAAACGAGCACATAACGATGACTGTATTAGCCGGACACTGTCCTCGAAAATTGAAAAATTCGCATCACTGATAAACACAGAAAAGGCATGTTTCAAGAAGAAAAAACCTGAAATCATTAAATAGGTACTCCCAGGTACCATTAACAAGTAAAAAAAAAATTTACCAACCCAAAAAGGCATCATTGTCTTTCAGATTTGTAAAAACTCAAGCAATGTCAAGTAGTCAAGACCAAAAGAAAGGCAAACTGCCAGTACAGCAACGACAATTTTTTTTAACAAAAAAAAACACAGCGCAAATTCGCTTCTGCAACGATCGCTAACACAGCAGCTTTGATGAATGGAACAACAAGGAACACATCAAGATGAGTTTACCAGCCGCACACTGTCTGGTAAAAAGGTTTAAAAAATTGTACTCTGAAAAAATCGCATCAAAATGAACATTTAAAAAACATATTTCAGAAACCAAAAAGTCGAAAAAGACAAACTAATCACTCCCAGGAACCGTCAACCGTTTCACAATACATAAAAAAAAACAAAAAGCGTCACTGTGCATTTCAAACTTGAGAAAAGTTAAAGAAGTGCTCAGAAGCCTAGAGCAGAAGCTACTGGAAACTACCAATTTATGACAATTCCATAGAGATAAAAACACTCCAGCGCAATTTCGCTAGCGCAACGATCCCCACCCCAGTAGAATTGAAAAAAATGAACAGAAATGAGCACTTCAAGACGGCTGAATTAGCCATACACTGTACTCAAAAATGGAAATACTTTTTAATCAAGTTTGACGGGGTAGCAGTTAGTGCCGATGCGAAATTGCGCTGTGGTGTTAGTTTGTTGGAAAAAGTAGTCGTCACAGTACTGACAGTTTTCCCTACTTTTTGGTCTTGATTATCAGACATTCCTTGACTGTTGCATAATGAAATTGTTTCGAGCGCAATGTCTTGTTAATTTTAGCATATAAATTTATCTCAAGCAAGATCCTAAAGACAGAAAAACCGCTGCCGGAAATCATGCATCATTTGATCTTAACTTCTCTAGTTGAAAATCTAGTTGTTTTACTTTAATTTTTATCCAGATCAAAAAAGATCTCAGAGAGAAGTTTTCAATGCTTGCTCATCTGAACCGTACGAGTAGGGAAAGTGCGATTGTACTATTCACCTATATGCGCCCAAAGACTCACGAAGGGCACTCTGACGGAGGGGTACAAAGGGGGAACGGCGAGTTACCAAAGCCCACAGAGACCTTTAGACTGGCGAAGACCTAGCCAGTCGGAACACATCTTACAATAAATCATGGTAAGAGTTCAAAGTTGTTCGGTTTTGTATAACTTTATCCGCATTCGCCGACGCCACCACTATCATCGGGATCAAAGAGAATTAAAGATTGTGTGAACATGATTAAGAATGTAATGGGTAACTTCGACGGGTGGAAATTAACTGAGGATAAAGAAGAGAGGATATTTTCTATCGGAAGAAGCCCGAGCAAATACGTTTTTGGGTTAACACCTAATTTGAAGCACAATTTGAGTAGTTTGAGCGGTTTGAGTGGTTTGAGTGGTTTTTTTAGACAATTGCGCTCAAAATCTTGCTTCAAAATGAGTGTTTTCAGTGGTCTTTGAACGGTTCATCTAAAAACTCCGCTCAAAAACCGCGCAAGATTTGAGTGGTCTTTGAACGGTTCATCTAAAAACTACGCTCAAAAACCGCTCAAGTCTTGCGCGGTTTTCGAGCGTTTTTTTACAAACCACTCAAAAACCTCTCAAACCGCTCAAATCTTGCTTCAATTTGGATGTTTTTAACAGTAGAAGAACTTGAAGTTCTTTACTAAGGAAAGAAAAATCTCTTTTTCTGAATCATCTATGTATCAACTGTCAACCTATCCGAAGAGCATTAACAAACTACAAACACGTCGCTGTGTTTTTCAGTAACAGAAGCTAGTGTAACAATTTGTGACAACTTTTTAGGAAAAACACACTCCTGTCTAATTTCGCTTTGTGCAACGATCGCTAACCCAGTAGAATTGAAGAAATGAACAAAATGAGCACATAAAGATAACTATATTAGCCGGACACTGTCCTCCAAAATGGAAAAGTTCGCATCACTGATAAACACAGAAAAAGCATGTTTCAAGAAAAAAACGTGAAATCATTAAATAGGTACTCCCAGGTACAATTATTTGTTCAACTTATTCTGATAAAAAATACCTTCTCTTTTTTATCCTCAAATAATTTCCATCCCTCAAAGTTACCCATTTTATTCTTAATCATATTCAGACCATTTTTATTTCTCTTTGATCCCGATGATTGTGGTGGCGTCGACGAATGCGGATAAAATTATACAAACCCGATCAACTTTGAACTCTTACCATGATTTAATGTAAGACGTGCTCCGACTGGCTAGGTCTTCGCCAGTCTAAAGGTCTCTGTGGGTTTTGGTTACTCGCCGTTCCCTTTTTTGTACCCCTCCGTCAGAGTGCCCCTCGTGTGTCTTTGGGCGCATATAGGTGAATCGTACGTTTGCGCTTTCCCCACTCGCAGGGTTCAGATGAGTAAGTATTGGAAACTTCTCTCTGAGTTTTTTTTTTGATCTGGATATAATATTCACGAGAAACAGAGACTCAAAAATGCATTGAAGTTTATTTTCACTTTCAAAAGAACAAGACATGAAAAAGTCCATTAGAAAAGTTATGGTCGAATATTGCATGATATTTGGCAGCAGTATTCGTTTTTGGGAGTTTTACATTGGGAATTTGCTAGAGGTATTAAAAAATTCCTCTTTTCCACTCTTTCGTTCCCGTTGAAACAATTGTCTGGTGGCAATCTTAATATTCCAGATGTTCCATCCCCTTGGTTATTCTTTGTCTCCGCTATTTCCAGTCCATTGCCGTCTTAATTGCTTCACCCTGAGTTATACCCGCATCTTTCAGTAGCTTTCTCCAATAGAAATTTATTTTGCGCTTGTAAACCGGACGTTTTTTGACACCTTCCAGACTGCTAAGCCATCCTAACAGGCCACCTTGACTGTTCTTTCTTTTTTCATCATCAGTATGTGGCCTATTCGTTCAGGGTAATCCGGTCAAAAAGTACTCTGCTTTCCACGCACTCTTGTAGTATTTGTGCTTGTTTTTTTTGTTTGGGTGTTTGAGTTTTAGGAATTTTGCTCGCCATATTGCCTACAAAAATTCTGCACACCTTTTCTTTTTTTTTGTATATCTGCTCTCGCCCCTTACCAGCAACCCAAGTCGAGATTTTTCACCTTATTTGAAGCAAGATTTGAGCGGTTTGAGCGGTTTTTGAATGGTTCATCTAAAAAAACCGCTCAAAAATCGCTCAAGATTTGAACGGTTTTGAGCGGTTCATCTAAAAAAAAATGGCTCAAAAACCACGCAAGGTTTGAGCGGTTTTTTTTAGATAAACCGCTCAAAACCGTTTAAATCTTGCGCGGTTTCTAAGCGTTTTTTTTATAAACCGCTCAAAAACCACTCAGACCGCTCATTTTGAAGCAAGATTTTGAGCGCAATTATCTAAAAAAACCGCTCAAACCGCTCAAATCTTGCCTCAAATTAGGCAATTTTTTAACAGTGGAAGACCTAAAAGCTCTTTACTCAGGAAAGAAAAGTATCTTTTTCTGAATCATCTATGTATCAACCGTCAACCTATCCGAAGAGCATTAACAAATTAAAAACACGTCGCTGTATTTTTCAATCTTGTGAAAACTCAAGAAACGTTCAGTAACAGAAGCTAGTGTAACAATTTCTGACATTTTTTTGGGAAAAACACACTCCTGCCTATTTTTGCTTAGTGCAGCGATCGCTAACCCAGAAGAATTGAAGAAATGAACAAAATGATTACATAAAGATGACTATATTAGCCGAACACTGTCCTCGAAAATGGAAAAATTTGCATCACTGATTAACACAGAAAAGGCATGTTTCAAGATAAAAAACCTGAAATCATAAAATAAGCACTCCCAGGTACAGATATTTGTTCAGCTTCTTCTGATAAAAACTACCTTCTCTTTTTTATCCTTAATTAATTTCCATCCTTCGAAGTTACCCATTACATTCTTAATCATATTCAGACCATTTTTATTTCTCTTTGATCCCGATGATTGTGGTGGCGTCGACGAATGCGGATAAAATTATACAAACCCGATCAACTTTGAATTCTTACCATGATTTAATGTAAGACGTGCTCCGACTGGCTAGGTCTTCGCCAGTCTAAAGGTCTCTGTGGGTTTTGGTTACTCGCCGTTCCCTTTTTTGTACCCCTCCGTCAGAGTGCCCCTCGTGTGTCTTTGGGCGCATATAGGTGAATTGTACGTTTGCGCTTTCCCCACTCGTAGGGTTCAGATGAGTAAGTATTGGAAACTTCTCTCTGAGTTTTTTTTTTGATCTGGATATAAAATTCAAGAGAAACAGAGACTCGAAAATGCATTGAGGTTTATTTTCACTTCAAGAGAACAAGACAAGAAAAAATCCACAAGAAAAGTTATGGTCAAATAGTGCACGGCTTCCGGCAGCAGTTTTTGTTTTTGTGAGTTTTACATTGGGAATTTGCTAGAGGTATTAAAAAATTCCTGTTTTCCACTCTTTCGTTCCTGTTGAAATAATTGCCTGGTGGCAATCTCAATATTCCAGATGTTCCATCCCCTTGGTTATCTTTTGTCTCCACTATTTCCAATCCATTGTCGTCTTAATTGCTTCACCCTAATTTATACCCGCATCTTTCAGTAGCTTTCTCCAAAAGAAGTTTGTTTTGCGCTTGTAATCCGGACGTTTCTTGACACCTTCCAGACTGCTAAGCCATCCTAACAGGCCATCTCAACTGTTCTTTCTTTTTTCATCATCAGTATGTGGCCTAATCGTTCAGGGTAATCCGATCAAACAGTACTCTGCTTTCCACGCACTCTTGTAGTATTTGTGCTTGTTTTTTTATTTGGCTGTTTGTTTTTTAGGAATTTTGCTTGCCATATTGCCTACAAAAATCCTGCACACCTTTTCTTTTTTGTATATCTGCTCTCGCCCCTTGCCAGCAACCCAAGTCGAGATTTTTCAGCTTAATTGAAGCAAAATTTGAGCGGTTTGAGCAGTTCTTTATGACGATTGCGCTCAAAACCTTGCTTCAAAATGAGCGGTTTGAGCGGTTTTTGGAACGGTTCATCTAAATAAACCGCTCAAAAACCGCGCAAAAACCGCGCAAGACTTGAGCGGTTTTGGAGCGGTTTATCTAGAAAAATCGCGCAAGATTTAAACGGTTTTGAGCGGTTTATCTAAAAAAAATGGCTCAAAAACGGCGCAAAATTTGAGCAGTTTTTGAGCGGTTTTTTTAGATAAATCGCTGGAAACCGTTCAAAACTTGCTTCAAATAAGATAAAAAATCTGAACTCGGGTTGCTGGCAAGGGCCGAGAGCAGATATACAAAAAAAGAAAAGGTGTGCAGGATACTTGTAGGCAATATGCCGAGCAAAATTCCTAAAACTCAAACACCCAAACAAAAAAACAAGCACAAATACTACAATAGTGCGTGGAAAGCAGAGTACTTTTTGACCGGATTACCCTGAACGAATAGGCCACATACTGATGATGAAAAAAGAAAGAACAGTCAAGGTGGCCTGTTAGGATGGCTTAGCAGTCTGGAAGATGTCCGGTTTACAAGCGCAAAATAAATTTCTATTGGAGAAAGCTACTGAAAGATGCGGGAATAACTCAGGGTGAAGCAATTGGAAATAGCGGAGACAAAGGATAACCAAGGGGATGGAACATCTGCAATATTAGCATTGCCACCAGCAATTGTTTCAACAGGAACGAAAGAGTGGATAAGAGGAATTTTTTTTTTACTTCTAGCAAATTCCCAATGCGATGAATGGGCAAAGTTGTGTAGTTCAGTTGATGGACTGAAAGTTCGCATCAAAGAAGACACATTGAAGACAAAAGTTCAGTTGGTGATTTAGATTGCAAATTGGAAGAGTCAAATTAAAGAATTTGAGAAGTGAAGTGATAACATAATTAGGTATCTGGCATAAATGGATTTTCCAAATTTCAACCAATGGCGTTACTTATCAATTTTTCGTTATGCGTTGCATTTAAAGCTTTACAATTTTTTTTGGTGATAGCAACTACGAACTCTTGTATGATAAGTTTTGTTTCCATGGTTGGTTCAGAGTGCCGAAAGGAGGAGTTTATGATCGGTAAAAATTTCAAATTCTGATCTGAGCCATAAAGCTAATTCTTATCTTGTTCTACCGCCCAAACAACTCCCAGAAGTTCCGATTCATTCGTGGAAAATTTAGATTTGTGAGAATTTAGAAATCTTGATGCGAAAGAAACTGCTTTTCAGTCGTTACCATGGAGTTGCTCGAATGAAGCACCTAGTCCGTTATGAGAAGCGTCTGTTTTTACTCTCATGTTTCGTTTGACCTCAAAATGTGTGTTTTGGTAAGGTTGACTGTTTCTAATTTCATCTTCCCGAATACTTTTGTGTGATCCTCGTTCCAGAAAAAGGTTGATCTCTTGTTTAGTAAAGGTCTTAAGGGATTTCCGAGTAAGGCTGAGTTTGGGACAAGTTTGATATATTGGTTTGTTGAACCAAAGAATTATAATAACTCCTTCAAGTTTTTTAAAATTTGGATATCTTTCATGGCCTTGGTTTTGTCAATTGAAAGTGCGATTCCTGATTTAGATATTTTAAAATCAAGTCAAGTTATTTCTTTTTGAAAGAAGTTAAATTTTGGTTATTTGTTTGCAAAATTGTAATTGTCAAAAATCAATAGAATTTTAAGAACAATATTTTTGTGTTCTGAAAAACTTGTTTGGAAGCGACTAAAATGTCATCGAGGTAGCAATTTGGAAAATAATTTTTATCGGTTGTTGAGTCCATGACTCTCTGAAATTCGTTCGACCTATCGCCAAGTCCGTACAGGCCTGTTAGAAATTGGTATTTGTCGGTTATGTCTCCGCCTATCAAGCCAAAGTCGCATTGGCTACTGGTAAAATTGTCTAGATAAAGTAGACTTTATTCCTTCTTTCAGTCTAAGTTGGTAAATCAAAATTCTCACGCGAAATCGTTTGAGATTTGCGCGGCAATTGTGTCGACTTAATGTTATTCTGGCATCTGGTATTTTTTCTTTTAATTGTGTTTATTAATGAATTTCGAATCGAGTGCAAGTTTAATTGAGTTATCCTTTAAAGGTGATAACGATTGTGCTAATAAACCTATCCTCGTCGCAATTCTCTAAATTCTTGATTTGTCCTTCAGATTTAAGTCGGTTTAGTTCTGTTTTTACTGACTCCAGTAAACGGAGAGGAACGCTTCTGCCTTTTAGTTGTACTGGTTTTAGAGGTTCGTGGAAAAGTGTGATTTTCGTTTGATTTTTATTTTTCCAATCCGAAGGAACAATTGCCTGAAAATTCTCGGACATAATACCTATTTCTTTTTCGAATGAAGAATATAGATTAATGGACTTACAAATTGTCTTGTATATGTGGTCTGGGAAGTGCTTCGGGGATACTTCGATTCCCATTTTAAGCAAACTAACATTACCAAGGATATTCCTCTCGTGTCCCTTTGTTAGAAAAAAGTGGCTTTCCCTGTGAGAGCAACCGTTTGAAAATATTGGTGAAATTAGCTTTCCAGTGATGTTAATCGCGTTGTCTCGCAATTTTTATTCGTGTAGGACATCTAGCTTGAGGAAGCTCACAGAAGTAGTTGAATCAACTTGGATTTTGAGAATTACTTGTTTTCTTTTCCTAGTCCGACATTTAGAATTTTTAAAGTCCTTTTCCTTGGTTATTGTAGATAGTTGTCATATTTAATACAGAGTAGTCATCATTATTGCTCTGTCCGAATTCTGACCATGCATTGATCACTCCACAACTTTCTCTATTTACACGGTCGTTTTTTACATCCGGTTGTTCCGAGGGATAATTACAATCTGTATTATGTACAATTTGGCTATCTGCTAAATTTACTTTTTTTATACGACGGGTTTTAAATAGTCTGCTGAAGTGTCCACATTATTCACTAGATGTACCGGTTATGTCCTATGCTGGGCACACTGCCATGTGTCCTTTTGAAAATGTGCCGCCACATTTCAAACAAGGGCTGCTCCGTTCACCGTATTATGGTGGTTCCCTTTTTACTTTAAACTGATAAAAAGGTTTGATTGACAAAGATCCGTTTGATATAAAAACAATTTTCAATTCCATGTGATTTGTTATCCCTTTTCCGTCAATGAAAGCCATGTTTAGTGCTTCTAGAGGTGGTAGAGAGTTTCTGCAAGGAGTTTGCATTTTTTTGATGAAAATATCTCGTATTCATTCATCTTCTCCCGCGGATATTTTGCAATTCTTTGCCATTTCAGCGAGGGCTCCCCGAAACTGTTCTTGCGGTTCTCTGTCTCTCTGGTTCTTTTTCATGAGTTTACGTCTTTCAAACGTAACGTTTGCTTTCCTCAAAAAAGCTACTGAGAGATTTTTCAGAACTCTTTGAAGGAAGTTTGGAGGATTTCCACTCGCGTAAATATTTGGCCAAAGATTTTCTTTCCTTCGTTTCCAGGGGCTTAATAAAGTATGGATTGAAGTTTTTTGTCAGCTTCTTCAAGTCTCATGCCTTTGAATCGTTTTGTTTACGTCTTTCTTGAAGCTGCTTCTTCGTTATCGAATCCTTGTTGTTCGCGGATTTTCTTGTCAAGACGAGGCACTTTTTGAGATTTCGTTTCGCCCTACGATGTATTTTCCAAAAGTGGTGGTTTTGGTTGATAGCTTTCTATCGGTTTTAGCAGGTAATCGACTTCGATTTTCTCCTTTGCTATTACAGCCAGTTGAAACAGGTCGCTCCACTCCTACCAGGGAATTGGTGGGTAAACCGTATCGTTTTGCCAAAGTGCAAATTTACCTCTCACGTTTGATTCGTTACTCTTTGACTGCGCCATTATGAAAAGTTCCTTTGTTACAGCTAATTCTACTTACGTACAGATACAAATGTCGTTTAAAATTAATTGATCTCAATTTTAAAACCTTAAAAAGTGAAAGAGCTTTCTTTCCGTCGGAGAGAATGAACGTAATAAGGTCATAATTAAGAACCAGTTATGATGATTAACTAATTAATTATAAATTTATGAACAAAATAATGCAATTCACCACAGTGAGTCCATTAACTGAAGCCACGGGGCTGAGCGGGTGCCCATAAAAAAGCTCATAAAAAAGCCAAATTTAGAATGAAAGCCCGAAACGCGAATGCCTTCCGGGATCATGAATTAAATTTCATAATCTAGTTAACAACAAAAACTAGGCTAGCGTGAAAGGTTGAGGTATTTTTGGGAATCAAAACGGATTTCAGTACAGAACAACCATCCAAAGAAAAGGATTGCTGGAGGTAGAAGTACACTGGAGTCCAGTTTACACTGAAGGGGACCAGGAGGAGACGGCTGGATAGTGAATCTACCGTGGAACAAGGAGATGACTGGGTCACTTCGACTGGAGCTCTAGATTTCGAGGAGATTTTTTTGACATTTCGGTTGAGAAACCAACAGAAAACTCACCCATCGCCTTCAAGATGAATCAAGGTGAGCCGGAGAAGGCTGTTACTTCTCATTTTTTCCGAACAGGTTGTAGAACACTCTGGGTAATCTCTTTCCATACGATGGGAGAAGGAGCTGGACACGAGAACGATATTCAAGAAGCAGCCGATAAAAACAATAAAGGGGATGCTTATAGATCAATGCTTAGCTCTAACTTTCCACTCATGGAGAGCAGTCCATAATTCTGACTGAGAAACCAATGGAAGCTTCGCATAGCGACTTCATGATTATGCAGGGGTAGCAGGAAAAACGGTCACTACTCTCTTTTTCTCCGAGAGATTGAAGATTACTACGGAAATCTCTTCCTATTTACGATGGTAGTGGGAGCTGGTGATGAGATCGCTCAAGAGGATGCCGCTTTGGCGAAGACGATTAGGATGAGATGAGATTCCCGTGACCACAGAGAATGGCTCCTCAGATCAGTTTGTGCGGGTAAGAACAATTAAAACGACTAAAAACGCAATGCAGGATTCAAGTGATCTCTTGGCAACAACAGGTTCCGGTAATCGAGCTGGCGTCACTAAGAGTTCAGCCAACAGAGCAGCACGGGTGACACTGAGTGAGTTGCAAGGGGACTCCGAGGCACTTTCCCGACAGATAGATGGGTCAACATCTTCGACCGGAACCAAATTGCCTCTTAATATTAAATTAATCTCAATCAAATTGCAAAATAATTTAAAATACTGACTAGTAAAACAGGAAGCGTGTTCATGGCGGATAGAAAAATGGAATGACATGCAGGTAGAAATAATCTTGTGGGTACTTCTGTAGATTACTGTGTTTGAACTTAATGAGGATGTTATCTTAGCCTCTGGAAACTTCGAGAATATGTCGATAACTAGTAAAACCTATTTATTGTTTCCCCATTTGGAATCCAGTGGACCGGAAAAATCGAGATTTAGTTCCTCATTAGTTTCAGATTATGGTGGTATTTCGCTGATTTGAAAATTAATTATAATACTTTTTATATTCTTACCGGTTTGTGTACATTGGGAACAATTTATCTCGTGGAAGTAAATCTGGCAATTTATATGAGACCACTAAATATGCTGTGCGAGATACTTCTTGCCTTTTTTTCCAGGGGGATTACGAGTTTGATTGAACGTAGTCTGTCGCATTCGTGTAGATCTTTGGTAAAATAGTTTAAGTAATGGAAGTTGGAATTAAGCTTATCTACCACTTTCTGAAGAATTTGAACAATCGGACTCAACATTGGGTCTTCCATTGTTAAAAAGGCAACCAATTTTGCATTGAATAACGAATTTAAGTCCAAAGGTTTTTCCGGCAGCTTCAAATTTTCGTGGTTTTTTGGCACTAAATTTTCGTGTTCGGATGAGATTGGAAATCCAACTGTAACCTAAATATCGGAAGTAGAAGGTTTTGATTTTTATACATCTTTACAGTATTTACAGTTTTCAGATCCTTCGGAATAAAAATTAAGCTACAAATAAGAAGACAAAGTATAAAAAAGCAAAATTTGATAGAGACATTTTGGTGGAATTAATGTTCGAGAAATCCGAATGAATACAATTAAAATTACAAAAGTCAGTTCTCTGAAGATTTAGATTGCAAAAAGGAAAAGTTGAATAGATGAATTTGAGAACTGAAGTGATAGCAAAATTATGTAATCTTGCACAATTGGAATTTTCCAAAATTGAACCAATGACATTACACATCAGTTTTCCGTTATGCGTAGGATTTAAAGCTTTAATAATTTTCTTGGTTCTAGCAACAACGATTTTTTCGTCGTATTGGGATGGTGAAATTGCTTTTTCTGAGGATTTTCTTTAAAATAAATCTGTGAAACCCATGTCTTTCCCTGCTGAATATATTTTTGTAAAATTAAACGTCTTGTTAAACGACTAAGATTAATTTTATTTCAATGGTTGGGTAAAAGTGCCGAAAGGAAAGCTGTATGATCGTTAAAAATTTTAAAATCTGATCTGAGCCGTAAAGGTAATTTTTATTTTGTTCTACCGCCCAAACAACTCCCAGAGGTTCCAATTCAGTTGTGGAAAATTTAGATTCTTGAGGCGAATGAGACTGTTTTCCAGTCATTCCCATGGAGTTGCTCGAGTGAAACACCTAGTCCGTCATGTGAAGCGTCTGTTTTTATTCTCGTGTTTCGTTTGAAGTCAAAATACGTGTTTTCGTAAAGTTGGTTTTTTTTAATTTCATCTTCTCGAATGCCTTTGTGTGATCTTCTTTCTATGAAAAGATTGATTTCTTGTTTAGTGAAAGTCTTATGGGACATCCGAGGGATGCTGAGTTTGTATCGGTAAAAATAGCTTTCAAGAGATGGTAATCGCCTGATCTGTGAATCCACTATATAGTTCTTTCGTTGATTGATCCAGTGGAAAAGTTTTCATTATGGGTCTCGCAACTTTAAGTCTCGTAGGGCATTTTGCTTGAGGAAGCTCACGGGACTACCTGAATGAAATTGGTTATTGAGAATTACTTGTTTTTTTTCTAGTCAGGTATTTACTAATTTCTTAAATTATTTTCCTTGGTTATCGAAGGTAGTTGCCTTAGTTAAAATACGCCACCAGGCAAGTTTTTTTTAAATGGGAACGACATTTTTAATACCTCCAGCAAACCCTCAGTGTTATGATCGGGGGAAGCTGAGCAGATCAATTGATGGAGTGAAAAACATATCAAAAGAAAACACACTGGATCAATGCACCTTTTTAAATGTAACCCTTGTGACAAAACCTATAAACTACAAAAACCACATAAAATTTAAAAAAAAAACAATGAATTAGCTAAACTAGCAATTGAGATCTGTACCAAATGCACTAAGGAGTATTTAGCAACCAATATGGCTCAAGACCCGAGTAGATGCAGAAGGAGTTGGAATTCTACCGAGGAGCAGAAATTCTGAAAAAGAAGAAAAATTAGAACGAAGAATACGGAAGGTTTTCTAATTTTTCGGTGCCCGGAATGATCTGAACTAGTTTTGACAACTTCAAGTTTCATTTTTAGATTATGAGACGCTAGGAAATGAGGGAATTTCTCTACTCTATAAAAACAATAGTAATGTTGTAACCGAATCGTAGTAGCATATCAGCCTTAGTTTCAGGAGTGACCTCGTGATCAGGCGACATCGAGACATAGCCAAGAGCTCAATATTTTTTTAATGAAATTGGTCTCAAATTGCTCGGCTCGGCTGATAGCTTTTGGGCAGTAAAGATTTTGTCGACTCAATCCTATGAGAACCATAATAAATTGGCAATGGCAGAGTAGAGGCAGTCAAAAACACGTAAAAGCTCGACATAGACGCTAGCCATTTGTTTTAAGATCTTGTTTTACTTTCCGCCGTTTCTTTATTTTTGGCGAATGACACATTTGTGTTTTAAGATCTTGTTTTACTTTCCGCCGTTTCTTTATTTTTGGCGAATGACACATTTGTGTTTTATGGATGTGTTTAGTAGCACCATGATTGGCGAGTCCATTAACTGAAGCCTTCCAGCCGAGCGAATTCTCATAAAAGGACACTGAAGCAAAATCTGCGAGGGTAGTCCGAAACGCGAAAGCCTTTCGGGTTAACGAACTCACTTTTTCAAAAACTCAGGCACCCTTATCAGCAACTAAACTTTGATGTTAAACGGACTCGGAGGATTTTTTATCGTTACTACTTTAAGTACCCAGATTTATATTTTGATACAGGTTTTCAACCAAACAGACCAATTACTGACCAAACTATAGATCAAAAACTTGATAGGTCGACCCCCCAGAAAAGGCCAGTTTTTGGATTTTTTTCGTATGGGTAAAAAAGCTCTCATTTAGTGTAAAAATTTTTGTTATAACTGTAGAAACCGACTAAAAAGAATTCTGACGTCGGTAGGAGAAAAAACGTATCACGATCCCTTTTTTCATGCTCTTTGACAACCGAAAGAACGCTCAAACATAATACTTTAGAAGATTTTTGTGTTATTGAGATAAAATTTGTTGTTCGGGAACTTTACAGTTGTGAATAAATAGGGCTTAGATTATTTTAGAAAACAAATTTGACCTAACAAGAACGATTTAGTGGCTTCTTACTTCATATAAAAAAAAATTTGGTAGTTTGATTATTATCTCTTAAAACTTAAATGACCTCATCATACTGTGCTAATAAATTTTTTATTAATCCCTTTTTAACTGCTGTGCATAAATTGAAAACAGGCTGTGCTGTTATAACTTAATCAGATTCGTGGTCATTCGGTAATTAAAACCTAGTACCTTATTTTGCTGTAATGATGTTACCTATTATGAAGTACAGGACAGTCATTATGCTTGTTCATTTTACTTGTTTAGAGGTACACCGGAGACCTGTTCACAAAAAAAATCCTGAAGAACTTGAAAACTGGGAATCAGGACGAGAGGGCTGGATAGTGAATCTAATGCTGCGGAACAAGGCATGACTTGGTTGTTCGAGTAGAACTCTAGTTTTCGAGGAGAATTAACGACATTTCGATTGAGAACCCAACAGAAGCTTCGCCCACCGCCTTCACGATGATTCAAGGGTAACCTGGATAGACTACTCTGGGAGTAGGAGCAGGAGATGAGATCCATACCCAAAAAGCAGAGGATAAAAACGAAAAAAGGGATGAGTATAGATCAAAGCTGAGCTTCAACTGTTCCACTCATGGAGAGGAGTCCGACATTTTGACTGAGAAACCAATGGAAGCTTCAAGTACCGACTTTTTGATGATATATGACATAGAGGGAGCAGGGAAAGACATTCACTACTATCTCTTTCTCGGAGAGATTGAAGTGTACTCCTGAAACCTCTTTCCATTTACGATGGTAGTGGGAGCTGGTGATGAGATCGCTCAAAATGAAGCCGCTATGGCAAAAACGATTATAATTACAGATCACTGCTGAAGCTGAGCCTCAACAGTTCAACTCATGGAGAGGAGATTCCCGTGACCACAGAGAATGGCTCCTCAGATCAGTTTGTGACGGTAAGAACAATTAAAACGACTAAAAACGCAATGCAGGATTCAAGATCCGTTGCTGGCGGACTAAGAACTTACCAACTAGAGCACGGATGACACTGAGTGAGTTAAAAGCAGACTCCGAGGCACTTTCGCGACAGAGGGATGCGGCGAATTCTTGGAACGGAACTAAATTACCTCCTACGACCCAATCTTACGAGAACCATAATAATTTGGCAAGGGCAGAGTAGAGGCAGTCAAAAACACGTAAAAGCTCAATATAGACGCTAGAAATTTGTTTAAGATCTTGTTTTACTTTCCGTCGATATGTTTTTTTGGCTAATGATACATTTGTGTTTTATAGCGCTCCTGGATGTTTTAAGTAGCATCATGATTGGTGAGTCCATTAATTGAAGCCTCCGCGCCGACCGGAAGCTCAAAAAATGACACTGAAGCGAAATCTGGAAGAGTAGACCGAAACGCGAAAGCCTTTCGGGTTAACGAATTCACTTTTTTCAAAGATTCGGGTACCGTAAAAGCAACTCAACTCGGACATTAAATGGACTCGGATGGTTTTTTAAACTTTACTACTACTACTAGCCGTATTTATGTTTTAATACAGCTTTTCAACCAAACAGACCATTAACTGACCAAAATATAGATCAAAAATTTGATACGTTAACCCACCAGAAAAAGTAGTTTTTGAGATTGTTTTTGACATTGGTAAGGTAAAAAGCTCTTAATTATTAGGTTTTTTTTGTAAATCATTTGTTATAGCTGTAGAAACCGACTAAAACGAATTCTGATATCGGTAGGAGAAAACTAGTATCACGATCCCTTTTTTCACGCTCCTCGACAACCGAAAGAACGCTCAAACAAATTACTTCACAAATTTTTGAGTAATTGATATAAAAATTGGTGTTCGGAAACTTTACAGCAGTGAATAGACAGGGTTTAGATTAATTGTACTGATAACCTTCCTGGTCCAAAACAAACTCGATCTAACAAGAATGATTTATTGGATTCGTTTTTGATATAAGTTTTCAAAATAAACGAATCTACATTTTGTTATCAATTTTAAAAAAAGTTTTAATAAAAATAAAATTGGATAGTTCGTTTATTATCTCCTAAAACTTAAATGGCATCATCATACTGTGCTAACAATTTGTTTGTTAATCCATTTTTAACTGCTGTGCATAAATCGAAATCAGGCTGTGCCGTAATAACTTAATCAGATTCGTGGTCTTTTGGTAACTAAAACCTTGAACCTTATTTTGCTGTATTAATGTTACCTATTATAAAGCATAGGACATTCATTTTGCTTGTTCATTTTGCTTGTGTAGAGGTACACCGGAGCCCTGTTCACAAAAAAGTCCTGAAGAACTTAGAGCCGGGGGACCAGGACGAACGGCTGGATAGTGAATCTCCTGCTGCGTAACAAGGCATGACTTGGCTACTTCGAGTAAAAATCTATATTTCGAGGAGAATTTTCCAACATTTCTATTGAGAAACCAACAAAAACTTCACCCACTGCCTTCACGATGATTCAAAGTGAGCCGGAAAGGCGTGCACACCTCCCTCTTTCTTGGATAGATTGAAGAATACTCTGGGAGCAGGAGCAGGAGATGAGATCCATACCCAAAAGCAGCCGATAAAAACAAAAAAAGTGATGCTTACAGATCAAAGCTGAGATTCAACTATCGACTCATACAGGGGAGTCAGGAATTTTGATTGAGAAACCAGAAACCAACAGAATCATGATGATTGAAGAATTCTTCGGAAATATCTTCCCATTTACGATGGTAATGGGAGCTGGTAATGAGATCGCTACTCAAAAGGAAGCTGCTATGGCGAAGACGACAATGGTTACAGATAACAGTGAAGCTGAGGTTCAAAAGTTCAATCTTTCAAGATTCAATGGAGAGACGATGCGCGTTAGCACAGTGAATAGCTCCTCAGATCAATTTTTGACGGTAAGAACAATTAAAACGACTAGAAACGCAAGGCAGGATTAAGGTGATCTTTTGACAACAACAAGTTCCGGTAACCGTGCTGGCGTGACTTTGACTGGGAAACCAATGGAAGCTTCAAGTACCAACTTCGTGATGATACAGGGGGAGCAGGGAAAGACAGTCACTACTATCTCTTTCTCGGAGAGATTGAAGAATACTCCGGACATCTCTTCCCAATTACGGTAGTTGGAGTTTTTGATGAGATCGCTCATGAAGAAGCCGCTATGGCGAAGACGATTATGATTACAGATCACAGCTGAAGCTGAGCTTCAACAGTTCAACTCATGGAGACGAGATTCTCGTGACCACATAAAATGGCTCCTAGATCAGTTTGTGACGGTAAGAACAATTAAAACGACTGAAAACTCAATGCACGATTCAAGTGATTTCTTGGCAACAACAAGTTGCCTTAAGTGGGCTGGCGTGACTCAGAGTTCAGGCACCAGAGCAGTGATGACACTGATTGAGTTGCAAGCGGACTCCGAGGCACTTTCGCGACAGAGGGATGCGGCGAAATCTTCGACCGGAACCAAATTGCCCCCAGCGAATAGGGTGATGTCACTGTACATGACACCTTTGGTGAACAATGGGATATCAGTGGGTGAGAGCATGACGACCATGGAAAGGATGGGTCAACAGGAGCAATTGTTTTTGACCAGAATTTGCGAACTAGAAAAGGCTGTTCACTTCGAACAGGAGAATTTGTGGAAAGAGTTAGTTCGGAACCAGCAGGAAACTAGTGCAAGCCAAAAAATCATAACGAAGACAACAGACGACTATCTCATATTGGGGCCACAGAATAGGCCACATGCTGAGGATGAAAAACTAACGGAGAGTAAATAAGACCTATAGGGATGGCCAAGCAACCTGGAAGATATCAAAAACATCCAGTTTGCACGAGCAAAACAGTTTTCTATCAGAGGAAGCTAATGAAAGATGCGGGGACAAACGAGAGTGAAGCAACCAAGATAGCAATGGACAGGAAAGAGTGGAGACTAAGAATAACCCAGGAAATGGAACATCTTGAAAATTGGGAACGCCACCAGGCAAGTTTCTTAAAGGGACCAAAAATTTTGTTACCTCCAGCAAATCCTCAGTGTTATCAAAGGGGAAAGCTGTGCAAATCAGTTGATGGACTGAAAAATCATATCAAAAGAAAACACAGGGGAGCAACGCACCTTTTCAAATGTAACCCTTGTGACAAAACCTAAAAAACTACAAAAACAACATAAACTAAAAAAAAAACAAATCAGCTAAGCTAGCAACCAAGATCTGTACCAAATGAACTAAAGAGTATTCAGCAACCAATGTGGCTCAGGACACGAATAGATGCAGAATGAGTTGACATTATATCGAGGAGCAGAAACTCTGAAGAAGAAGAAAAATAAGAACCAAGAATACGGAAGCGTTTCTAATTTTTAGCCGCCCGGAATGATCTGAACTTTTTTTGACGACTCCAGCTTTCATTTCAGGTTATGAGACGCTAGGAAGCAAGGGAACGGTTCGATCCAACAGCGATGGATAAGGTGATTTTCTTTTTTCTATAAAAACAATAGTAATGTAGTAACCGAATCGTAAAAGCATATCAGCCTTAGTTTCAGGAGTGACCTCGTGATCAGGCGACATCGAGACATAGCCAAGATCTCACTATTTTTAATGAAAATGAATTCAAATTGCTCGGGTTGTAGCCTTTAGGCAGTAAAACTTTTGTCGACCCAACCTTACGACAATCATAATACTTTGGCAAGGGCAGAGTAGAGGCAGTCAAAAACACGAAAAAGCTCGATATAGACGCTAGGCATTTGTTTTAAGATCTTGTTTTAGTTTCCGTTGGTATGTATTTTTGGGCGAATGATTCATTTGTGTTTTTATTTCTGTTTTTAGTAGCATCATGATTGGTGAGTCCATTAACTGTAGCCTTCCAGCCGAGCGGATACTCATAAAAGGACACTGAAGCAAAATTTGGGAGGGTAATCCGAAGCGCGAAAGCCTTTCGGGTTAACGAACTCACTTTTTTCAAAGATTCAGGCACCGTAAAAGCAACTGAATTTGGACATTAAAAGGAATTTTTATCGTTACTACTACTACTGCCCAGATTTATATTTTGATACAAGTTTTCAACCAAACAGACCAATAACTGACCAAACTATAGATCAAAAACTTGATAAGTCGACCCCCCAGAAAAAGCAGTTTTTGGATTTTTTTACATGGATAAAAAAGCTCTTAATTAATGTAAATTTTGATATAAGTGTAGAAACCGACTAAAAAGTATTCTGACATCGGTAGGATAAAATACATATCACGATCTCTTTTTTCATGCTCTTTGACAACCGAAAGAACGCTCAAACATATTACTTTACAAGAATTGAGAGTTATTGAGACTGTTGTTCGGTAAACTTAAAGTTGTGAATAGATAGGATTTAGATTTCTTTATAAAACAAATTCGACCTAACAAGAACAATTTAGTGGCTTCTTACTTCATATTAGTTTAAAAATTTTCATAGTTCGTTTATTATCTCTTAAAACTTAAATGATATCATCATACTGTGCTAACAAATTGTTTTTTAATCCAGTTTTAACTGCTGTGCATAAATTGAAAACAGGCTGTGCTGTTATAAATTAATCAGGCTCGTGGTCATTCGGTAATTAAAACCTAGTACCTTATTTTGCTGTAATGATTTTACCTATTATGAAGTACAGGACAGTCATTATGCTTGTCCATTTTGCTTGTTTACAGGTACACCGGAGTCATTTTCACAAAAAAAGTCCTGAAGAACGTGAAGCCTGGGGACCAGGACGAGAGGGCTGGATAGTGAATCTACTGCTGCTCAACGAGGCATGACTTGGCTTGTTCGAATAAAACTCTAGATTTTGAGGAGATATTTCCGACATTTCGATTGAGAACCCAACAGAAACTTCACCCACCGCCTTCACGATGATTCAAGGGGAACCCGGAAAGAATACTCTGGGAATAGGAGCAGGAGATGAGATCCATACCCAAAAAGCAGAGTACAAAAACGAAAAAAGGATGCTTATAGATCAAAGCTGAGCTTCAACCATGGAGAGGAGTCCGATATTTTGACTGAGAAACCAAGGGAAGCTTCACGTACCGACTTCTTGATGATATATGATATAGAGGGAGCAGGGAAAGACAGTCACTACTATCTCTTTCTCGGAGAGATTGAAGAATACTCCTGAAACATCTTTCCATTTACGATGGCGGTGGGAGCTGGTGATGAGATCGCTCAAGATGAAGCCGCTATGGCAAAGACGATTATGATTAGAGATCACTGCTGAAGCTCAGCTTCGATAGTTCAACTCATGGAGAGGAGATTCCCGTGACCACTTAGAATGGCTCCTCAGATCAGTTTGTGACGGTAAGAACAATTAAAACGACTAAAAACGCAAAGCAGGATTCAAGTGATTTCTTGGCAACAACAAGTTTTGTTATGTGTGCTGGCGGACTAAGAATTTTCCCACCAGAGCACGGATGAGACTGAGTGAGTTGCATGCGGACTCCGAGGCACTTTCGCGACAGAGGGTTGCGGCGAATTCGTCAAACGGAATCAAATTGCCTCCTACGAATATCGAATAGGATGATGCCTTTGTACATGACACCTTTGGTCAACAATGGGATATCAGTGGATGAGATCATGACGAGGAACTTCCGCAGAGGGTTTTGGAACAGAATTTGCGAACTAGAAAAGGCTGTTCACTTCGAACAGGGGATCTTGTGAGAAGAGTTACTTCGTAACAAGCAAAAAACTAGCCCATGCCAAAAAATCATAAAGAAGAGAATAGATGAATACCTCATATTGGGGCCACAGAATAGGCCACGAACTGAGGATGAAAAACGGACGAAGAGTAAATGTGACCTTTAGGGATGGCTTAGCAGTCTCGAAGATATCAAAAACATTCGGTTTGCACGAGCAAAACAGTTTTCTATTGGAGGACGCTACTGAAAATGCGGGGACAAACTAGAGTGATGCAACCAAGAAAGCAATGAACAAGAAAGAGTGGAGACGAAAAATAACCAAGGGAATGGAATATCTTGAAAATTGGGAACGCCAACAGGGAAGTTTTTTTAATGGGAACGAAAGAGTGAAAACAGGAAAGTTTTATTACCTCCACCAAACCCTCAGTTTTACGAATGGGGAAAGATGTGCAAATCAGTCGATGGACTGAAAAATCATATCAAAAGAAAACACACTGAAGTAACGCACTTTAACCCTTGTGACAAAACCTATAAAACTCCCAAAATACCACATAAAATGAACAAACCAGAAATCAGCTAAGCTAACAATCAAGATCTGTACCAAATGCACTTGAGAGTATTCAACAACCGATGTGGCTCGAGACACAAGTAGATGTAGGGGGAGTTGGCATTCTACCGAGGAGACAAAATCCGAAAAAGTAGAAAAATAGGAACCAAGAATACGGATGGGTTTTTAAGTTTTAGCTGCCCAGTATAATCTGAACTTATTTTGACATCTTCAGTTTTCATTTTCAGGATTTGAGAAGCTAGGAAGCGACGGAACGGTTCGAACCAACTCCGATGGATGAGTTGAATTTCTCTACTCTATAAAAACAATCGTGATGTAGTAACCGAATCGTATTAGCATATCAGCATTAGTTTCAGGAGTGACCTCGTGATCTGGGGACCTTGAGATATAGCCAAGAGCTCATTATTTTTTGAATGAATTTGAGCTCGATTTGCTCAGCTTGGCTGATAGCCTTTAGGCAGTAAAGATTTTGTCGACCAAATCTTACGATAACCAGACTAAATTGGCAAGGGCAGAGTAGAGGCAGTCAAAATCACGTAACAGCTCAAATTAGACGCTAGCCATTTGTTTTAAGCTCTTGTTTGACTTTCCGTCGGTATGTATTTTTGGGCAAATGATACATTAGTGCTTTTATTGCGCTCTTGGATGTTTTTAGTAGCATCAAAATTGGTGAGTTCATTAACTGAAGCCTCCGAACCGAGCGGATGATCATTAAAGGACACTGAAGCAAAACCTGGAAGGGTAGTCCGAAACGCGAAAGCCTTCCGGGTTAACAAACTTACGTTTCAGGTACCGCAAAAGCAACTCAACTCGGACCTTAAACGGAATCGGATGGTTTTTTATCTTTACTACTACTACTAGCCGTATTTATGTTTTGATACATCTTTTCAACCAAACGGACCATTAATTGACCAAATTATAGATAAAAAAATTGATCAGTTGACCCTCCAGAAAAAAAAACAGTTTTTGAGGTTGTTTTCACATGGGTAAAAAGCTCTCAATTATTAGGTTATTTGTAATTCATTTGGTATAACTGTAGAAACCGACTTTCTGACATCGGTACGAGAAAACTAGTATCACAATCCCCTTTTCACGCTCCTTGACAACCGAAAGAACGCTCAAACGTACTACCTACGAAGTTTTGAGTTATTGATATAAAAATTGGTGTTCGGAAACTTTACAGCAGTAAATAGGTAAGGTTTAGATTATTTTTGCTTTTAACCTTCCTGGTCCAAATTAAATTCGATATAACAAGAATGATTTAGTGGATTCATACTTTATATTAGTTTTCAAGTTAAACGCATCTACATTTTGTTTTCAATTTAAATAAAATTTAATAAAAAAATAAAATTGGATAGTTCGTTTATTATCTCATAAAACTTAAATGACATCATCATACTGTGCTAACAATTTGTTTCTTAATTCATTTTTGACTGCTGTGCATAAAATGAAAATAGGCTGTGCCGTAATAACTTAATCAGATTCGTGGTCTTTTGGTAACTAAAACCTTGAACCTTATTTTGCTGTATTAATGTTACCTATTATAAAGCATAGGGCATTCAATTTGCTTGTTCATTTCGCTTGTGTAGAGGTACACCGGAGTCCTGTTCACAAAAAAAAGTCCTGAAGAACTTGAAAACTGGGGATCAGGACGAGAGGGCTGGATAGTGAATCTACTGCTGCGGAACAAGGCAAGACTTGGCTTTTTCGAGTATAACTCTATATTTCGAGGAGAATTTTCCAACATTTCGATTGAGAACCTTTGAGTCTGTTGCAAGCGCACTCCGAGGCACTGTCGCGACAGAGGGATGCGGCGATATCTTCGACCGGAACCAAATTGCCTCCTATGAATAGGCTGATGCCACTGTACATGACACCTTTGGTCAAAGACGGGATATCAGTGGATGAGATCATGACTTGGATCTTCCACAGGAGCAATGGTTTTCGAACAGAATTTGTGAACAAGAAAAGGCTGTTCACCTGAACAGGAGAACTTGTGAGAAGCGTTACTTCGGAACAAGCAAGAAACTAGCCCAAGCCAAAAAATCATAAAGTAGAGAACAGATGACTACCTCATATTGGGGCCACAGAATAGGCCACAAACTGAGGTTGAAAAACGAACAAAGAATAAATGTGGCCTTTAGGGATGGCTGAGCAGTCTCGAAGATTTCAAAAACATTCCGTTAGCACGAGCAAAACAGTTTTCTATTGGAGGAAGTTACTGAAAGATGCGACAAACTAGAGTGATGCAACCAAGAAAGCAATGAACAAGAAAGAGTGGAGACGAAAAATAACCAAGGGAATGGAATATCTTGAAAATTGGGAACGCCAACAGGGAAGTTTTTTTAATGGGAACGAAAGAGTGAAAACAGGAAAGTTTTATTACCTCCACCAAACCCTCAGTTTTACGAATGGGGAAAGATGTGCAAATCAGTCGATGGACTGAAAAATCATATCAAAAGAAGACACACTGAAGTAACGCACTTTAACCCTTGTGACAAAACCTATAAAACTCCCAAAAAACCACATAAAATGAACAAACCAGAAATCAGCTAAGCTAACAATCAAGATCTGTACCAAATGCACTTGAGAGTATTTAACAACCGATGTGGCTCGAGACACAAGTAGATGCAGGGGGAGTTAGCATTCTACCGAGGAGACAAAAATCTGAAAAAGTAGAAAAACAGGAACCAAGAATACGGATGGGTTTTTAAGTTTTAGCTGCCCAGAATAATCTGAACTTATTTTGACATCTTCAGTTTTCATTTTCAGGATTTGAGAAGCTAGGAAGCGACGGAACGGCTCGAACCAACTCCGATGGATGAGTTGAATTTCTCTACTCTATAAAAACAATCGTGATGTAGTAACCGAATCGTATTAGCATATCAGCATTAGTTTCAGGAGTGACCTCGTGATCTGGGGACCTTGAGATATAGCCAAGAGCTCATTATTTTTTGAATGAATTTGAGCTCGATTTACTCAGCTTGGCTGATAGCCTTTAGGCAGTAAAGATTTTGTCGACCAAATCTTACGATAACCAGACTAAATTGGCAAGGGCAGAGTAGAGGCAGTCAAAATCACGTAAAAGCTCAAATTAGACGCTAGCCATTTGTTTTAAGCTCTTGTTTTACTTTCCGTCGGTATGTATTTTTGGGCAAATGATACATTAGTGCTTTTATTGCGCTCTTGGATGTTTTTAGTAGCATCAAAATTGGTGAGTTCATTAACTGAAGCCTCCGAACCGAGCGGATGATCATTAAAGGACACTGAAGCAAAACCTGGAAGGGTAGTCCGAAACGGGAAAGCCTTCCGGGTTAACAAACTTACGTTTCAGGTACCGCAAAAGCAACTCAACTCGGACAATAAACGGAATCGGATGGTTTTTTATCTTTACTACTACTACTAGCCGTATTTATTATTGGACAGGAAAGAGTGGAGACTAAGAATAACCCAGGAAATGGAACATCTTGAAAATTGGGAACGCCACCAGGCAAGTTTCTTAAAGGGACCAAAAATTTTGTTACCTCCAGCAAATCCTCAGTGTTATCAAAGGGGAAAGCTGTGCAAATCAGTTGATGGACTGAAAAATCATATCAAAAGAAAACACAGGGGAGCAACGCACCTTTTCAAATGTAACCCTTGTGACAAAACCTAAAAAACTACAAAAACAACATAAACTAAAAAAAAACAAATCAGCTAAGCTAGCAACCAAGATCTGTACCAAATGAACTAAAGAGTATTCAGCAACCAATGTGGCTCAAGACACGACTAGATGCAGAATGAGTTGACATTATATCGAGGAGCAGAAACTCTGAAGAAGAAGAAAAATAAGAACCAAGAATACGGAAGCGTTTCTAATTTTTAGCCGCCCGGAATGATCTGAACTTTTTTTGACAACTCCAGCTTTCATTTCAGGTTATGAGACGCTAGGAAGCAAGGGAACGGTTCGATCCAACAGCGATGGATAAGGTGATTTTCTTTTTTCTATAAAAACAATAGTAATGTAGTAACCGAATCGTAAAAGCATATCAGCCTTAGTTTCAGGAGTGACCTCGTGATCAGGCGACATCGAGACATAGCCAAGATCTCACTATTTTTAATGAAAATGAATTCAAATTGCTCGGGTTGTAGCCTTTAGGCAGTAAAACTTTTGTCGACCCAACCTTACGACAATCATAATACTTTGGCAAGGGCAGAGTAGAGGCAGTCAAAAACACGAAAAAGCTCGATATAGACGCTAGGCATTTGTTTTAAGATCTTGTTTTAGTTTCCGTTGGTATGTATTTTTGGGCGAATGATTCATTTGTGTTTTTATTTCTGTTTTTAGTAGCATCATGATTGGTGAGTCCATTAACTGTAGCCTTCCAGCCGAGCGGATACTCATAAAAGGACACTGAAGCAAAATTTGGGAGGGTAATCCGAAGCGCGAAAGCCTTTCGGGTTAACGAACTCACTTTTTTCAAAGATTCAGGCACCGTAAAAGCAACTGAACTTGGACATTAAAAGGAATTTTTATCGTTACTACTACTACTGCCCAGATTTTTATTTTGATACATCTTTTCAACCAAACGGACCATTAATTGACCAAATTATAGATAAAAAAATTGATCAGTTGACCCTCCAGAAAAAAAAACAGTTTTTGAGTTTGTTTTCACATGGGTAAAAAGCTCTCAATTATTAGGTTATTTGTAATTCATTTGGTATAACTGTAGAAACCGACTTTCTGACATCGGTACGAGAAAACTAGTATCACAATCCCCTTTTCACGCTCCTTGACAACCGAAAGAACGCTCAAACGTACTACCTACGAAGTTTTGAGTTATTGATATAAAAATTGGTGTTCGGAAACTTTACAGCAGTAAATAGGTAAGGTTTAGATTATTTTTGCTTTTAACCTTCCTGGTCCAAATTAAATTCGATATAACAAGAATGATTTAGTGGATTCATACTTTATATTAGTTTTCAAGTTAAACGCATCTACATTTTGTTTTCAATTTAAATAAAATTTAATAAAAAAAAAAATTGGATAGTTCGTTTATTATCTCATAAAACTTAAATGACATCATCATACTGTGCTAACAATTTGTTTCTTAATTCATTTTTGACTGCTGTGCATAAAATGAAAATAGGCTGTGCCGTAATAACTTAATCAGCTTCGTGGTCTTTTGGTAACTAAAACCTTGAACCTTATTTTGCTGTATTAATGTTACCTATTATAAAGCATAGGACATTCAATTTGCTTGTTCATTTCGCTTGTGTAGAGGTACATCGGAGTCCTGTTCACAAAAAAAGTCCTGAAGAACTTGAAAACTGGGGATCAGGACGAGAGGGCTGGATAGTGAATCTACTGCTGCGGAACAAGGCAAGACTTGGCTTTTTCGAGTATAACTCTATATTTCGAGGAGAATTTTCCAACATTTCGATTGAGAACCCTTGAGTCTGTTGCAAGCGCACTCCGAGGCACTGTCGCGACAGAGGGATGCGGCGATATCTTCGACCGGAACCAAATTGCCTCCTATGAATAGGCTGATGCCACTGTACATGACACCTTTGGTCAAAGACGGGATATCAGTGGATGAGATCATGACTTGGATCTTCCACAGGAGCAATGGTTTTCGAACAGAATTTGTGAACAAGAAAAGGCTGTTCACCTGAACAGGAGAACTTGTGAGAAGCGTTACTTCGGAACAAGCAAGAAACTAGCCCAAGCCAAAAAATCATAAAGTAGAGAACAGATGACTACCTCATATTGGGGCCACAGAATAGGCCACAAACTGAGGTTGAAAAACGAACAAAGAATAAATGTGGCCTTTAGGGATGGCTAAGCAGTCTCGAAGATATCAAAAACATTCGGTTTGCACGAGCAAAACAGTTTTCTATTGGAGGACGCTACTGAAAATGCGGGGACAAACTAGAGTGAAGCAACCAAGATAGCAATGGACAGGAAAGAGTGGAGACGAAAAATAACCAAGGGTATGGAACATCTTGAAAATTGGGAACGCCAATAGGCAAGTTTTTTTAAATGGGAACGAAAGAGTGACAACAGGAAATTTTTGTTACCTCTAGTAAACCCTCAGTTTTATGAATGGGGAAAGCTGTGCAAATCAGTCGATGGACTGAAAAATCAAATCAAAAGAAAACACACTGAAGCAACGCAGATTTTGAAACGTAACTCATGTGACAAAACCTATGAAACTACAAAAGCCACTCAAATTAAGTAAGCCAGAAATCAGCTAAACTAGCAACCAAGATATGTACCAAAATCAATAAAGAGTATTCAGCAACCGATGTGGCTCGAGACACGAGTAGATGCAGGGGAGTTGGCATTTTACCGAGGAGCCAAAAATCTGAAAAAAAAGAAAAAGAAGACCAAGAAAACGGAAGGTTTTCTAATTTTTAGCTGCCTCGAATGATCTGAACTTATTTTGACAAATTCAAGTTTAATTTTCAGGTTATGACAAGCTAGGAAACGAGGGAAAGATTCGAACCAACTCAGATGTATAAGATGACTTTCTCTACTCTATAAAAACAATCGTAATGTAGTAACTGAATCGTAATAGCTTATCAACCTTAGTTTCATGAGTGACCTCGGTATCTGGAGACATTGAGACATAGCCAAGAGCTCACTATTTTTTTTAAAAAACGAAACTGAACTCAATTGGCTCTGCTTGGCTGAAAGCTTTTAGGCAGTAAATATTTTGTCGAGCCGATCTAACGAGAACCATAAGAATTAGGCAATGGTAGAGTAGAGGCAGAGTAGATGCAGAAAACGCGTAAAACTCGTTATAGACGCTAGCTATTTGTTTCAAGATCTTGTTTTACTTTCCGCCAACTTGATAAGTTGACCCCCTGAACCCCCAGAAAAAGCAGTTTTTGAGATTGTTTTACACATGGTTAAAAAGCTCTTGATTAGAGAGTTACCCTATAAATCCTTTGTTATAACTGTAGAAACCGACTAAAAAGAATCGTGACATCAGTAGGAGAAAATAATTAACTTGATCCTTTTTTCACGCTCTTTGACAACCGAAAGACCGCTCAATACTTTACAAATTTTTTGAGTTATTGAGATAATAATTGTTGTTTGGAAACTTTACAGTAGTTAATAGACAGGGTTTATATTATTTTTTACTGGCAACCTTCGTGGTCCAAAATAAATTCGACCTAACAAGATTGATTTAGTGTATTCAAACTTCATTCAAGTTTTCAATTTAAAAAAAATTAATAAAAATAAAAATGGTTAATTCGTTTACTATCTCTTAAAACTTAATTGACCTCATCATACTTCTTGCATGCGTTTTTGAAGAATTTCGAAAAATTAGTCACCAAATTCTTGGCCTGGACTCCGCGCACCATTTTATTACTTCCAACTTAGCTGGAGACATCTTCAAACGTCTCTGCAAAGACTAGTTTGGTCAGCTCATAACAGACCGCAGGCACCTTGAAATGGTCAAAAATAAGATGCCAGGTGGCACTGCAACTGTGTTCTATAGTCTCTTTTTCAAAGCAAACATCATAGAAAGCCCCGACTTGAACCCAGATTCATCTAGCACCTATGGGTTTATGATCGACGCGAATGACCTCTATGGCGGCGTTATGCAAAAATTTACCGGTGCGTAACCTTGAGTAAAGAGAGCATATAGAAGACGAAGTAAAATTGAAACAATTTCTTAAAATTTCTGAAGACTCTCTAATTGGATTTATATTAGAAGTTGATCTCGAAATCCATAAGAACTACATGTCAGTCATCAGGATAACCCTTTAGCTCCTATCAAAGAAACAGAACCCCAAGATTGGTTGAAACCATAACAAACAAATTTGCTGGGGCAGATGAGAAATCAAGAAACTGCAAGACGTTCAATAAGCAAGACCAAGAATTTACTGCAGAAGTTGTGTGACAAGTCAAACTAAATAATTCATCGCAAACTTTTGCATTTGTAGGTTAAACTGGGATTAAAAATCAAAAAAGAGCACCGTGTGCTGAAGTGTGAACAAGGACAATGGATGGAACCATGTATTACTTTAAATAAGACTAAACGCCAAGAGGCTAGAAACAAATTTGAGGAGGATTTTTACAAATTTTTAAACAACTGTGCTTATAGGAAAACATCCGAATCAAAGCGCAAACGGATGCTCGTTCGCATAAACTGAGATTATCAAGACACCATTCGAAAAAAATGTGCATTCGAGTTCAAATCCTACAAACTTTTTGGGGAAAACTGGGCAGCGTTCACTTCGAATCCAACAAAATTTTACTGGGATGAGCCGACAATTGTGAGAGCTAGTGTTCTCGAATTAGCAATGTTTGGCATGTATAAATTTCATCAAGTTAGAGTGAAAAAAAAATTTGATTCATCTTCTCAATTCTGATACGGAATTACGAAATAAAAGTGAAGATTTATACCGCAGAACCACCCTCTCTACAATCCAAAAAACAAAATGGTTGTTTTAAAATTCAGGGCGGAATTTCCATGGGACATAATAACCGAGTTTAGATCCCTCAAACCCATTTTTTTCACAGGTAATTATGTTTATCTGCCTTAATTTATTTTTTAATTTACTTTTTGGCGAAATTTGTTAGTTTTTGAATTTTTTTTGGCGGAATTTTTTTTGGTCAGCGAAAATTTCTCATTCTGATTTGAACAAAATTCTGGGCGGGAAATTTTTCTTTCCCTTTTTTTGTTGACGAGAGTTTTTTTGATGACCAATTTTGATTTTTTGGACATTTTTGATGATCACTGAATTTTAAGGTCATATTTTACCTTCAGGCCACCTCTTGGTGCACCTGGACTTCAAGTTGATATAGCAGCCACTAAAAAAATATTCATTTACTTTTACCACTCATTAGTGATCATCGTTAAATGGGTTAGTAATCATTTTTTTTTAATTTTTAGACCGCAGAAAACTATCAGCTAGTGTGTATCAAAAGCTGCTCAGAAGATGTTGACTCATCGGCAATATTGAAACACCTTGAACTCTGGCTCTTTATTCAAAACTAAAAGCTGTCGAATCACATCCGGGCCACACAACCGGTAAACTGTGGCATCGACGAAAACATCGTTCTCAGCTTTTGATGGCAAACGTTACATCATCGATGAGGGTCAAGAGACTCTTCCCTTGGTAATAACCACATCGTGGGTCAAACCGCGATTGGCATTGATGATAGCGATGATAACAACGCTGCCGCAGAATCGGATCTAACTGATGATGACGATTTGAAAAAATGGAATTCTTTTTCTGAAGATGGTCAACACACAGTGTCCTGCGATTGTGAGGATTTCTCAGAAGGGGTGTCTGAAGAATTTGCTAAAAATCAAAACGTTGATTGGTACCATTCGGATATGATGATGACTACTCTGAGGATATCTTTGCTGTTGAAAATACAAAACCACATCGTTCGCTTCGACAACCCATGGACCAGGTGAATAGCAGTTAACAAACTCCATACCCTGGTATGATTTGGGCAGCAGAAATCAATTCTTCCGACAAGTACGAGTCGTCATTCTTCAACGGTTCGTTTATCGATTATGAAACAGTTGAAGAAGAAGAACCACGATCAAAAAATCAACGAAAAAATTAAAAGACAAACAAGAACATTTTAAGTTTTGTAAATTAAATAAAAATCTGTAAATTAAAAAAGAGCAATGTGTGTACCTAAGACTTGACCTACCGCTATTCCGTGTTTAGTGCGTATTTAAGGGCGAGATTTTTTCCAGTTTTGGAACCCAGTTAAAGGGGGATAAAATTATTTCAATTAAACGCTTGCGTTTCTGGCATACTTTTGAATCTATTTGTACGTCAATTGAAATTGAATCAAACTTTTAAGAAAATTTTACAGTAACGGAAATAGCGCAGTGAAACATATCAGTTGTTAATGGAACGAAGATTGAGCAAATCCATTCCAACACCAAACATATAAACACAACGTTTGATGGGAAACTCAATAATAAATCGAAAATTTACTTGAGGACGAATAATTACAAAATGTTGACAATTAGGGTTTTTACATGGTTGTCAGATATTGCATGGTAATCATTAGGATCTATACCGAATGGTCATCCATGTAAGACAACCCACCCCGATCATAGATAGTGTTCTATATGCATACTACTTAAGGCAATAAACTAAGGAAATAACCAAACCATCTGAATCAGTTTGACGGAATACTTACTCCTGTCCAGCGATAGAGTTGTCAAACATTTGAGCTATATCGTGTTGTTATCCAATTAGAGTTTTGAATCTTGAAGCTCCACTCTTTACAAAGTCCTTTGGAATTCTTTAGGAAACGCGTCACAACTATGATGGCAGAGCTTCCAGTAGAGTGGTTTGGTTATCGCCAGCCATCCTTCACAAATCGTAGCGTTGGTTTCATCTGACCCTTTTACGTCTCCATCAGGAATATTTCTGAGAAGCGACGATATTTCTTTTTTACATGTATGACGACAAGGTCTAGATATAATGTGATGTTCTCATCCATGGACACGAACTCATGTGCAATGAGAATCAAAAATTTCGTTACCCGAGGCGGTATTCCCTCAGTCATTTGGTCAGACAAGGGCACACTCTACGAGGGAGCAGAGAAAGAACTCTTGATTTGTTTTTAGTCGTGAATAGCACAAGCATCCTCAGAACTGTCAAAGGAAGGTTTTAAAAAACGCTCAATCCTCGCGGTGGTTCTTGAGAAGGAATTTTTGGGTAATGCAATAGAGTGTTCCATGCAACAATAGAAGACGGAAATTTAATCCTGAACTTTTTGAAATTTTTTTTGTCGCGTAGACTAATCACTGCAAGCTCGCACTATTTTATCGTTAGGTGCAAATCTGAATGGTTTTGAGGTGTTGACTTTTTTTAACTTTTTGGTACTAGCTTCCCTTCTTTCTCTTTTCAGGAGCACTTTGACTAACGATTGCAATGAAGGTGAGCACAAAATGCGCCTACGCAATTTGGAGTTGTTGGCTCCGAATTTTGTACCCGCTCTGAAAAATGCAGTAATTGACCTTTCGCTTGTGACGCTCTTGCAAATACAGAGGATTTAGTGTAATTTGGTGAGGAATGCAGCCCAAAGGGACACTAAGCTTTGGCTCTTATTAAAATCCCAAATTAAAGAAAACATAAAACAGCCCGCTCCGGGGAACGCGACAAGCCGTACAACTCTCGTCCGTTTTTGCTCCATTGGGGATGTATGCGCTTAAAATAAAAATGTCATATAGTGCAGAAGTTAGCTATAATTGGATTCTCCATCATCTGGATCCATTTTCTGTCCAATTAATGTCTGGTTGAATCAAAAATTTTACAGATATTTGCAATTGAGGAAAGTTTTCCAGTTTTTTCTTAAACCGGAAAATGGTTATTTCATTTATTTAAGTTAAACTGCCAAAAACTTACATATATTGAACCAGGTTTATCAGCTTGAGTCTTTCATGTGAAGGTAACCTTATTATCTCACGTATTCTTGTTTGGCATCTCGCAAAAACTGAACTAGCGCGCGGGCCGTTTTGGGCCTGCAACTTCTTTTTCTGTACTTCCTGCACTTCAAAATAATAAAGAACAACAAGTTAAAATATTTACAGTTACTAACGTTCGCTGGTTAATGAATCAAAATTAAAATAATAATTTTATACTCCTAGTTTGATGGAACTTTTTTTCTATCACACCTGTTTAGTGCTGAAATGAAAAAAAAAAAATACTGTTGAAAAATGTAAGATGCAATGGAGAGTCTGAAATAATTCACTGCATTGTTTTAAATTGAGGAATTTATGGCAATGTGAATCTTGGTTCGAACTCAAGTTTCAAAATACTTGGGTTACCCTTATAGGGATAAGTAGTTTCAGAGAGCGCAAACACAGATGAGTTGTCTATTCTGGAATAAACAATTGTATTTTTCAGAGGTGGAATTTCCTCCATTTTCTTCAATTCAGTCTCTCCTTCATTTTCCAGCTGGTCCAACTCTTTTTCAAAGTCAATTCTGAAGAAAGTAGCATTCATAGAATAATCCGTCACAAATAGATACCCGTTTAGACCATTTGAGAAACCAAACACTGATGAGGGTATCCAAACCAAGGAGTAAATGTCACTCAAACCAGAGAGCCTCACATATTTAATAGAACGAGGTTGTATTTCTCGTGTTGTTGTATTTGACGATGTGTTTCTTTTCATATCTTCCTTGTGATGTGATGGTAGAGATATCACTGCTAGTTTGTTTGAATCCGCGCCACAGTTGAGTATCAACGTGGTATCATTCACAAAAAGATTACTACACCTCCAAACCCTGCTTCCGACTGTCTTTATATCAAGTGGTACCGTGTACTGTCTGATTTGATCGAAGTAGACTGTAATACTGCACCATTTCTCCTGCTTCTTATTTCTCCTATCGAACACTGCCACTATTAAGATCTTTTCATATGTACACAAAGACCAATCCACTGAAGAATATCCATTGAGAAGTTGGGCTGTGTCTAGTTCTTTTATCATCTTTAGATTATTCTGATTCACAATCTCAACACTCCATTTCCGATCGCTTGTTCTATATAATGACACATAAAGATTATTGTCGATGTCTGTGGCAATATCAATCACAGAAATTGTATCATCTCGCATTTGCTTCCACTCCATCTCTCTTTTCAGTTCTATCTGATTACTGTTTTCGTTATGTTGAAACACACGGAATGATTCTGCATAATCTGTTATTATCTCCTCCGTATCTGAGTTATAAACTACCCTAAGAGCGTCAATAACTGTTCCGCTTGCATCTGCAATTTTCTCTACTCCGATCAACTCTCTCATCCTTGCCTCCTCTCCAGGTTTTTTCTCTTTCTGATTTATCCTCTCTGCTTCACCCTGTGAATCATCAAAACTAGTAGAAACTTCCTGATTTGAAGTTCCTGCACTCAGAACAAGTCTGTCAACCCCACTCGCAAAATTTTCTGCATCAAGTGATGAGTAACCGCCTTCTGCAAACGCAGTTTGCGATCTGGAGCAGGAAACCGTGTTATCTCTAGTCAGAATGAATTCTCCAAAAATTATGGCATATTTTTGTTCTAATTCGCGGAACTGATCCGTTATTTTTGCTTTGAAAGCTTGCAGGGATTGCTTGTGATCCAAAAGCTGTTTTCTTACGGCTGCAGACTTGTCTTCAAGCTGCTTAGCGGAATTTGACTTTAAAACGCTCTTTTGTTCGTTTTCAGCTGTTGTTATCTGTTTCACTATTGTTTTCCAGTCGTTGGAAGCCAGAACTTGAGATGTTTTTTCAATTTCGTCTTTATATTCTGTCAGTCGCTGCATGGTTAACTTCTGGGGCTCCAAATTCACAGTGAGAAAACTTACGTTATGCTTCTTCCAATCCATATGATTCTGCTTCCAACATAGCTCGCATATCGCTATTTTGCAGATATTGCAAAAATAGCGAACGGTTTCTTCGGGATGTTTCTCGCAGAAAACGACAGACTGGAGTTCTATGTAAGGAACAGTGGATGATGCAATTGAAGCTGCAGTCGATGGTCGTTCTAAAATACAGAAAGAAAACATTAAAGGCAGAACTTTTGTGGTGTTTGGGTTCTCGGAAATCACTAACCAGGACATCAAATTTAACGTCTTTCTCTTGTTTCACTCAATTCAGCGTTTTAAGACATTTTCACGTTACGAGGCAAAACTGTGCACTCGATGGGCTTTTAATATATTGTATGAAGATCATTGGAATCCTAAGTGGAATTTGCAAAATTGTAAGCGAATGTTTTTAAATGTATTAAGATTCGGCAGGGTTTTTTTTTGCAGTTCGCGGGTTTTTTTTACAGTTCGCGGATTCCGCGTACAGCTGCGGACTTCACGTTAGTTTAATTTTACGATATTCATGTTATAATTTGTTTGTGGTTTCTAGGATTCCTAAATTCCGCAACTTTTTTTTGATTCCGCAATCTTTTTGCGGATTTGAAAAGTTTGACTCCTGATGAAACTTTTTTTTCTTTGACAATTTTTTCAGAAAAAAAATTACATAACACAACTCTGTATTACCCGCACCGAACGCCCATGGATCATAATCGATTATATTGTCAAAATATGGTCAGCATCTATAAAAATACAAAATAATCGATTATAATCTATTAAAAATGGATTATAATCCTAATTTTTTTTATCCCAAAAAACGAGGGGTTATTCATTAAATTTTCAAATTTAAGTTACATTTAAGAAAAAAATTATCTATTTTTGTCTCTACTTTTTCTAATTCATCGCAGTTTAACACCACTTCATTTTACCCCCCCCCCCCCCAGCCAGTTAAGCCCCCAGTACCCAGTATACTACCACCGACCAGTTTACTATCCCCCCCCCCCCCCCCCCCCCCCCCCAGTTTACCCCCCTCCCATCATTTACCCCACCCCCTCCAGTTTACCTTGCCCCTTTAGTTGGGGAGAGGGGGGGGTGGCGGTGTTTAAGAAGCTTGAGGGGGCGAGGGGACGAAGTTGAGACATGGCATTTAGTAAAAAAAACAGGGCATAAATTCTGCAAACTTCTCGCAAAATTTGCAAAATTTTTTTAAAAAACAATCGAATTTAGTTCTAAAAATGAAATGGATTATAATCAATTATAATGGATTATAATGGATTTTCATTTCAAAATAATCTATTATAATGGATTATCTTGGCAAAAAGAATCGATTTCAGGGACAAAAATAATGGATTACAATCGATTTGAGTGGGTTATAATGGATTATATTCGTTCAAAAATAATCGATTATAATGGCTATATAATCGATTTCGTTGTCTAAATTTTACATCCGTAATGGATTATAATCGATTTTTTTTGTCTCGGGAATCCATTTTAATCAATTAAAATCCATGGGCGCTCGATGCGGGTACATAGAAGCCTTTTCTGGTTTGTATAGGTCAGTGGAATCCAGGGATTAGACTTGAAGTAAATTGATATCGCCAAAATTTTGTCGGCCAGACGAAAGGAAACAGGATAAAAGAATTATCGAAGAGGGCGGTCTTATAACGGTATTCTGTTACAATTCGCAAAACAAAAAAAATGGCTAGTTAAGTGGTTTCCTAGATGAAAATTCTTTTTTTTCAGACATTGTAACCAATATGTTGTTTCTTGTTTATGTTTTGATACTTGAAAGCATCTTACGTTTATGTTTTAATTTTTTTCTTTCCAAATCACATTTCCAACTCTACATCAAAACCATTTACCAAAATTTTTTAATGGTCTTAGACAATTATTTTATCTTGTATCAAGTTTTTTATTAAACTTAATACTTTTTTAGATTTGCAAAATCACATTTATTTGAAATAGTTGAGAAAACGACACAAACGAGAATTTTTTTTGTTCATTTGCTTGTTGAAATCTAAAAGAATGCTAATGATTTGTTCTGTTCGTGAGATATAAAAAGGACGTAACACTATATGTGATTATCAAATAAACATAAAAGAGTATCACGCTTATCATCGAAATAAACTCAATTAAGAAGTTTTGTCTTCTTGAAGTTTTTGAAAAAAAATTGGATATGACCATTTCCTGCTTGTCTTTTTTGCATTGAAACAAAACGTGCGGGCCATATGTTCTGGTTTTGTTTCTGTTTAATGGCCGTGCTTAAAGTTTTTTTATAAAAGCCCTCTGATATTAGTCAAGCCGACTCTCTCAGATTTTATTTTGATTCCATGGTTCTCCCCTACTCTCTGATTTAAAATGCCAGGTCCTACCTTGTAGTCTTTTCCACGCAATTTTATGCTGACATAAGAAGAGTTTACCTATCTCCAAATAATCTAGATATATCATGATCGTCTGAGCAGCAACAGGCCTATCTTCATCTGTGTCTAGTCAGTGATTTGATGATGTTATTCGAGAAACGGATCCCTTGTCCAATGTTTAAATCAACTTAAAGTCATCGTATTGATTTAGAAGCTAGCCCATACTCTCTTCTCTTGATTGTTATTGGATCTCCTTTTTTTCTTGATTCTTGCAAATTTATGTTTGATCTTCGCTTGCTGGTTTGTTTCTCGTAACCTATTAAGCGCCTTTTTTCTCTGATGATTGCGTATCAGACCTTTTTTTATTCGTTTTAAATCTTAAATTGTGTGTGCGTGTACTGGCTGGATTGATTGCACTGCGTTTTTTTCAAGCATTTTGTTGAGCACTGTTGTGAATGTTTTTGTTCTGACTTTCGTAACAAAATTAAAGGAAATTTTGTGCTCGGGTTGGGATTTTTCTTCAGACATTTTTCGTTTTTTTTTATCTAGCCGACTTCGACGAATCTTTTTAAACATTATTCAAAGCGTATTGTTGTTCTTAGCTTAAATTTGAAAAAATATATAATTCACCTGCAATCACTTTTTGTAAAGTTATGGGGGTTTAACTATTGCCATTCTGGCTAATTTGAGACAATTAACGCGAGATATATTTCGCGCTATTAACGAGTATACGGAGGTTTAAGCAGTCTTATGAATTGTTCCAAATTGGTTAAGGGAAGCTTATTTGTACAAATAGATTTCCTAATAGCAAAATTTATTACTTTGTACTTTATATGGTGGGTGGCAGGATGGTTTTCACAAAAAAGTTCTCAAGTTTAATTTTTTTTTTCACTTTATTTTGTTACTTTTTTTCAAGTTATTACTGCTCCACAGACCTTAAGAGGCGGACGGGACCTTCGGTCCTTCCCCTGATCGAGCAATCTTGTTTTCTTTTGTTTCAGATTTTTTTTCTGTTGATGACTTTAATTGTTTTAGTTGCCTTGCTGGTTTCGTATTTTTCTTATATCCTGCATTAGTTCACACACACACGCGCGCGCGCGTGCACACATGCGCCCACACAGTATCTCTCTCTTTCTCTCTCTCACACACACACTTACACACACACTCTCTCACACACACACACATACACACACACACACCTTCTCATTTTCAAATGGCATGCATTATCAAAAATCGCTGTGAACGCTCTCTGACTCTAGGCGTTTCATCGCGGTGTTGATCTACGAACTCCGTTTTCCCTACTAGTGTCTGTATAACCGCATGATGTAACTATAAAACTGTATTTTTTGTTTGCTTTTGAACGCATGTTCTTGTCATTCTCGGCTTCATTTATAAATTTTGATGCAAGTGATTCCTACTATTTTTTGCAGATATTCCTCAAGTTTTTTTTATCTTCATAGATATTTATTTGTCACCTTTCCCAATATTATGTCGAAAGAATTATTAACCTTCATGATGAATATGGATTCGCTTTGATTGATTTAAAATTTCAGTTTCTTTTTAGCCGATTCTGATTTGTTTCAAGAAACAGTACCTTTAGTGAATGGTTTTCATGAACAAAAAAACACCTTTAATGGTGCTTAGAAACGTACCATATTTGAAGTCAGTGAGTATTTTCTACAAGTCTTTGATTATATCTTTCTTTTGAACTTGCGGACGCTTTTGACAGTTTACGTTACACAATTGGTACTTTTTTCTGATTCTCCCAGCCATATTTACAAATCTTCTCTACATGGTCAATGCTGATGAAGCGATTACGGATGAGTAGTTTGTTATGAAAGCAGACAATTGTCCTTTGCAGCCAGGTGCTTCCGCGTACACGGGAAGAACACTCAGCTAGTTCATCATTTATCGGCCGATTGGATTATCTGATTTTAATGTCCTCTATTTCCTGCTGTTCGCTGTTTTTGTTTTCTTAAACTTTTTGGCTGTTTGATCCCAAACCCTTGTTCGAGTGAACTGCTTTAATATTTCTCCCCACTTTCCTTTTCTGCAGTTTCATTTTCGCAACGTTCCTTTTTTCATTATGTCTTGTAGCAGCTTTTCTAGTTGAATGCTATATGTTTTCAAAAAAAATGATTTGTCTCGAGGATGTGCTATGTTTACACGAAGACCGTTCTCCTATTCCGCGGGCAACTGATTTTTCAGGCGTTCTCGGAAAAACTTTAATGTCTCAACCAATATTTTGGCAGTGGAAAACATTTCACTTTTCCCATAATTCTTGATTATATCTAAACTGACATCATTCGCGACCTTGCGATTTCTCAAGCAATCTAAACGGGATTTTGAAATCCTGGAAAAGACAATTTAATTTTCTGGTTGGTTTGTACTATTTTTTCTGTGGATTTCCCCTTAAGAGCCAGATATCTGCACTGCATAGGCGCAAAAATTCTCTGTAACTCTGTAACTCTTTAAATATGATCAAAATGTTTCGGTACAATCAAAGAAAACGAAAGAACTTAACAAGATCAAAGAAATCTCCTTGTTGTTGATTCCGCTCAAAATTCACAAAATACATAGTTTTGCCTGTTAAAGATTGTATGTTTTGTACTATTTCTTCTACTTTTCTTAGTTAACGTAGGAACTTGAGAATCCGATTGAACAAACGAGAACAGCATTAATTATAAACGAAATATAGAAAGTAATGAGCCTGCGGCTATCGTGCTACATCACAAAATTAACAAAGCCCTTTGGCGCAATTTTGAAACCACATCAGGCCATTTATTATTGAGCGCTTTTTATGTTAAAATGATATGGCATGGGTGCATCATCCTCCAAAGATACTTTTTGCTCCTTTTTCGGTATAAAATTTGCATAACTTTGAACTATCTCGCCTACTTTATTAAATAGCCGGTAGCGTGAGCTATCCTATGTGGCTTGCAATCAAACACTTCTACGTTATCAGACAACATGAGAGAATATTAGTCCCGATTAGATTGGATGTTATCTCAAGACTTTGAAAGATTTTTTTGATCTGAATATCGTTTACAGTCAGAAATGTTGTTGCCGCGATCAGTTACGAATCAGAAGCCATTTAGGAATTCCAGTCCGCAGTAGTTGACTTTCACAGTTTCGTTTTCCCAAGTCCACACACTTTAGCTCCAACTGCACCGGAAACGCTATCGAACCATAATTAATTCCATAATTGACCAGAAATACTTCAAGGAAACATCACTGCGGTGGCTAACAAGTGTCAAAGAGAAATAAGCAGGCACACTGGGGAGTTAGAAAGATTGGGCGTTAAAAAGTATTAGAAAAAAAGATATTATTGAAACGAAAATTGAAAAATCCGCTGAATCAGTTTTCCTCTGAAAAGTCTGGAATGACGAAACTTCAGGCAGTAATCCTATCGAAGCAGTTTCGACCAATCGAAGCGAAACCTTTGGTCAATCAGACAGAGTGCATGCTACCAAATGAGACCTGAGCGAATGCGCGCGACCGGTTGGATCTGATTAAAGTGTGTGCGAACAGTTGGATCTCAGCAGAGCGTGTGTACAACCAGTTGGGTCTCTGCAGAATGTGGGCGACCAGTTGGTTCTCAATTGAGTCTGTGCGACCAGTTGGTTCTCAGTTGAGTCTGTGCGTACAGTTCGTTCTGAGGCGAGAGTGAGCGTCCAGTTTGTTCTCAAGTGAGTGCGTGTGACCTGGTGGTTACCAGAAGAGTATGTGCGACCAGTTGATTCTAAGGCGAGTATGTGCCACCAGTTGATTCTCAGGAGATTAATTATACGCAAAGAGTTCGTTCTCAAACGAGTGTTTGCGACCAGTTGGTTCTCAGTTGAGTCTGTGCGTACAGTTGGTTCTCAGGTGAGAGTGTGGGACCCGTTGGTTCTCAACTGAGCGTGTGTGACCTGTTGGTTCTCAGTTGAACCTGCACTTCATGTTGATCTTCAGTTGATTCTGCGCGACCAGTTGGTTCTCAGGCGAGTTTGCGCGTCCAGTTGGTTCTCAAGTGAGTGTGTGTGGCTGGAGGGTTACCAGAAGAGTGTGTGCGACCAGTTGATTCTCAGGTGACTATGTGCAAACAGTTTATTCTCAGGCGAGTGTTTGCGATCAGTTCAATCTCAGATGAGTGTTTGCGACCAGTTGGTTCTCAGTTGAGTCTGTGCGATCAGTTGGTTCTCAGTTGAGTCTGTGCTCCAGTTGGTTCTCAGTTGAGTCTGTGCGTCTAGTTGATTCTCAGGTGAGAGTGTGGGACCAGTTGGTTCTCAAGTGAGTGTGTGTGACCAGGTGGTTAACAAAAGAGTGACTGCGAACAGTTGAATCTCAGGAAAATATGTGCCACCCGTTGATTCTCAGGCGACTACGTGCGAACAGTTCGTTCTCAGGCGAGTGTTAGCGACCAGTTGGTTATCAGTTGAGTCTGTGCGTACAGTTGGTTCTCAGGTGAGAGTGTGGGACCCGTTGGTTCTCAACTGAGCGTGTGTGACCTGTTGGTTCTCAGTTGAACATGTGCTTCATGTTGATCTTCAGTTGATTCTGCGCGTCCAGTTGGTTCTCAAGTGAGTGTGTGTTGTGGTACATTACATACTGCATGTGCAGTAACCAAGTGCTCTCTGCTGAACACTAACCTTGGATTGCTATTGGTATCTATAATAATATATTGTTATTATGTAATGAACAGGGTCAGGCAGTGTTGATCACTGCATAGTTGTTTTAACACATTGGCGTGGAACCGACATCGGTAAAGAAGCTGGTTTACAAACCATTAAAGAAAAGAAAAGAAAAACACACGAGTTTCAATATTGAAATAAACATTTTGAAACCGAATTCTTTTCCAGTCTCTACCATAGAATTACATTACTGTACCACATGGCGCAGCCAGCAGGATTCATGGCACAGGACAACCGAACGGACATGGGTTTTCCCGTGTTTTGGACGTCTGCTAGCTCGGATCCACCGTGGAATTTCAAAGTTTGGTTGGACCAATTCATGTTAGCAGTGACAGTCAAAGAAAGTGTGAATCCGAATATTTTACTAGAAGATCCAAAACAAGTAATCGACGAGCCAATGCCACGACCAGCAAGTCCAGGAGAGCACGAAACTGCTCAGGCAATTGCAGACCGGGTGGAGAGAATTAAAGTACGAAGAGACAAAGTTATACTCGAAAACGAAGAAAGAAGAGAACGAGGTCCAAAAGTAGGACATACTGTGTTTTATAACGAAGTACAAAAGCGACTTACCTCTCGTCTATTTTTGGCATTAGGAACAGACGGAAAGAAGGAATTTGTTCAGAAAAATCCACATCTCGAAATTTCAAAGATCGAGTTCAGAGAAATGGTGAGACTAGCGAAAGTATCATTCGAAAAGACGAGAAACATCACGTACGAGAGATATAGATTATTCACAAGAACACAAGAATCCGGTGAGACGCTGGAGTCTTTTCACGCTGCTCTAACTGCACAAGTAGCCAAAGCTGAATTATGCGGTTTAGAGGAAGAACTGGTGAGAGATTTATTCATATCACGAATGAAGAATACTGTGAAGGTTTCACGTTGACATTTGAAACCTTCACACCGGATGAAGTATTGAAACGAGCTATCAAATTCGAACAAAGCAAACAAACGACTCAGGCGTTCCAAAAATCGGCCGCGGGAAGTTCAATGGGTGCAAAACTCTTTGAGCCACAAACAAAAATAAAACAGGAACCAATCATGGCGGTTGGAAACCAAAATCAAAACTACAAACGACCAAATCGAGATCAATTCAGAAAGAAATGGAACGATGACAAAGATAGAGCAGATCGGAAAAAAACCATGCACTAGATGCGGTCGAACATTCGGGGACAGACACTTGTCCAGCGATGGGCAAATCATGTATAAGTTGTAATAAACCAAACCATTTCGCAAAATGTGCAGATCGAACCAGGTAAACAAGATTGCGGGAGAAAAATCCAGCTCGGAAGAAGAATGCAATATAATTCACAGTTTTGATTCATGTGACGAATATGAAATTATGGCAGTGGAAACAAAATTACAGGTCTCGATTGGTAAAGCCGAAAAATTGACAGCAGTTGAAAAAAACGAACTGTTAAGCTCGCCCACAGGGGATGTCCGAAAAATAGATATTAGGAGGAACCCAAAATCACACAAGATAAAATCTCTGAAAGCTTTGGTAAGAATTGATAAACACATTATCAATTTGGCAATAGATACAGGAAGTCCAATATCTTTCCTAAACTGGACAACAGCAAAACAACTATTGGAGGGAACTAAAAACATAAAGTTTATACCACCTGAAAAACTGAACCTGTCAACACAATTTGTTGACTACAACAAACAATCAATTCAAACACTGGGTGCATTATGTGCTAGTATTAGGTCGGCAGGATGGGAAGTGACAGATGCAACATTCTTGGTTACAGAACGTAGAGCAAGATGTATTCTAGGATTAGATCTGCAAGGAAAATTAGGGATTCAGACAACACAGAAGTCTGCCCAATCACGAAAATCCAGGTTCGACGTGTTACTGTGTGAGCAGCCGGAAGATAGAAAAAAGCAATTCTACAAACCATTCCCGTCACTATTCGATAGAAAAGGCGAATCAATAAATCATGTTGTGAACACCAAATTCAAGTATCCACTATGTCCCATTCAGGAAAAAGGTAGGAGGATCCCTATACATATGCAAGACAAAGTGCAAGCTGAGTTATCGAAGTTGTTATCGAAGGGTCATATAACAAAATTGGATAAATGCACAAGTGACTGCTTCATTGCCCCTATAGTTATTACCGTAAAAAAAGATGACTCTATTAAGCTAGCACTAGACGCAAAACCAATAAATAGGCAGTTGTTTAAAAACAAATACCAGATGCCCAACGTAGACGAAATTTTGGATGGGGTTAGTCAGATAGTAACTGTCGGTAGGCTGTATTTTACGGTATTGGACCTGAAATACGCTTACAGCCAGATCAAACTGAATGCAGAAACAGCGAAGCAGTGCAATTTTAACATAGTGGGTGGACAGGCTACAGGAACATACAGATTTCTGACCGGGTTCTATGGACTAGCAGATATGCCTGCAGAATTCCAAAAAGCTATGGATAGAACACTGAATCATGCGAAAAATACCTTCTGTTTCCTGGATGACATTTTAATTGTATCCAAGGGAAATGAACGGGAACACGAACGTTTAGTAACAAATGTTCCAAAAAAATTGGACAATGAGAATTTGGCGTTAAAACTTGAGAAATGTGCTTTTTTTAATCAGAAGTTAACTGGCTAGGTCACAAACTCAAGTCAAACGGCATAACACCAAAAATCACCAAAACAGAGGCAATTCTAAAATTGCAACACCCAAAAACGTTAAAACAACTAAGATCCTTTATGGGTAACATTAATCATCTTTCAAAAATTATCCCGAACGCTGCAAATTTGACACACAAACTTAGACCATTGTTAAGGGAAGAAAATGAAAAAAAAATTGAAAAATGTAAAGTTACCTGTAAAAAATTCGAGTGGGGGGAAGAACACTCGATAATATTTGAGGAGATAAAAGCAGCAGTGCAAACAGTGGCAAGAATAGCACAATTTCATTATTACGATCCAAAAAGGATACTCGGGTAAAATGTGATGCCAGCCATAGCGGGCTAGGAGCAACATTAGAACAAAAAACGGATGATAATGAATGGGTACCAATTGCGTTCGCATCACGTTATTTAAACGTCCAAGAAAAGAAGTACTCTACAAACGAATTAGAACTGCTCGCAGTTGTCTGGGCAGTAGACAGATTCAAACACTACCTTCTGGGAAAAAAGTTCATTTTGGCCACAGATCATAAGGCTCTTACATCAGCCTTAGGTGACTTTTAATCAAACAAGACGTATCAATCCCGACTTACTAGTTGGGTAGACAGATTACTACCTTACCATTTTACGGTTGTGCATATACCAGGTAAGGACATGGGGATTGTGGATTATTTGTCAAGAGAACCAAACGAGGAGCTGTGGCCAGAGTCGTATTTAGATGAAAAACTTGTTGTGTCATCGATTGAATGTTTTCATAAAGCACTCGACTGCTTAAGCAGTCGACTAAATGAAACAGCAAAAAAAATACAGATTGACAATATTCTAGAACATTCTGGATTGAAGAGAACAACGAATGAATTGATAGATAAGTCATCCCATAGTTGCTATAGCAACCATTTTGTCCAAAAACGAACAGGGCTCGACCGGAACGAGAACGGTCCAAATTCACGCCTTTCAAAATTTGAGCAAAACAGTTTACGTGAGTTTTCTTACTGCAAACAGTCGGTCGACAAATCTAGGAAACAAAATTATAGTGAGTTGAAGTGGAAAAGAAGTATGGAGGAAAAAGATTTGAAAGAAAAACCCAAAAAGACAGTCAAAATAGTGGAACGGGACAGGAGTAGAGACCAGCTGTTAGAAAGAGTGACGGAGACAACATACAAGAGGACAAGAATAGTGCATAGAGAACAAGACTCAGACAATTCGGGGGACGAAACTCCTCAGGTTGAATGGCGGAAGAAGGACATAACTAATCGAAGGAAAGAGGAGAGTCAAGCAACATCAACACCTACATCTACGTAGTTCACACAGGAGAAGTCAAAGCGGCTAACCTCGTTTTGGGACTAAATAGGATTAGAGCAGAAAGAGAAAGTTTTTCCAGGAAATCTGTTGGAATTAGAAGCTTCGACTAGCATGCTCAGCCCACAGGAAAATAGTTCAGGAGGGAGCGATCGAAAGATTATTGAGATAGACCTTACAGCGGACAGTTCGACTTCAAGCACGGAAGTCAGTATAGTTGGGGGTCAGAAGAGTGTACGAAGGTCCAGAAAGGACGAATTCAGGTTTGCAGAAGACATTGAAAACAATAACCTGAATAACTTGACGAAGCTGTTCGACCGGAACTTACTGGCCGAGTTAACTACGGAGGACACGTGGATGGATCGGCTTAGAAGAGTAATCGAAAGAAATGATCGCCACTCATTCGAACTAATGGACCCTTATACAAATTCCCTTTGGCACCAGATGGCCGTGGTAGACGACTGCATATTAGTGGATAGGAGACTTGCAGTTCCGGGACAGCTACGTTCGGCAGTCCTTAAACGAATTCACCGAGGCCACCCAGGTCAGGAAGCGATGTTAGACGTATCAAAGTACCTGTGGTGGCCACACATGCATGAGGACATTGTGAATTTGGCCGAAGAATGCCGTATTTGTACGCGATATGGTAAGAATGTAAAATATATGATACCAAAAAATGAGTCAAAACATCTTCCACTGCTCACGCAGCCAGGTCAAGAGCTACAGTTAGACTATGCCGGTCCTTTAGAAGATAAAAAGGGGAGAAAAATCTACTTGCTTACAGCTATAGATAGATATTCAAAATTTCCATCAGTCAAAGTAACAAAATCAACAGGGGGAAAGTCATCAGTAAAGTTTCTGCGAACTTACATTGATACACACGGAATACCAGAATCAATAAGAACCGATCAATTCTCAGGATTTAAAGGGAACACAATGAAAATGTTTTGTGCTGAAAATAACATCGAACAAAAATTCTGTCCGGTAGGGGACCACCGGGGATGCGGACTTGTTGAAAGAACTATTCAAACAAAAAAACTGAGACTAGGAGTAATGTTGCTGGGGGAAAACGCCACATCAATAAAACTCGCTCGTAGTACGATAATTAGGGACCTAGATGGTGTAAACAGAAAACGATTAAATGTTCGCCATTCGAGGCACATTTCGGTCGCCTTCCAAAAACAGAATTCAAAAAATTAAGGGGTAAATTCATTAAAAATTCTGAACATTTAGATAAGGAAGACCTGGAACGATCAGCCCTGGCAGCGTCGCAGCTCAAAAGGATGGTCGACCAGTCGCGAGTGCTTGTGAAAACTGTGAAGAAGGGACAGAATAGCAGAGACGTGAGTCCAAAATTCAGAACTGAGATAGAATCTGCTAAAAACAGAGACCGGGTAAAAGCGTTAAAAACGCTACTAGAGGCGAATGCACGGTGGAATTTGGAAAGACGAGACACGTCGGCGAACGATATCCGCAGGATAGTGGATGAAACAAGCACCATAAACCCGGTGTTAAGAAAAGAGCTACTTTACTCTTGGGAATACAGTTTCATCGAGGAAAAACCGGAAGAGTTAGAAGCAAGTACAAATCTACTAAGAAAGGACAAAAATCGAAAAAGTAGTAAAGCCCTATCCAACCCACTAAAAGGAAAAGTGGTCTCGGAAACCCGTCATACAATTAGAACAGCTGCATGAGCAGTATATAGAAAAAGCGATATTGCTCAGGCCAAAATAGATACAAAAGGCACGAAGTCAAGCCCAAAAAAGGAAAATTCCAAGCGGAGTCCACATATAGACGAACCAAAGTCCAAATCGAAGAAAAAAAAGGGGGTTCAAAGAAAAGAGTTGATACGTCGGATGACAGGCCAGAGCTACAAAATCAAGAAAGTTTAGATGACACAGTGGAGCGGTATCAGGACAGCCAGCAGAACGTAACGTCCAAAGAATTGAAAGTGAATGGGGGACTTAATTTGGCTGTAAGGAGAGCGAAGCCAAACAATGCCGGGCCAGGAATCAGCACGGAAAGTGGGGAAAGCGCTGAAAAGAAAGATAAAAAGATCACTAGTCAAGATAGTGGAAAACAAAAAGCTGCGGCAGCAGCGGAACTGACAAAGGACGTGTCGCAATCCGAAAGTGATCGGGACAACAATACGTCGACACCAAAGAAAAGGTTGAAGGAAAATTCACAAGAGATAACTAGGAAAACCTCAGCAGCTAAAATATTAGAGACATTTCAGAGTCGAGATTTAGCTACAGAAGATTGGAACGAGCTGTCGGAACAGGTGCTAACTCGGGGATTTCAAAAAGAAGCAGAGGCAATTCTGAAAAATGCAGACGGAAGCGAAGACGAGAGAACCAATGCACCTCCAGGTTTCTCCGATGAGTCAGGCGAGCCAGAAACAACAATCAGACGAAGTGGGAGACAAAACAAAAGAAAGGGTCCACTTCGGTTTGGAAATCCTGTGACACATTCCATAAAGTTAATTACGAGCGATCACGATGTATTCGAGCTCAACAAGGCGGCTATAGAAGCGTATAGAGTACGTTTAGCAACGCTAAAGCCAGATGACAATAACCCGGCCGAGACAAAAATGGGACTTTTGGAGTGACACATATTTCGACAAAAAATTCGGAAGCGAAGCACTGGACATTTCTAAAAGGTGGAGAGCAAACTTGAAAGTACCCTTGTATATGGATGAATATGAATCAATTGACCAGGAAGAAGAGGAAAACAAAAACATAAATCATGCCAAACTCATATTGATGCAATCAGTTGGTTCTCAGTTGAGTCTGTGCGTACAGTTGGTTCTCAGGCGAGTGTGTGTGACCAGTTAATTTTCAGACGAGTATATGGGTCCAGTTGGTTTTCAGGCGAGATTGCGCGACCAGTTGGTTCTCAAGTGAGTGTGTGTGACCAGGTGGTTACACTAAGAGTGTGTGCGAATAGTTGATTCTCAAGCGAGTATGTGGAACCAGTTGATTTCCAGGGGAGTGCGACCAGTTGGTTCTCAAGCAAGTGTATGTGTGTGTGTGTGTGTGTGTGTGTGTGTGTGTGTGTGTGTGTGTGTGTGTGTGTGTGTGTGTGTGTGACCAGGTGGATACCCTAAGAGTGTGGGCGACCAGTTGATTCTCAGACAAGAGTGCGCGACCAGTTGGTTCTCAAGTGAGTGTGTGTGACCAGGTGGTTTCAAGGCGAGCGAGTGCGACCAGTTGGCTATCAAGCGAGTGTGTGGGACGAGTTGGTTTCTAGGGGGGTGCGACAAGTTGATTCTCAGGTGAGTGTGTGGGACCAGTTGGTTCTCAGACGAGATTCCGCGACCAGTTGATTCTCGAATGTGTGTGTGTGACCAGGTGGTTACCCTAAGAGTATGCGCGACAAGTTGATTCTCAGGCGAGAGTGCGCGACCAGTTGGTTCTCAAGTGAGTTTGTCTGACCAGGTGGTTACCCTACGAAGGTATGCGACCAGTTGATCCTCAGGCAAATATGTGCCACCATTTGATTCTCAGGCGACAATGTGAGATTAGTTCGTTCTCAGGCAACTATTTGCAACCAGTTGGTTCTCAGATGAGTCTGTGCGTACAGTTGGTTCTCAGTCGAGTGTGCGACCAGTTGGTTTTCATCCAAGTGTTAGCGACCAGTTGGTTCCCAGGCGAGTGTGTGTGTGTGACTAGTTGATTTTCAGACGAGTATATGGGACCAATTGGTTTTCAGGCGATTGTGTGCGACCAGTTGATTCCAGACAAGATTCGCGACCAGTTCATTCTCAGGCAAATATGTGCGACCAATTGATTCTCAGGTGACTTTGTGCCACCAGTTGTTGTCGGGCAGGTTTTTTGCGCCAGTTGGCTCTCAAAAAAGTAGGTGGGTCCAGTTGGGTCTCACTTGAGTCTGTGTGAACATGTTATTTCCAGGCGAGTGTGTGCGACGAGTTGATTCTAGGGTGAGTCTGCGTATTCAGGTGGTTCCAGCAGAGTGTATAGGAGCAGTTGGGTTCCAGGCTAGTGCCACTAGTTTATTCTCAGGAGACCAGATTGGTGACCAGATCATTCTCAGGAGACTATGTGCGACCAATTGGTTCTCAGGCGACTTTGTGCCACCAGTTGATGTCGGGCAATTTTTTTGCGGCCAATTGGTTCTCACAAAAGTAGGTGCATCCAGTCTGGTCTCACATTTGAGTGTGTACAACCAATTAGTTCTCACTTGAGTCTGTGTGACCATGTGTTTCCAGGCGAGTGTGTGCGGCGAGTTGATTCTAGGGTGAGTCTGCGTGACCAGGTGGTTCCCAGCTGAGTGTGTAGGATCAGTTGAATTCCAGGCGAGTGCGACAAGTTGGTTTCGAGGCGAGTTTGTGTTTCAGACTGGCTTTCAATTAGGTTTTTGCAATAATTTTGCGGTCAACACCACTAGAGATGTAAAAAAGTGCCAACTGAGGGCTAATTTACGGATACTTTAGCGATCTAAAACAAAATTGAACAAAATTGAACCATCTGCATATCATGTAGGGAAGGCAAGAAGTTAAGAAAAGATTTAGGATTTTATCGAGAAGAGCGACGAATTTTCAGAAAAATTTGTTGCTCTTTTTTTGTTATCCAAAAAACTTACAGAGCATATTTCCAATTTATGGCATTTATTGGAAAACTTCGACAAATAATGCTTTTTTTTGGCTTTCCTCTCCGGAGTTTTCATGTCCTCTCGACCCAAAATCAGAGCCTCGGGGTCAACGATTGGATATGCGGCTCTATCATTTCTGAAGGATTTTCATTAGGAATTCTACAAAATTGTCTGAAACCTTTTAATGTGAATTCTAGCGCAACTGGGAGCTCACGTCTAGAAAAGCATACGATTTTTTGCAAGGACTCAAAATGATCAAAACCTTTTTTTATTTAAAATCTGTCAAAAGGAACCTTCTTTCTGGGCTGTCTACCATGATAAAAGTGTTTTCCTTATTTTATCAATTTGGATTCCAGCAAAATCCTGGTTACAGATTTTTATGGAGCTGTTTTTCTTGGTTATACACATAATTTTTCTTTTCCCAAGTCAATATATCTCTATGTCAAGCATCAAAACTAATCAGTCGTATTTTTTTTTTTCAAATAAGTAGATAATTTGCAACTCACTTGTTTTTTGTTGGCAACTTCGAGATGTGCAGATGTGAGATAAAATGAAATCAAATGTCAGCTTGATATTAACCCGTGAAACGAAAACTGTTTAGTACGCTTTTTAATATCTCGAATAAAAACAATTTATTCTATGTTTTTTCTTTAAGAAGCTAAAATGACACGTTTACATTTAAAAATTATTACATCGTTGATAGAGAAAAGTAAAGTAAACGCGAGCACTTTTCAATTTTTACTTTATCAAATCAGAGCTAGTTAATTTGCATGATAATACAAATACGCTAACTACTTTTCGTACTTTTAACAGACCTCTATTGAAAAGTTCTTTCAAAACTGGTTAGTTACTTGATTGAAAAAACTGTGTTCTTTAAAACTCAGTCTGGTGATGCTCAACTGTGCCGAGCTGAGATTTTTGTACAATTGTTTTAAATATATGTAAAACATAACAAAATCAGTGATAGAGAAAGCGCACAAGAAGTGTCATAAGTTTGAACGTTTTCTTTCACCAAATCATATGATTTTACCATTCTTTGTACTTTTTTACACTTTTCTTCTATTTATGGTAAATATTTGATCTCATGATTTTAATACGCTGTCCTCTAGCTTCTGAACTCTGCTGCTTTTTAACCGTTCAATCTGATCCAGTTTTTAGACAACTGCTATCTCCTAATTTTAAAAGTTCAATTACATCAGTGGTTGAAAAGAAAAAGAAACTTTTTTTAAAAATGAAAATAGCTAATTGTCTTTGAAGAAAAAACGGCCAAGTTAACCAATATTGGCGGATTCCGCAACAGTCTGTGGAAACCACAGTTAAATAGTAAGACATGGGTTTGCTAAACATGAGCTGTTGCAGAATCCCTACATACTTTGGTCTCGGAACTCTTCAATCCATGTTATCTTGTTTATGACCACTGGTGCTTTCTGATAAAGCTGAGCAGTAAATATAATTTTTGAGGAAGACAGTTTCTGATGTGCGCTAAAGCTTCAAGGTTTTGATAGCTGGTTTCAAACGTAGACAATTAAATATCAATTTTGGAGTTTTCAGCTTAATTTTGGGAAACAAAACTTAATAAATTCAAAAAATTTCTTCAAAGTTTTTGAATTTTTTTTTTCATTTTTTTTTGCTTTTTCAGTTTTTGTTTCTATGAAAAAAAAACTTTGTCCAGCTGGCATCTCTTACTACGACTGTCTAATATGCCTACAATTTTTTTAACGTCAGTACTTTTTTTTCAAAACAAGCAGAAAATTAACACTAAATAAAAAAAAACAGTTTATGGTGAAATTTTTTCTGTTAGTTATGAGTTTACGCGAGGGTCGGTGTTGTATGGTGAATCTTCCATGTATCAATGGACTGATCGCAGTAGGATATGGCGAATTGATTGGACTTGCGTGCAAGGTAGCGGTTGAGTAATTGTGACAAATCAACGTTAATGAAATGAAATCCTTTATTTGAATTGCATAAGTAAACATTTGACTTTCTAAGTAGTATGCTCCGAGAGCGTTTGGGGACTATAGACATTTCATCTACATAAATATCTCGTCGGTTTTGTAGTTTTTTCTTGTCGAAGCAGTTCTGTGGGAAAACTGGGACTGGTTCTAGTACGTTTTCAAGTGTATTTATGTGTCTGTCATGATTACTTCGGTGATTTCGGGACGTGGAAGAGAGGTTGACTGGGTATCTGTGAGGAATAAATGGATATTTTCGTTTCATGACCATACGTTGACCTCGGGTTGGGGCGAATCGAACATGTATCAGAGGGGGAGGCGAATTGGCTCAACTGTTGTATAGTGAGTGGAGTTTTATTATTGTGTTATAGCTGCTAATGTTACTTGAAGTTATTCAAATCGTGTCAAGCTGATTGTCGATTACGGGATTGTCAATATGGCTTAAAACTGGTCAAAGAATGAGAGTAACATTTGCATAGGATGCGTTAGATGAGAGGATGATTACCGGAACTGGAAGAGTAATGAGGGTAAAGGTGGTTGCCAAAAGTTTGTAGTAGAGCATGGCCGGGAATCTGTTTGGAGTGTCGATGGCGTAGTTTTGTTTAAAAAATTCGAGTGTTAAAAGCAGTTTGCGTGGAGTCGCATGTTGCATGTGGGATGATCTTGATGAATAGATGGAAAAAAGGGAATTCAATTTTGGTAGGGGAGACGAGATGAGGTCCTTGATTGATGTGAGTTGGCGTTTGAGGATTGAAAGCTTAAGGTTGATAATTTTCTCCGTTGAGGTAGATGTAGTCCTTAATTTCTTTGAACATCTTCTGTAAATTTATGCGTAAAAATCTGAGAATTCTGAAATTTTGTCATTTTTTCCTTAAGTTTCGATCTATAATTTGTCGTTGAATTGCATCCATTTTGGTGCGAAGTTCTCAAAATTGTTATCTTCTGCTGTGATTTGTATATCTGGTTTCCAGTAAATTTTTATTGATTGTAGGTTAATATTTAGATGTCTGGCTATTGCAAGAAAACATTCTGGTGAAAACTTCTTATGTGGTTGCATTGGTGTACGATAGTGTGTGGTGAGATAATTTTTTATCTTCTTTGTGATTTAGTTGTACTAGGTTGGGGCTATTTTTGATCCCCATTTGACGGCGTTATTCCATAAACAAATTCTTTTTGAAAGTGGGTCTGCAAAAAGAATTTTGTTTTTCAGGGAAAAGGCTCATCTTGAGCAGCGTTTATCTGGAAAACTATATAACGCTTATCCTAGTTTCGTACCAAAGGATGTTTTATAAAATTTGAGCGTTTCCGGAGAGAACACATCCTGCACTAGGGATTTATGATAAGGCCTATGCTAATGGCTGTAGTGTTTTTGATCGTCCGAGCTCACAGAAGTGATGAAGTGTTTTATGTTCTCAAAGTGATTTTTCTTAAAAAGTTCTGCTAATCTTGTACTCAAGCTTTATATATGTGTGTATGTTTTTGTGTATTGATCCAAAATATGCGTGGTTTTTTAGTGATTTTTCTTGCAGGCGTCTGTTATCAAAGATTCCAGAGAAGAGTTTTCCCCTTGTTTGTTGGTTATTCTTGTTCGTTAAAGTAACAGTTATATCACACTTTTCACCTTCGCAGTTTCTATTTGTTGCTGCTTGATGAATAATGAGATTTCCTCTTTTCGTATAAAATCCGTTTTCATACACTGATGAAAAAGTATTGAATCTTGTGTTTTGATTAGTGGTTTTGTATATTTAACTTCGTGTACTGATTTTAGTGCGCTTGAAAACCTTATAATTTGTTTTCATCCTTGGAATATTTCTTTAGGATTTTTTTTCTGATTTTCATATTCTTGGATATACTTGATATTAAGGTATCGTTTCTACATCCTTGATCTTTTCACTTGGTAAGTGAATGCTTTGAAATTTTTTTGCGTAATCTTTTAAATCTAGTGTGAGTTGAACTTGTTTGGGTGTATTTTCCAATCAAGAACCCTTTTTACTTGAAATCCTTTGTTTTAATGCTGCATTTATCCTTCGATGGATTCAATTGTGAGATATCCATTTTTGTCATGAACATCATAGACAAAATGTCCTTGAGCACCATGGCGATGATGACAGTCATCTTGTCTTGTGTGAACCTGATTATGTTTCAGAGACTGTTCACGATTTGAGTCTTGAAAAATGTGAAAACCTAATGAATTTTCATAATATCTTTTTTTTCTAAGGTTTACCAAGTTTTCCAGATTGATAGTGTGAGCAATAAACTCTCCTATAAGAAAAATTTCCGGTAAACTTCCAGCCTGGAAGTATTGTAGCGCGAGCTTTTGAATATAATGTTGCAATTACAGTTGTGATTTCTTTTGCCTATGGTTCTGTTTCACAATGTGTAACCTGATTTATATTTGATTATTTAGTGTTTTTGATGGTTGTCTTCGCAATGATAGTAAAATACTAAATGATCAGGTAGTACTGTATGTGGCAAGGGATTATCACTAGGTAATGTTTTTAATTTTGCTAGTAGATGAAGTTTTTTTGGTACTACAACTATTACAAGACTCATGTATATGATAAATCTGAGATGGATTAAAGAAGGATAGATAGCCACTTGATTTCTGCGTAAAACTGACATATTTAAATAAAACTTTGGTGCAAATAAATGGAGATTTGGAGATTGTACTTTTATGTCAGGATATAGTCGAAAAAGAACATAAGTATAGTTTGTTATTTTGATTGATATCTCAAGTTTTATGAACAAATTTCGTTGAGCCAATAGTTGTAGTTTACGGTTTTGTATATCTTGGAGAAAATCGGGTTTGTCGTGTTAACATTGTATAGCGCAACTCAAGGTGCTACCTGAGTGAAATCAAGTGCTATCTGAGTGTTGTCTGACTAATGGGGGAGGTGCTATAAAAATGACCCATTGTAGTTCTTGATATTTCTTATTCAAAATTTGTGGTGTTATTGGTATTAACGTATTGAACTGTGGTGTGTTTGATGTTGAAGATGTTGAAGATAGAAACTTTCTAATGAGGATGTTTTTTGGTGAAATTTCAGGTGGGTCGTTAACTGGATTTGGCGGAGAACGATAGGGTGCTCAATATGGGACAAACTACGAAGTTTTTGGGAGATAGACTTGATTATCTCTCGGTTGGGCTGATGTCGGGCTAGAAATGGAAACATTCTAGTGTGATTCGGGGTTGAAAGGGTCGGAGTTTTTGATATAGTTCCTGATTACTGTAATGAGGAAGTTGATGGTTCTGTTGGTGACCTCATACTGGGTATGACTCTTGCTGGTATAAAACTTTTTTTTCGTCTTGGACGAACTATTTGTCGATTAGTTGTTTTTTTGTCATCAATTGTCATTAGATTAGATGGTTGTTAAAAATTAGTTTATCCTTCAGTTAATGTATTTCTTGGGTCGTAATTTGGCTTGAGCTGGCGTTGTGGTCACAAGTTTTGACTTTATCATGGTTTTTTTTCTCGCTGGATTTAAGAAACAAAATTTGCTTGATGAAAGTCTTTTAAAAAAAGTACTGTACCTTCTAGTAAAACAGTTAATGCTCGTTTTGGACATTTAAAAAAGTTAAGATTAAGTTTTTTTACTAGATTTAGCAATTCTTCTTTGTTAAAAATGTTTCATAAAGTTCAAGTGAGAGTTAATTAAGGTTAAAATTCATCCTACCTGGTTAGGAAGTGGTAATTGACTTGGGAAAGGGACTATTTCAATTCAAAAAATGTACAAAAACCTGAAAAATGTTTTTGAAAAAATTAAAAGTGGTTTAATAAGAATTCAAATATGTGTGTGAAAATGAAAACGAAAAGTTCTAGAAACGTTTTTAAAAACTTTTTTGAAAAACGAAAGAAATTGATTCAGATTTGTTGCAACTGGTTCAATAGTGGGTATGCGCGAGGTTTTGACATTAAGTAGCTATTTCTTGTTTTTGTTTGATGAATAAACAGGAGTTTTTATGAAATATGCTTTAGCTTAAAAAACGTTGGTATATTCTCTTTTTAGACAAATTGTTTAAATTCTTTTTGGCGAAAACCGTATTCATATATCTCGTTTTGTTCATTTTGTTGAGGAGTAGCGAGAAGGGCTGTAACTATGAGATGATTTTGTTTCAGTTCTCAAAAACTAAAGTGATGTTTGTTTTAGACCTGCAATTTTTTGAAGTAAAGTCATAGGTGTGGTTGGAATTAAAAAACTATCTTTCCTTTGAATGCTGGCGGCAAATGATTTGTCGTGAAAGAAAAAAAACGATGTGATTATTAAAGCTCGCAAACGAAAATTGCGAGATGAAACATTCAAACGAAATATTCAGTTTCTGTTTGTTTGGTGTATCAAGTTTTCAAAGACAGGTTTGTTTTCCTTCAGATGGATCGGGTTATTCTACTAAATCAACTATTTAAATTGTGGAATAAATATTTAATTTTTTTTCTAGGTTGATTCCGGAGTCTAGAAGATTATCAATGTGGTGATTTTTTTTCTAATTCTGGTGGTAGTGTTTCTTGTTGTAGCATAAGACTTTTTTCGGTGGTTATTTTAGGTTGATTTAGGTTGTTTGTATTTTTTGTAGTTTTTTTTCTTTTGTTTGTTCTTTTTTTGTTGAATGTTTTGGAGGCTTTGTGCTAATTGTAAGCGGCAGTGAATCAACAACGCGAAGCCTTGTAATTGAGTATAACTGAGTTAATTATCGGAGAGCATATTCTATAAGGTGATTTGGCAAAAGAGTAGTCCTATGTTATTGCATTGCCTCTTTTTCATCAAAATTTCTATATGACATCAGTTGCTTTTTTCAATAGCCTGGTGCGGTCCTTTTCATAGTGGTTGTTTTTTCTAAGCTCTTTGTCCATGGACAAATCTAGTTTTAGCACAAACGATCCGATTTTTAAATCTGAGGCTGAGGTACAACGCAAATTTATATGTGATAGAATATTTTTTGAAACAATTTCATTGTTATTTTTGGTAAAATCGTTGGGCTTTTCATTTCTATTTTTTAAATTTTTTTATCAGAAGGAATCTCTAAGTTCAGTATTCAGTCAACAATGGTTCAAAATCTGAGATTCTCAAATTAATCATACTAAATTAGTTTTGAACTAATTTTTCAGAAATCTGCTTTTACTGCAAATGTCAGTCACTCCTCTATCTCAGCAAAGTCGTTAGAAGAAATTACATTTTACCAATTTTTTTCGTTCATTTTTTTCTCAAGATGTGTCTGATATCTCCTCTGTTTAACTGATTTTCCAGTTTTTCTATCCAGGATCAGACTCAATTTTTCTCTTACATTCCAAGTGGAAACATTCCTAGCAAGTCTCGTTCTCTCTCTCGGGAATTGAAACAATAATAATAATCGAAATCTTGGGTCAAAGCAATGTTAGTGTCCTATTTATTAGTGTTCCCGCTTTGAAACTTCTTAAGCCAAACCTTTATCAGTGCTCTAGTCATTTTTTCGTGCTGTGACATTACCATATCAATTAAATTGTTTAATTTTGAGCCAATTGTTTAGAGATTTGATGATGTGAATTGCTGTATAGCTAGTATTTAAGTGGAAATAAAATCTAAATATATTTTTTTCTGGTTTGAGTTAATTGGCTCTAACTAAACCTAATTGTTATTTTTTTCCGGCCCACTCGTGTCGTTAACCAGGAGCCCAAATGACTAAATCTATTTAGCTGTAACTAAATCTGGGATTACTGTTTACACCCAAAACGAGGTCATAGGGATCAAAAGGTGGTGGTCTATTCCTTTCCTAAAAATTATAGAAATGTTTCTTCAATTATTATTTTATTAACATAATGTTCAACTACTTTTCCTGTTTATAGTTATGTCAGAGTTTGCCGGTCCAATTTCAGATTTTCCTGAGCTTTCAAATGATCGCTTCAAGGTTCAAAACCTCAAATCTATGATATAATTTCTTTTGGAGTGTCATACATATCACATTGTGGGCTTTAATGAGCCTCAGCACTTCGAAAGTTAAATTACCATAATTTTAATTTTTATTGTCACAAAATTCGTCTCATTTATTCTCTGCCTTGCCGTTTTAATTTCAATTAGTTTTAACTTATATAGAGCCACTGGATTCAGATAAGGAGACAATGTTGAAAATTTCATCGGAAGCGGACAAGACCAGTACCCTAACTGTCAGCCTTTTTCCTACATCATGCAAGACACTGTCCAGGTTCAGTAATGTTTTTAAAAGATTCCATTGAGAAGTCTGTCCTTTATTTGGTGATTTTGGCAAATTGACATTTTACAAGAATCTGCTGTTCACAAGTTTAATAGCTTTTACATCGAAACCAACGTTTTGCAAAAACAGAATCCAATTTTATATTTTGTAAGGAGAGCTTTATTCCAGCCATATTTCAAGCCGTGTCCATTTTGTTTCGTCACATCAAAATTGGCTCACCTAATACTCCAAGTTAGTACGAGTGTACCAAATTAGGTGAGTTACCAAATCTGCGAACTTACAACTACCTTGCAAGCTGGGCATCCTAAATCCAGAATTGCTTACAATCATTCCAACCATGTTCTTTACTGAAAATGAAATAATGCCTGGTAGATTGGTTAAATCAGCGTCTTAGAGAAAAATTTGGTTGTGTTATTCTTCGCACTCTTCAACTGACTAAATATTTGATTCTGCAGTTCGAAAGTACTACACTCTTTGTTTGTCCGTATAAAAACATTTAGCTCGACTATGTCAAAGCTTTTAGTCTAAATACGCCTAAACACCAGAACCCAAAAACGTCACGCGATGTGGATTTAAAAATGTGGAAAAAGAAAATTAATTTCACTAGGAGAGCTAACCACAAACTTTATTTGGAGAATGTTTTCACAAACAAACCAGAATACGAATACCAGCATTATGCACAAATTTAAAGAGAGCAATTGAAAACACATAGGCGCTTTGTCAAAGATGGAGGTTGCGAGGGCAGGGATTCAGTAACTAAAGAAAATGCATCAGCCTAGGACACAGAATAAAAAAGAATAAAAAAAATTGATCAAATTGCCTAATAATTTTCAAAAAAATGATACGTATTTTTCTAACCACAATTTGAGGTTTCCAGTTACATTTTGCGGAATCAACCTGTATTTAGGGATTCCAGAACAACTTGCTATATTTGCTCGTTGTGGAATCCTCAGCAAAACAAATGTGCCGACAAAATTTACGTTACAAGTATTTGTACGCACGCGGAATCCAATCAAATTCAGTTATTGGGATCCAATTATTTTTGGAACAGAATTAAAGACTTGTCTCTGGTATCCAAAAAAACACAGAAACGAAATTGGAGGCCTATACAGTGCACAGTTTGCGCAAGGCCTTTCATCAACAAAAATAATTTTTCAAACTTATTCTACATACAAAACTCGACTACCCCATATAAAAACAACTCAAAATTTTTTTTTTCAAGAAATAATTGTTGGGCTGTGTATTTTTTTATAACTGCTGCACATCCTGCATTTTTAAAATAGATTTGAGGTCTGCTAGGATAGGAATCGTTAACTGGTGATACCCAAGTAAGGAACTGCTGGGGGCAACTCTTACGTGATTACTCACATCGTGTATTCAATTTTTCATGCTCAGTCAAATAAAAAGTTTGAAATAATTGTAGTCGCTTTTTTGTGCAGTTGATCGGTTTTTCATATCAATTAGTATGGACATATAATTTCTCATAACCCAAAATTATTCCCTAAAAAATGTATCATAATGGACTTTTTCCACCATAATCAATTCGTTTGTTATAAAATATTTTACCAAAAATGTTCAGTAATCGACTCTTTACGAGTGAACTTCGGTGCGCGCAGTCCCGTAAAATGCAATCACACGATACATATTCTGCAGAATATGCATTCTATTCATTAGTCAAAAATCATGTAAACACAACCTTTTCGTTTTAATCTGCATTTTCTTTGCTAGAAGAAATGTGTTGTCGGTCATAAACACAATTTAGTGCAAACTTTCGAAAGAGTTTTTTTGCCTTTAAAACAAAGTTATATAGTGGTTGCAGAGTTGATTCCCTTTAGAGTTCTTTTCGGCTAAACAAAGCAGGTTGAAATAGTGTAAAAAAAACAATTGCAAGTTGTTAAAAACACTCGAACCTCCTGATGTGTACATGTTTAAGGATTGCACTTCGGCGATTATGAGAAAACGCAAAACAAGCAGTTTATAGTTCTTTTGAAGCTACTCATATCTTAAGTTTGTTTCAAGTCTTTAAGCCGTTATAGTCTTGCTCATTCTTATTTTGTAACAATGAACTCGCACAAGTGTTTGATCAGGTTTTTCCTGTTACTTACGTTTTTGACACCAATAGAAAAAGCAAAACGTCAAACAGTAAATTATTTACAGTTACTAACGTTTGATGGTTAATGGAGTCGAAAGCAAATACAACTATTGTGCTATAATTTTGATGAGTTAAGTATGATTGAAACTGTTTAGTGATGAGAAAAAAATAAAATTACTTTTATAAAACGCAAGCCGTAAATTGCAATGGAAACTTTGCAATTACTCATGAAATCTTTTTCCTAAACTGAGAAGCTTATGGCATATTGAATCTTGACTATGGATTATAACCAAGTTTTAAGAAACTTGGGGAACCCTCATGGAAATCAGTAGCATCAGAGAGCGCAAACACATACGAGTTATCTATATTGCACAAAACTGATTTTTTTTTCAAAAGTTTCGATTTCCATCATTTTCTTCAATTCTTTTTTCAGGTTGTCCATCTCTATCTCAAATTGAATGTTGAATACGGTAGATGATAAATCATCATCATCAGACGCGAACAGGTACCCGTCTGAAAAATTTGAGCAACTAGACCATGAGCAGCTAGAATTTGAGCAGCTAGACACTGAGCAGCTAGAATTTGAGCAGCTAGACACTGACGAGGGTATCCAAACCAAAAAAAAAATACCTCTCAAACCACAGAACCCCAAATATTTAATAGACTTTGACTGCATTTCTCGTGTTGTTAGTTTTGACGATGCTTTTGTTTTTATAACAGCCTTGAGATATGTGTGATATGATGGAAGAGATATCACTGCCACCTTGTTTGAAGATGCGCCACAGCTAAGTATCAACGTGGTCTCATTCACCAGAAGGTTACAATTTCTCCGGGCAAGTCCGTCAACCTCTACATCAAGTGGTACCGTGTGCTGTCTCACTTGTTCGAAATAGACTGTCACACTACACCATATCTCCTGCTCGTCTATTCTCCTATCTGAAACTGCCACTATTACAGTCTTTTCATCTGCACACAACAACCAATCCACTGAAGAATCTCCATTGAGAAGTTGGGTTGTGTCTAGTTCTTTTATCATATTTAGATTATTCTGATTCACTATCTCAACATTGTTGTTGAATAAATACTGTCTCGAATTTCATTCTACTCCATCTTTCTTGTCATTTCTATCTCATTATTGCTCACGTCTTGATGAAACACTGAGAATGAAGATCCAGTTGCTGTAATTATCTCCTTTGTATCTGTGTTATAAACTGATTTTCTTACGATATACTTTTTTCTGTTTGTCCCTACAAGCTTAGTTACCCTAAATAACAGTTATTCTATTCAGTTGGTTCTCTGAGTTTTGAGACCATCAAAGTATACAAACTTGACAGAATGTGCTCACTCTGCAATCACCTTCATTATGACAATTTTACTGAAATAGGCGACAACACGGTGTAAATTTGAGATGTTTTCTAGAATATTGGCTGGCTTGGCATATCAAAAACGGTTCTATAGTCACCCCCTACATTGTCAAATCTATTAGGTTTGAAAAAACTCGCCCGTTCTACCTGAAATCTAAAATGACCGAGTAAAATTCTTTTTGACAAACTTCGGCAACACAACAGCCGCTAATACGCTTCTCTCACCGAAATAGTTTAAACACTGGAAAATTGAAGCACTATTCATCCACGAAGGCAACACAGCTACACTATCTGAAAAAAAGTTTAGAGAACAAAACCTTGAGCTCGAAGGATACCGCAAAAAATAAAATCTACTAATCTAAACAATTATCCCGCAGCAACCACCCAACTGCGATCACTGTAAAAGCGGCTAAGAAAGTTTTCTGAAACCAGGACTTTTTCGAGCAATTGGTCTACTAAACTGGAAAAAATCTTAGTCAAGTATGTTATTCTTCAATGCCCACACACGCAACTACTTTGGTAACTCTCATTCCACGCGATGACCAATCGAATTAACCTCGGGAATGCAGGCATATTTGAACTTCTACTAACTTTTCATGAAAAACTGTGGCCATCTCAGCCGACTTCAAAGCTATGTTTATGCAAATAGGTTTTTAAGACAGGGAACAAAATGCGGTTTCGCCCACCAAAATGGGCTCAGTTTGCCTGCTAAAATGGTATGAAGCAAAAACATTAAACCCGATTTATCTTTAGTTCCAAATGCCCCCTTTCATTGTCATTTTTGCGTAACGAAGCTCAACATACTCGACTGCTTCATGAAAGCTTCTACATGTATCATTTTGTTCCTTCTTTTGGTCCGACTAACAGGGCTAAAGACCCTACTTTACGTTAGAAATGGTCCCTAAAACAAAAGAAGTACAACCTGGCCAAGTTTTTTTTCTTCAAGCATGATGTCATCTACTCCATAGATGAGGTTGAAAATTCTACATATGCTACAGTGCATTGTTTACTAGGCAGTAAATGGGCACAATTGACGATACAGTGTTCGTGCAACCGATAAGAAAGGCAACTAGCACTACGTCTACCTCAGTTTTGTCATGGATTGCGACTCTCAGTGAAATTTCGTATTTGTGCACGGCTGATCAATATAACAACATCCCTGGGTAACTCAAGCCAGCAGACACTGGTAATCAAACTCAAAGTCGGTATCAAGCTATGGTGTAACGCTGAAACATTTAGTCGCCCTAAATTAGTAGCGCAACACCATTTAGCATCCCTGCTACCAAAATAATCGAATCCGCTCGGTTTTCAGATTGGTCTTTGTTAGTTTGGGTCACCACTCGCATTATAGTTTCTTCGATACGCTGAAAAAAAAACAGAAAACAGTCAGCTAGTATGAAAGCCCGTGAAAAATCTAAGCTTCTCATTTTCATCAATCTCCGCGAGAAGCCTTTTATCCCACCTACAGTTACTACAACTAATTACGAATCTTACTACAGCCTTTTCGTAACGGCAGCCAGAATTTTCATTGGTAGAAAAGGTAAACCACAGCTTTTAATCTCTGAAAACACTTTTTCATTTGTCGGCGGCGGTAAATAACTACACTTGGAACCAATTAACTTCAACAGAAGCACGATAGCTGAAACGCTGCAAATCCATTATGTTGTGTGGCGCCTAAGCTCTCCGTGTACTCACTTTGACAATGTGCGACCCTTTCCAATGAAAAACTACCGCTCTTACTAACTCTTGGTTCTGAGCAATTATCCAGAAATCTAATTGCTACAATTGTAACAGAGACTTAGGCAAACTTTAAATCTCGTCCACTAACACATGTGATACCTCTGCCTTCCACTGCCTTCCACTGACACCCAACAAAATCCTAATGGGTTGTCCATTCATCTACGCTCCACTGACAGCCTTCTACGAAGCATCTGCTAGTAAACTGATCAACTAAAACTGGAAGTGACCAAAAGATAGACTTGCCTGCTCGTGGAGGGTCTACTTAAAGAGTACACCCCCGTTCTCATCAAGAGAACTAAATGGACGAACACGAGGCACCTTTCAAAAAAGATGATCTCTTGTGACTATAATTGAGGACTTTATACCACAGGCAATCTAGGTTGTGATGGCGGTTCGGATGGCATCGTGTGCTCGTTAAAGCTCAAAACAGCACTAACTAACTTAGCAAGAGCAGCGGTGAAACTTGACTTCATACCTCAAAAAACTTTTAGACTACTAACTTAATCGGATTAATACAGAAACCTGGCTCAACCCTTTCAACCTTTGGTCTCAAATTTAGACCCCCTCCCCAAGAGGATATTCATGATGTGAATTGTCTTTCATATGAGGTATCACAAAAGTCATAATGTAACACCCTGATTTGTGTGAAATTATTCAACAATGCTTTTGACTTCCGATTGTAAAACACGATCAAGACTATATCTACACTCCAATCTTTATGTGTCACCATATCTACACGACAGCTGCCCAATGTGTCAATCAAATTGAACGTAGCCTTATCGGTTGAAAGACTTCACTATACTCTCTTGGTTGCAGATAGCTCTCTGTAATCTTTATTTCTCAGTTTCCTCAAAACTGTATGGTTGCGGTTAAAACAAAACTAGCATCACTGTACCGGTTGAAACACTTGGCTATACTATGCTGACTGTAGTTGGATCTCCTAGTCTTTATTTTTTGACTTTCGCAAATTTACGGTTGATTTTCCTATGCTAATTTTCCTCTTGAAACATATCAAGCGCCTTCTTGCTTTTTTTGCTGATTATATATCCACATGCATCGGCTTAAACTATTCATTTTGCTGCTGACACATTACTCGGTTTTGCTATGAACAAATTTTTTGGCATATATTTTGCAGTCGTTTTGTGATGTTATTGTTACTGTCTCTCCTCTTAGATTACTTGCTTTCTTTACATCTTACCAGCTGGATTTACATCTTTTTGTGACTGTTTGATATCTTTTAAATAAATCTATCGAAATCAAAAAGTAATAACTTGCAACAGACCTCTTACAAAAGAATTAGCACATAGACTTCACAAAAATAGAGCAAAAAAATTATCAAAACAAATTGCATTGGAGGTTTTTTGTATACAGCTTGCCTTGAGAGTTCAAACTTTTAAAAGATGACATCAAGATGATGATTGCTTTGATCTTATCAGCTTTCTTTTTGAGGTTCCATTCATGTCCTAGATCCAATCATACCCTAATTAGTAGAGAAGTTATTTGATCTTTCAGACTGAAGTAAACAGCAAAAACAAAACAACTCTTCCAAGATGTCGAAAAAAGCTCCGGAAAATTGTCGTAGATATCATTTCTACCAGCAAATTGTAATTTGAAGCAAACATGAAATAAATGATAATATTAATTCTTTGATTGAGAAAACTTTTTGTGAGATATTTTCAGTTGGTTTCTCAGTCGCATGAAGTACAATGTACATATTTCGACTCGCTTGAGTTTTTTTTTGTTAATGAGCAATTTTTTGAGGAAAAACTAAAAACCTCTCGGTTCAAACTGAAAACTATACATCATGTGATTAAATATAAATCTTAAGCACAGCTATTCAAAAATGTTGATCCACAGTCATGTATACTTGCTTTCTCTCTTTTTGTCATCAAAGATATTAATTTTAACAATGATAATTCAAAACTAGTTTTATTTGTTGATGATTTGCAGCACTAACTACAGCACTAGAGAAAAAAAACAGAAAACCCTTCAAAAGTCTTAACTGGTTATGTCATTTGGCAGATTACATTGATTACAAATACATTGATTACAAATTACGAATAATGCACATCTTACGGTTGATCAACAAAGGAGAAGTTTTGAAGCAAAATAGTTGGTAAAAACCACCAACAACTTGTTTAATCAATTGTACAAAACTCAAAATTTGATGCTGTTATACATAAAAACAAATTTCATTTTTTAAATTATTTCAGTTAACAACCTAACCAATTTAGCCGAAAATGAATCAAGAACCAAATAGGCTGAATTCTAAACTTCGTTTTTTGATCGTTTCTCATTAATGTTTTAGAATGAAAAACTAATAAGCTATGTACTTTAATTTTAGTGGAGAACTTAATCACTTAGAACAACCCAATGGGTTCTAGAAATTGTAAAACATGAATATGGTTTGCGTATATCATAATGAGAGGCCATGGTTGAAAACGAAAAACTTATAAGCAGAAAACTGTTAAGACATTTGAACTTTATTATGCGAAAGTTTAGATTTCTGTTTGTCAGGTTTGTTCATAAACAAACCTATTTTGCTTATAACCAGTTAGTAAATAAATAAACTTCGTTGTCTTTTTTCCTGGCAAACTTGAAAAAAAAACACTATAAAGGGAAAATGAACAGTCTGAGCCTAATCTAATGCACAGGTTATTCAAAAAGCAAAAATCTATTTTCAACGTTTTTCGACCCAAAGAGGTGGTTCCACATTTAATTTCAGGCAATCAAGTACAAGCACCCAATTATGGTATATTCAACTATCAAGATAACTTGCTGATAGCAACAATATCAGGAAAAGTACAAATTAGGTAGAAAATTTCAAAAGTTAATCGAGAAAAGTATCGAAAGAAGCTTTATAATTGCTTGCAAACAATCCGCAGCTGATTGAAAAACTTTGATTGACATCAAATCCTTACCTGATTTTGGGCTGCATGTAGGGGATGAAGTCATAGCAAAGCTGTTCGCAATTTATATGGTTTTTTTGGCAGGATCCTCGAAGCACAGCTCCTTTCGTTCTGTCTTTTGCAATGAATCGTTTGGACAACTCTTGACAGGGCAATTATTGCCTAAAATACTTTTAATGATAGTTCGAAGAATCGAATTTTAAAAATTAAAATTAGAAATCTAAATTTTTACAAAGTTCAGGGCAAAAAAGTTGAAAAACAAAAATTTTTTGTTCTTATTATGATTTTTACAAAAAAAATATGACTTTCGATCAAACATAATCTAGAAACAATTTCAAAAAATTGAGCAGAGTGACTTCGAATAAGTAAACAAATCAAAACTTAATTTTTTTGTCATATACCAGAGATGATTTTGTGGTTACCAAATCTGTTGCTCATCTATACCGTGTGTTTTAATCGAGGCACATAGGAAAGAAATACCTATTTTAGAATCGGTCAGGGATGTACAGTTCTTGCAAAACGCAATGTCAGCATAATATCGAGAAACGAAATTCAACAAACTTGATTCAGCTGCCGATTATGTAGAGAAAAATGAATTCAGGAGCGTCTAGTATTTTCTCGAGAAGATATGACGGATTTGCAAAAAAATTCTTGAATTGTTATGACTTTTTACTAGGTCGTCCAAAACATTTTTTTGGAGCTATTAAAACACGATAGAAAACCTTAATTTAAAAACGTATGATTTTTTTAAATTTGTTTCCAAAAGACAAACCAAAAAAGCCTTGTTTGGAATATTTTTGGATTATTTTGACAAAAGTGCGTTTATTGGCGTTTTTCTCCGGCAAGATATCTGACTTCAGAGATTAATTGAGCTGTTACAATTTCGTTTAAATTATACTTTTTGATTTCCACTAATTAGTCTTCTACTACAGGAATCATTGGAAATATTAAGTCGTAATTCTAATTTTGTTTCAATTGTGCAGACCATTTGAAACTTACTTGTTGTTCCGACTCGATACAAAAGTAACGGAGTATTTGTGCTCGGGGTGGGTTTTTTTTCAGACAAATTTCGACTTTTCAACTAGCCATTTTTGACGGAATTTTTTGTATCATTCGAAAGATACTGTTGTCTTGAGCTTACATTTGAAAAGATTTTTCACCTAAGATCATTTTTCGTAAAGTTATGGGGGTTTAAAGATTGCCATTTCGGCCAACTTGGGACAATTAACGCGCGATATATTTCACGCTATTAACGCGTAAGCGGAGATTTAATCCGTCTTAAAAATCGTTCCAAATTGGTTGCAAGAAGCTTATTTGCCATACTTGATTTGTTAGAAGGAGCGAAATCTATCCTTCTGTACCTTTTATAGCGTGTGGGGGGGGGGGGCAAATTTCATTTAAAAAATTCAAATTAAAAAAAAATATTCTATTTTTATTACATTTAATTTTTTTTTCATGCCATTACTGCTCCATAAAGCTTAAAAAGGAGTCGGAACCTTCAGGGTTTCGCCCTGATACGAGCAGTCTTGTCTCTTTTTGAAATTAATCAGCCGTAATTCTAATTTTGTTTCAATTGTGCAGAACATAGGAAACTTACTTGTCTCTTTTTGAAAACTTGAAGATGGATTTGATTTAAGAATAGAAAATCAAATATCAGCTAATTTTTAATTCGTGTCAAAGAATTTTTAATTCGTGACAAAAGTGCGTTTATTGGCGTTTTTCTCCGGCAAGATATCTGACTTCAGAGATTAATTGAGCTGTTACAATTTCGTTTAAATTATACTTTTTGATTTCCACTAATTAGTCTTCTACTACAGGAATCATTGGAAATATTAAGTCGTAATTCTAATTTTGTTTCAATTGTGCAGACCATTTGAAACTTACTTGTTGTTCCGACTCGATACAAAAGTAACGGAGTATTTGTGCTCGGGGTGGGTTTTTTTTCAGACAAATTTCGACTTTTCAACTAGCCATTTTTGACGGAATTTTTTGTATCATTCGAAAGATACTGTTGTCTTGAGCTTACATTTGAAAAGATTTTTCACCTAAGATCATTTTTCGTAAAGTTATGGGGGTTTAAAGATTGCCATTTCGGCCAACTTGGGACAATTAACGCGCGATATATTTCACGCTATTAACGCGTAAGCGGAGATTTAATCCGTCTTAAAAATCGTTCCAAATTGGTTGCAAGAAGCTTATTTGCCATACTTGATTTGTTAGAAGGAGCGAAATCTATCCTTCTGTACCTTTTATAGCGTGTGGGGGGGGGGGGGGGGGGCAAATTTCATTTAAAAAATTCAAATTAAAAAAAAATATTCTATTTTTATTACATTTAATTTTTTTTTCATGCCATTACTGCTCCATAAAGCTTAAAAAGGAGTCGGAACCTTCAGGGTTTCGCCCTGATACGAGCAGTCTTGTCTCTTTTTGAAATTAATCAGCCGTAATTCTAATTTTGTTTCAATTGTGCAGAACATAGGAAACTTACTTGTCTCTTTTTGAAAACTTGAAGATGGATTTGATTTAAGAATAGAAAATCAAATATCAGCTAATTTTTAATTCGTGTCAAAGAATTTTTAATTCGTGACAAAAGTGCGTTTATTGGCGTTTTTCTCCGGCAAGATATCTGACTTCAGAGATTAATTGAGCTGTTACAATTTCGTTTAAATTATACTTTTTGATTTCCACTAATTAGTCTTCTACTACAGGAATCATTGGAAATATTAAGTCGTAATTCTAATTTTGTTTCAATTGTGCAGACCATTTGAAACTTACTTGTTGTTCCGACTCGATACAAAAGTAACGGAGTATTTGTGCTCGGGGTGGGTTTTTTTTCAGACAAATTTCGACTTTTCAACTAGCCATTTTTGACGGAATTTTTTGTATCATTCGAAAGATACTGTTGTCTTGAGCTTACATTTGAAAAGATTTTTCACCTAAGATCATTTTTCGTAAAGTTATGGGGGTTTAAAGATTGCCATTTCGGCCAACTTGGGACAATTAACGCGCGATATATATTTCACGCTATTAACGCGTAAGCGGAGATTTAATCCGTCTTAAAAATTGTTCCAAATTGGTTGCAAGAAGCTTATTTGCCATACTTGATTTGTTAGAAGGAGCGAAATCTATCCTTCTGTACCTTTTATAGCGTGTGGGGGGGCAAATTTCATTTAAAAAATTCAAATTAAAAAAAAATATTCTATTTTTATTACATTTAATTTTTTTTTCATGCCATTACTGCTCCATAAAGCTTAAAAAGGAGTCGGAACCTTCAGGGTTTCGCCCTGATACGAGCAGTCTTGTCTCTTTTTGAAATTAATCAGCCGTAATTCTAATTTTGTTTCAATTGTGCAGAACATAGGAAACTTACTTGTCTCTTTTTGAAAACTTGAAGATGGATTTGATTTAAGAATAGAAAATCAAATATCAGCTAATTTTTAATTCGTGTCAAAGAACAGATTAGATTGCTCGACTGAAAACCGTTTTCGAAATATATACATTGAAGCTATAAAGGCAGGTTTACATTCAAAGTATGTTTTATTGATGAAGCAAATAAAATATAAACGCAATCACTTTTCGATTTCCCCACACCAAATCGGATTTAAATGGTTTGCATAATCATACAAATATGGTAACCATTGGTCGTATTTAGCTGAAGTTTTGCTCAATTATTATCAAAAAATTGTTTAATAAATAAATAACTCAAGGCTAGAGCAAGCACAGAAGAATCTTCGTAACGTTGATCAGTTGTCATGTCAAATCAAAGCATAAGATCAAGACATGATTTTGCATGCAAACACAAACGAGTTTATTAATTGAATTGTATATTCAAATATACTTGTTTAATTTTAATTATGGCCCACCTTGGATCTCATTATTTTCGATATTTTGTCCTCTTTTCTGATTTTGCTGAATTCAAACGGAGCTTTAAATTAGTCTAATCGTTTGCAGTGTAATTGATTTAATTATTTTATATCAACCTCTGCTCTTAAATCTGCTTTAATTACAGAAAATGCCGATCCTTGTTTTGAACAATCAAAAATCAAATTGTGCGATGATTTGTTATTGATTATTACCCTTGGCCAAAACTTCTAATTCTACAAAATCCACAAATGACGAGCTTCCATATACTCTTTAAAAATAAATATGTACAGAAAAATATAGGCATTTTTACGAAAAAACGTTCTACAAGCAAAAAAAAGTTAGGCTATTTTCCTTCCAAGCTACCCCTCGCGTACCTTGCCTATTCATCATTTTTGGTGTGTACCAAGGGACCATACAAACTCAAGCATTGAAACAAAAAATGGTTGTCATTGCCTAATTATCGTCATGATTTTTGTAACAATTAGACAAAGTGAACAAAAAAATATGCTTAAAAATCACGCGAGCGGAAGAGCCAGAAACTTTACGAGTAGCTTTCATCTAACATCCATGTTTTTTTCGATTTTCGAGTTTGTCTGAATATTGTTTCTTTTTGTCCAAAAATTAGAATAAAAACCTACTGGTTCAGTAGATGCAGTCCCACATATAGTCTGCCGCTTGGAATTGTATGACAAGCAATCTTTGTTTAAAACTGTATGAAACCTTTTTTCGCGTGGCGTGTAGAGGTTAACCCGTGTAGTTTTAAAGGAGGGTTTCATTTTTTGGGTTTCCAAAGGCTCAACTTTACTTAGATTAATGTCTCGAATGAGGGTTTCAAAAAGTCAAAAAAAACTCACGAAGAGTGGATATCATTTCATTGGTTTCCTTTAATCTGGAATTTTCTGACTATTCTTCGAACATGTTTTAAATTTTTTAAAGAAGAGATTTTTAAAGAAGAGATGTACTCAATCGCATTACGGACTTATTTACTATCGCCGTATGCAGACTGGTGTTCCATCTGACCAGCATCTCCCCCAATAACTCCAGCATTCGTTCCCATCACACCAGTTGCATTCACACTCACAATCCGATCGCTAAACTACTATTTCAGCTATTACATTATAATTTTTTAGTATAGCCCATCCTAACCTGCCTGGACTTTCGCACTTTCAAAAATAAATTCAGCAGCTGCTCGAAAAAACCAATTCAAGTAGCAAAAAAGTATCTGCCCAGGTGCAAGCAAGAGCCGTTGGTTGATTGGAATTTGTCGTATTTACTTACGCATATTTTGAGTATTACGTTGAAGTACGAAACCTCAAACAAAGGAACCCGGAGTTCTTTCAGCAACACAATATTTTTTGCATGTTGAATTATCAACTCAATTTGTGTTTCTACAATTTCTTGGCTGTTTTCATCTAATTGTAGAGATTGAACCTATAGTTAAGCTTTAAAATCAAGAGATGTAATCGATGACTTTCAGATACCAACAAAAATTGAAAAAAGAAATCTGTTTGATTGAGATTTTCATTTTTAGAAGAAAATATGGGATTAATCCGTACCACGATGAGCAAATCCTTAACCAAGGCAACAATCAAGGATGTCAGGAGCTATAATTATTTGTTTAAATGTTTAATCGTTTCATTGGCTTGGTAATTGAAATATAATAGTGTTGAAGAAAAGATGAACGAACGATGAAATTTTGAGAGACTAATGAAAAAAACAAATCGTTGGTGATATGGAAAACTCAAAGGAGGCAAGAAGATGGAGGAATGCCGACCAGGTCAAAACATACAAAATTTTCAGTGAGCGGATACGATGAGCAAACACAAGGAGATGCGCGAAAAATGCGGAAAAAATAAAAGAAACGATCACAACAAAATTTTGACGAGTTGGAAGAGAAGGAAAGCATTACAGGAAGACAGTGATATATACGTTTTAGAGAGAGAGAGAGAGAGAGAGAGAGAGAGATAGACAGAGAGAGAGAGAGAAAGAGAGAGAGAGAGAGAGAGAGACAGAGAGAGAGAGATGGAGAGAGAGAGAGATGGAGAGAGAGAGAGAGAGATGGAGAGAGAGAGAGAGAGAGAAAGAACTATTAATGCAGCCCATTTGTAAAGAGGGCTAGAGAGACCTCTTGATGTTCTAGATGAATACATTGAGCCGAATCCCTGCTCATTACAAACGGAAAAAAAACGATGAAAAATATTCTGAAATGAGATGAAACGAGATTTTGAAGAGAATGAAATGGTACAAAAAAGATTGAGAAAACAACTTTAAAAAACGAAAGCGTATTTTTTCTGGCTTTAATGCGAGACAGAAAAGAACTGGGAATCATTTGTATCCATTTTTGTTAGAAAAAAGACCAAGAGTATTTACATTAAACGCTTGTTTACAATCAGAACTAACTGGGGACCATACAAATGCACTGTAGCTTCATTCAATTAGATGGGCGAAAGACATTAGGCGAATAGATCAAAAGGAAAAAGAAGTTATCTCACCATCTCTCAAAAATTTTCATCACACCAGTCTCAACCCCCTCCTTAATCGCAATCGCTAAACGCCTAGTACATCATTTTTTTTTGTACAGCTTATTTCATTACTCTGCAGTTTCGGATTTGATTTTTATTTCCACCAGCTGCTCAAAGTCAGAATAAAAGAACTATCTGCCTCGGAGTCAAACCAGGGTCGCCAATTTTTTGGAAGAGGTCGCATTTTTTTTCCTGTCCTGCATAATTCAACCATTACGTTGTTGAAATGCAAAAAAAAAAATCGAGCAAAGTAGCCCGGAGTTTTTTCGACAACTCAGATTTTGTTTGGCTGAGTTGTTAAATCAATTTGTGTGTTAGAACAATTTTTGACTGTGAATCAACTTTAAATTTTGAGGATAGAGTATTGCAAAGATGTAACGGATACCATTGAGATATAAACAATATCTGAAAAGAAACAAACAGTTTGATTGGGGTTTTCGTTTCTTCAGATAATTTTTTCGAAATTATTTTCCCAGCCAGTATGAGCAATTACTTAAACATGCTGCTATCATGGAAATCAGGAGCTAAGGATCACAATCTGAATAGTTCAATGAAAAATGACTGACAATTCAGCCTATTCGCAAAGAACGCTACACAGATCTCATGATGTTCTTGGTAAAAACATAAGCTGAATCCCTGTTCAACATTACCAGTAACCTAGAAACAAAGATTCCGAAACATTCCTGATTCAGATACCTCGAGAAGCTGAACATCATGAAATTGTACATGAGATAATGAAAAAACCGAATTGAAAGTCAACCACAGCAAATTTTGTCTGATTTTATTGCGAGAAAAAGAAAAACCGGGAATCAATTATATCAATTTTTGTTAGAATAAAGATCGAGTCTATTCAGAATAAATGAGAGTCAAACTTAAATCGTTTTATTTGCCAAACTGATCAAACTGGAAACCAACGTACTGTAGTTTTATTCACATAGAGATATTAAATATTTAAAATATTAGCAAAAAAAATATTAGGAAAAAAAGCCAAGTTAGCAGGAAATGGAAAAACTCGGTGCAAATTTCTTAGGAAAATTATCAAAAGAACTAGCGCTAAACTCATCAAACTGAAGTTAAAGTGGTTGATGATGACTTTCCAATGATGCTAGTGATATAAAAGTTGAAAAAAAAATAAGAATACACATTTTTTGAATAACATAACGGTTACATCTGTAATAAGTTACGACAGAAACTTGAAAAAGAAGCAACGTTTTAACATGTAATAAAGAAACGAAATTAGCTAAGAAACGAATAAATTGACCAAAATGACTAATCAAAATTCAAAGTTCAAAAGATTTCATAAAAAAGGCGACGAATTTTGCAGCTTGTAATGGAACATGTAGAGTGTGTAAACTCAGAAAAAACCTAACGTCTGAAGTGAGTAGTTCAATGAATCAGTCGTCAATGATTTCGTTGATTGGAGTGATTCTAAACCAGATAAAAATGGATCTCAGATCATTTGATTGACAATTGTTCTTAGTTTTTACTAATATCAATTACCGAACCAGAAAATCTTTGATCATCGTAGCGCAAATTATAACAGAAAATTTAAAAAGAGAAAATCAACGTAAGAAAAACATCAAAAAAGGGGGCTGACATTCGAAACAGAAAAAATAGAGAACAACTCTTAAATGGAAACAGTAATAAAATATAACAATTGGCCAGTTATTATACATTTAGGACAAAACATGTGATAGATCCTTGTTTCGAGAGTAGCTACGGATGAAGCGAGATAGGCAAAATTGAGAATTGTTTTTATGGGTCATCAAAAGATCAAAAGTAGCAAAACCCTCTTCACAGTAACTTCATACCTACCGCATCAAGCAGCATGCATTTTGTATTCTTTATACTGTAATCACCAGGATGGGAGCCAAGAACGATAGACTTCCAGAAGGCATTCGTGCAATTGTGAAAATCAAACGAGATAATTTTCAACATCACATTAAAATTTAAGTTCCAATTAAACCTTTTTGGAACTTACGTGTGTCTTTGTGTGGCCTGAGTAGTGCCAGACATGATTGATATAATACGTCAACCAACGGGATGCTCTTAAGAAAGCTGCAAGTGTGTATGACACAGTACTATTACAGTTAAATTACGCAACTCCGTTACAGTTAAATTACGCAATACCATAACAGTTAAATTGCTATGGCATAGTCAACACAAAATGATAAACTCTCAAAAAATTGCGTTAGTTCAAAAAAAATGAACATGCCAATTTGAACTCGCTTTGTTTTCAAATTTTTTTTTTTAATACGTGGCCAAGTAGGAACAATCAAACGAAATGAGAGAACAAAAGAAGATTAAAGGGAGCGTCCTTCTTGAGAAATCCGCTCACATTTCCCAAAAAGCACAGTTTGGCCTCTTTACGCTGAGAACCCATGTTTATTATATGAAGCATACAATCTCACACTTCAGTTTTATTGGCAAAAAAACTATGTTATGCCATGGTATGCTTTTAGATTATTCTATAGCTTTCTTATGATGTACGCTTATGTCTTCAAAAAACAAATTGTTTTACTGAAAATTAAAAAATTTAGCAAACCGTCAGAAAAAAGCGACGAACTGTGTCAAAAACTTGTGAAAATGATTGATTGTGTTTGTGGAAACAATTTTGAGAAGGACATCGAATGTAATCTTTTTTCCATTCATACTGCTAGTAAAAAGTATAACGATGCTTGCTGTACTGCCTCTAGCGCACAAAAAAAATTTGACTAAAAGTGATCTCATAGGAATTAATTTTAAGCGAAACTGTGATTATGAGTGCAAAAACCATTTAAAACAATTTTCACTAGGAGGTCAATTTTTGGACTGAAATTACGCACAATTTGATGTATGTAGGTATCTGGAAACCAGAGAGAAGTCTGAAAACATATTAAATTTTCTTCGGAACAATCAAAGAAAATGAGAGAACAACATAAAAAACAAAGGGAGCGTCCTTGCTGAGTAATCCGCTTACATTTCCCAAAAAGCACAGTTTAGCCCCGCAACGTTGAGAACCCAAGTTTATTATATGAAGCATACAATCTCACATTTCGGTTTTATTGGCGAAAAAGAAACTGTGTTATGCCATGGTATGCTTTTAGATTATTCTATAGCTTTCTCATGATGTTCTTGGTACGCTTATGTCTGAAAAAAAAACTTAATGGTGAAAGAAAAGGTGGTTTTCTAATCCTTATAAAATTTAAATAAATTAAATGATGAAAAGTACTCAAGTTTTTTATTACTGATTGAAACACACATGCGAAAACTTTTCAATCAATTTCATAGCACATTCTTTTGAATGCGAACAAATAAATAACTCCACTATTAGGGCAACAAAAACATTACTAAACACTTTCAAACATGGCAAAAAATTGCAAGGACGAAACTGAATCCAGATTGTCGTAACTTTTCTCCATTGTCATCGACTTCGCGCTCTAATTCTTTTATTTTTTCGTTTGCAGGGTTATGTATTTTTTCTTGCAGCTGAATATCTCCTACATCCAAGTTTCCATTCAGTTGACAGTTTTCTCCACCCGCATTTTTCATCTAAAATCAGAACAACATTTTCTTCTGTTTACAATTCAAAAAAATCTACTTTTTCGGGCAACATGCACTTTCGTCTTTGAACAAATCTGAGTTTTTGTTGTTATTCTAAACAGTGGATGAATTGAGTATGCACTTACAAGCTCTATTTTTGAAGAAATATTCTAGAAAAAAAAATGATCTACACAAACGTCTTCAATCAATAAAATTGTTGAATTAATCTTTTCAAAATGTATATTCTTACTTCTATTATAATATCTTTCTGAATGGTAGTTGAGAAAAAAATACATTTTAAATTTTAGTTAAATTTTAATGATTCATAACGCCATAACAAAGCCAATAAATCAATAACTCAAGTGGAGCTATCTCTCAGATAAACTGCATTAGAAGACTTGCAATCAGAGTTGACTAAAAGAAGAGTAGAAAAAAACTAAAATGACGAAAACTGAACTTGCTAGTACTTTCAATTTCGTGATTGAAAATCGTTGCTTTATGTTTTTCACAGATGTTTTACACTTTCTAGCATTCTAAACATATCTGACCAAATTACAAAAACTCATGGTGAATTACCAGAAAACTAAGGAAAGAATATTTTGTTTTTCAATGTTACAGTTCTCACTTTTTCACATAAAACTTCGGCATGCAAGAATGCTGTTCATACAATTCAATATGTGTTCATACTCCCATTGTGAAATATTGCGACTGGTACAGTTCATATATATATATATTAGACATGCACGAGTAGCATTTTTTCTCAAACATGTTAAAAGAATTCGTTGGTTAGAATTTTTTGGGTATGGAATTTAAACTCAGTAGTTCTCTTTTTTGTTGGGTAAATCTCATGTTTTTTCTGCAATACAAAATCAATCTCATCTTTTGCAGTCTATGTGCTTCAGTTGTGCCCTCTCTGGGTTTGAGATAGACCCACTCGTCCCCATTAGTCTCGAGGTACTAATCTTCTAACAACACATACAGCTCATTGCCCAGAGTCGCGAGACATAAAGACTCCATTTGCACAGTTCACGCACTTTCAATTAATATCTACCAATAGTTTACCAAAAAAAATGGCGAAGAGTTTAAAAGTTTTTTCAATATCCTTTGCGCTTTCAAATCATCTAAGCTCGTTGTTCCTAAAAAAGGAAACGATTCATACTGAAATTTTGACTGATTACTAATTAATATTACCTGACAAAAATTCTTCTCAGAGAAATTTAGATTTCATCATTTATTCAATCAGGAATGGTTTTTCTGTCAGTCTTAGTTTTTATGTTGTCTATAGAGGGCAACCAGACAAAATGTGTGATCAAACAGCCCGCTCTTTTTCCTTGGATAAAAATTTGTTTCCTTTTTGCTCTTTCTCAGGGAAAACAGTAAGATATATGAGTACCTTCTATGTTTTCAATGGCAAACTCCAAAATTTCAATTTAAATAAAATTGAATCTAAAGAAATCAAAGAAAATATAACCATTTTTGGTCGTGCTCGAAAAACCCAAACCAAGCCCGAGAACCAGACCATCCACTGTGATCTCTTGTTCTTTTTCTCCCTACTCCGAAAAAAATAATAAAAGTAGCATCTCTGCAATTTTTCTCATGAAGTTAGGTAAATTTTTTAAATTTCAATCAATGAGACTTAGCTGGTTTTTGAGTAGATAGTCAAGTTCTTTGATTCTGATGTAGAGTTGAAAAGATAGCTCGAAATTTATGAATTTTCAAAGCAATTCTCTGGAAATCTTATTTCAAACTTGATCATGCAGGATTTTGAATTCAAAAATCTTCAAGAAAACGAACAAATAACGAACTTTGCTAGGGAGTTTTTTACAAAAAAATTGGGTATCGAGTATGGAATAAAAAGAGTCTCTGTTTTGGACAACATAAACGTCCAAAAATTGTGAAAAAAGTAGGAATCTACATCTATTACATCAATAAGGAAATCACACGGAACCGTTTTTTTCCTGTAGAGTAACTCGAGTAAAATTCAGTGTTTTTAATAGAAATTTTTCAAATAATGATTTTGTTTAATCCAAAATTATGTCTACAAACTACTTAGTTAAAGAGTTCTGATTGGTTAAAAATTTTTCTGGAAAATTCTAGAATTTTCTCCATACATAGAAAATTGTGTAGGCAATGAGATCAATACCATAAAAATGCGTTGGGGGTGACATCATTTCTATTTAAAGAATGATGTCATTACCATAAAAGGAAAATTGTGTAGGCGATGACGTCATTGCTGGTATAAATCCACACATTTTTTGGATTAAATCGTTAATTTTGTTTGCCAATCACAAACAGTCAATTGAGTTTTACTTCAAAACTTATGATTCGTTACATCACGAAACGAAAAAGTAAGTTCTTTAATCAATTGGTAATTTCGGTTTTTAGTTTTGGAACATTTCATAAGTCACAGTTTTATTTTTTCTGTATTTTTTAGATAATTCCTGCCTTGTACCGAAACGAGAAAGAAGTGTAGAGACTGCGCAAAAACGCAGCTCGACACCGGAAAATTAATCTAAAGGAGTTATTGCTTGTCCTGAGTGCAAGTTTTTCACTCACAATCAGCAAGAGCTGAACTTTTATATGGCTTAGAAGCATGCACTTTCAAATTCGAAGCAGTCAACGGTTTGTTCTTCTTGTGATTAAGTAGGCAATGAGATCAATACCATAAAAATGCGTTGGGGGTGACATCATTTCTATTTAAAGAATGATGTCATTACCATAAAAGGAAAATTGTGTAGGCGATGACGTCATTGCTGGTATAAATCCACACATTTTTTGGATTAAATCGTTAATTTTGTTTGCCAATCACAAACAGTCAATTGAGTTTTACTTCAAAACTTATGATTCGTTACATCACGAAACGAAAAAGTAAGTTCTTTAATCAATTGGTAATTTCGGTTTTTAGTTTTGGAACATTTCATAAGTCACAGTTTTATTTTTTCTGTATTTTTTAGATAATTCCTGCCTTGTACCGAAACGAGAAAGAAGTGTAGAGACTGCGCAAAAACGCAGCTCGACACCGGAAAATTAATCTAAAGGAGTTATTGCTTGTCCTGAGTGCAAGTTTTTCACTCACAATCAGCAAGAGCTGAACTTTTATATGGCTTAGAAGCATGCACTTTCAAATTCGAAGCAGTCAACGGTTTGTTCTTCTTGTGATTAAGAGTTCCGAAGTTACTAGTCTGTCAAACAACATCGGAGAAAGGAACACAGAGCTAAGCAACGGAAACTTAGTGAAACGGTGGCTGAACTGAACGAGATTGTGTAGGAAGAAGGGCAAGATGGTGAAAAACTGAAGCAGGAACTTAGTAATTGACAACTTCTCAAATGTGCAAGTTAGATACTAAAATAATCAACGAGAAACTTGAAGAAGTCTTCAACAAGATCAATTCTGCCGCTAAAATCAACCTTGCTTTGGGGCTTTTTCTTCGGAGTATTGAGACTGGTAAATATCAATATTTCTATGCCCATGAAAACAATACTTCATTTGAAAAATCCATTTGCTCTGTACTAAAGCATTCTTGATAACAAACCAAAGAAAAATGGAAAAATTCGACATGTGGAGCAATGTACCCAAGAACACCAAAATTTACAGTGGCGACTCACGTTGGTTACTAAAGTCACAATTTTTGCTGCTTTGCTCTAAAACATTCCAATGGGATGTCCGGACTCTGTCTTACACGAACTTTTATCCGACTTACGGAAGTGAACTGTCTTTCATCTAACAGAGACAAGGAACCACACACTGATCATTTGTGTCTTTTCCCCGCATTGGCCATGTACATGAACGGACACAATGATCTCGACTCTCACACTTCTAGATACTTTACAGAGTTCTTTACAAAGTCTGGTTATGATTCTAAAATTTCTCGTGGAGTTTCCCTAGAAGCTTACTTGTTGTCGAGGAAAGTGTGCAAAGAAACGTCTTCAAAACAATTTCGATATCAAAGAAGGTGAAAATGAAAGAGAGCTAGCTCGAAGAAGTATTGGAAGATTTGCTAAAACAGTCATTTTTTTGAAATTTAACAATCATATCATTCATTCAAGTGATAAAGATAGTTTCTTCAAGTGTTTTCGATGCCCTAGCTGTGAACCTGTGCACTTCAATTAATATCTTCTGAGGTGCAAGGACCGAGTGAGGCATATTCACCGAAAGAACGTGAATTAACTCCGCAAAACCTTGTTGGAAAAGCTAGAAGGGTTCAATCTTCCTGTTTCTTAAAAGAACAGGCTTTTCAATAACCTAGCAATTTTCGATTTTGAGTCGATTTGTGTTTCTACAGAGGAACGCAAAGAAACACAAACTACAAGCTGGATTGGAAAGCATGTTCCAATTTCAGTCTTTATATCATCGAATCTGATTGATGAATTCATATTTTGTACAAAAAGGATCCACAGAACTTGATCATCGATTTTGTAAGAAACCTCGAATTGTTGGCTGAAAACAATATGCTTGAGTTGAGAGTGAAATTTCGTGATATTGAAGTGCTGTATGTCAATGAGCGCTTGACAAAATCTTCGATCAGCTAAACGAACGAGGTAAATTTATTCAACTATTAAATTTGAGTACGAAGATGAATGCGTTGATGAAGCAGACGTGTCAACACTTTTTTTGAGAATTCAGAAAAACCAACTCATTGATTTGAAACAACATGTTCAGAAATATGTAAATATTTCAACTGTTTTTTTGGATTTAAAAATGGTAGATATGATTTGAAATTGATCAAATCCTACTTAATCCCATAGTTGATTCACGATAAAGAACAAGAAACATCAGTAATCAAAAAAGCGAACGATTTCGTTTCCTTCAAGTTTGGAGATGTACAATTTCTCGACATATTGAAGTTTCAGGTTGGGGCAACTACTTCTTTCTCAAAGCTTATAAAGCTAGAGAAAAGAAAAGATTCTTCCCCTTTGAGTGGTTTGATAACCCAGACAAATTTGATTTTCCCGAATTGACACCTTATGAAGCCTTTTCCAGTATTCTTAGAAACAACAATCCTCAAGAAAAAGACTTCATTGATTATTGGAAACTGAGAAAAAGCGGGCATGACTAACAATAAGCAGTGAAAAAGCTTCAATTCATGACTTTGCCTCCATCTGGTTTGGTGAATTACAATTACTTAAATGACACTTGGAAGAAAAATGGAAAGACTGTGTTCAAAGACTACTTTAAGTGGTACAACAACACGGATGAGGTTCCAACACATGGATTCAATTTTATCATAAAAAGGGGATAGATATGTTGAAATTGAATATACTCTTCCAAATCTAGCAAACATATGTCTACACAAATCTACAAATTACAAGTTTTACCCATTTTGCGAAAGCGATAAAAATTTGTGTAGAAAATTAGAGAAGACATGACTGGTGGACCTACAATAGTTTTCACTCGAAAAGCTGTAGTTGATGAGATATTCAATAGAAGTTCATCAAACGATATTAAATCGATCGTTGCAGTTGATACAAGCCAGCTTTACAACTTCTCAATGTGTCAAGATATGCCAACAGGACTGTACAGGAGATAGGAGGTTGACACTTAACTTATATGCAGAAAATCAAGGCTAGACATAATCGAACTCGCAACTTCAAGAATAAGGTCATGTTAACAGGAAACAAGACCAAATTGTAAAATTTAGAGTTTTTTTACATCTGGTAAACAAAAAAAAACGATTGTTTTAACGTTAATGGTAACTGTGTAAAATAGTATTCGCAGCAATGGGAAGCTAATATCTGTTCTGTTTCTGTTCCTGTCATGAAGCTCGTCCCTCCTGAATAGATCACGATTTTGAGCGAGGAAACAAGAAGAAAAAGATGGATGATATGCGACGAGATTACATTGAAGAGAAAGGATACGAAATTGGAAAATTGGAGTGAGATTGAAGGGAAATTTTCAAAACCGATGTTAAGATCAATTATCATATCAGTACCCATTTTCTTATAAAGACCTTTTCCTACAGACTCTTCTCTAAAAAAAAGTTGGATCTTTTTCTGGTTATGTTCAGTGCGACTTAGTTGTTCCAGATGAAATTAAATCAAAATTTGTGATTTTTCTTCAATTTTCAAAAATACTGGGATTGGAAGATATGATGTTGGAGATTACATGGAGATCTATGCAATCGATAACGATTTGTTGAAACATCCTCAGTGAGTGCAGATATCTAGCTTCAAGCTAGAAATTGGAACAGTTACATTTCCTCTTTTCAACTTTCATATGAAACTTGGATTGCAGTGCACCAAAATTTACCGTTTTTATCAAAATTCTTCTCGCAAATATTTTAATAATTTCTTTCAGTCAGTGGTTGATGCTAGAAGAGATGGAGACGAAAACACTCTGTCAGGAGTTGTAGCAGAAGCTATGAAGCTGTTATGCCATTCTTCCAGGCAGTTGATCCGGGCATACAACTACGAAGTATCTGATCGATGAAAAAACTCATAAAGCGATCAATGAACCATTGCTCAAAAGATTGAATACAGGTAAAAGAGACTTGTATGAGAAGGACTTGTTGAAATGAACCATTGAGCACCGAGAATCCAACCTTGTTGGCATTTCCATACTTCAGTTGCAAAGCTGAGAATGTTGGAAGTTCTGCAATGTAGATAAATTCGAAGAGTTGGAGATGGAAACAGAAAACTTACATGACTGTATGTAACCAGAAAAAAAGGAACTTTTGAGAATATGACTTCAGAAACTATTTTAAAGACAGATGCAAAATCTAATTTCATCCCTGGAACGTGTTGCAGTATCCATAGAATGCATGATAAGCGGGAGTTGGGATTTTTCAAAGAGAAATTTAGGTGCACAGAAAAGATATGTTATGCAGCAAAACTTATTGCTGCTATGGCAACAAGTCCGATAATTTCAAATTTAGCAGCAAAGGATTTAAAAAAAGGGTTCTAGAAGATTCTGCAGCAAAGCACAGGAGAGTACTCGATGAAGCAATCAATCTTCCATCTACTTGCAGAGAATTCAGAACTTTAAATCATATGGTGGCCACCTATGAGCAAACAAAAAAGAACTTAGTTATTTTTATCAGAAAAGACAAGTTCAAGATAATGGATTTCATAAAAAAAACAAATGAATTTACAAAAACTGATGCAATGTAAAAAATTTATAGCAAGTGATGCAATGTATTAATTGTTTGTACGATACATTATATTGTTGGTGTTTTATTACAAAGTTGCGGTAATTTTCAATTACGATGCATTGATTTATATAATTTCTTTGTAATTTAATTTTTATTCTCTCAAAAAAATGATTTTTTTTTTGAAGTTTCAGTAGATTTCAACAACATTATTGGTAGATGTTTCAAAACTTAAGATCAACTATAAAAAATAAGTAGGTTGAATTACATCAAACCTTATCGTGTTTTGAAGTTTTTTTGAAAAAATTTGATAAAAAATACAAGTTTTTGCACAAAAACTTTTGACTCTAACTTACCATTTACCAAAAATTAAATTTAAAGATTTCATTCCATAATCTACCGGCAATAAGGCAGTGATAGTTAACAATTAGACAACAAGCGCCAAAATTTTTGCAACAAAAACTATACATTTCAACGCAAAATTCAAAAAAAAATCGTTTTCTTACCATTCTCTTAAAATCACACAAAAATCATGAAAACTTTCCCTATCCTAATTCATTGTAGACTTTATACCCAATGTTAATACATAGCTTGGAGACCGGATGTTCTATTCCCTATCCTAAGACATGTGGTTCTCCGAGGACCCCCCCCCCCCCCCCACACACACACACAATTTAGCCCCAACATCGACTACTATGAATACATTAAAATTTCTCCATATCTGCTATCAACTGATTTGCACAGATCTATTTCGATAGTAGACAATTGAGATCAATAAAAATTTATGAAATGAGACATTTCATAACAATTTATAACATTTTTTTGAAATGAGACTCTCAAATCTACAGCAGAACAACGTGAACTGACCATATAAGAATTTTTATGCTAGAGTATGATGATCCGAGAAACTTTGAATTGTACCGCAATTTTTTCTATATATTTAGCGGCGTTATTTAATTTGAAGAGCTCGAAATGATGATAGATTCGCTCTATTTGGCCGCAGCGGACAAAAAATTATAGAGAGGCTACCTTTCCCAGAAAGCGTGCAGAAAAGGTTGAGAAGCGAAAAAAGGATAAACGAGACTTTTTAGAGCAGATTCGAAAAACAAATTCTTTCCCTGTACTTGTTGCCCCTAGCACAAAACAAACTTGACACTAGAAAACCGTGGCTGTTCATAAAGGAGCTCAGATGCACCGAACATAATAGCCTCTTCTATAAAACTTTGTGATGTAACAATCGTAAAGTCAACACTGAAAAATTATCAAAAGAAGACTAAACAAACAAACAATGAATACTCTGGAAATGAACTGATGGCAAAGCACGGACTGTTTTCGGACGAGGCAGTGCAATTGAAGTCAGTTAGTAGAAGACCTTAAGCTTTTAATCATACAGTTGCAACTCATGAACAAACCAAAAAAAAGTTTGACCTAAACCTACTCTATACTGGAAATTGAATGTGACGGAGTACATACAGAACCCGTAAACTTATCTGAGATTGTACAAAAAAGCGTACCATGCAGTAAATTGACACATTACATCTGTAATTGAATCATTTTCTGCAACTTTTAACACTTTTTAAACGCTGGATTTAGAAAACAGCTCAAAAAAACAAAAAAAAAGTTTTTTTTTAACAAAAAAAACAAACAGAAAAAAATTGCTTTGTCGGAAAAATCGAGCACTAAATTGCGTTTAAAACTTTTAATCTTACCATCCTAAACTCTGAAACCTATTTTAATATTTGAAAATTTTCTCTCCTACGTACTATGTAGGCGGGTGACCATATAGGTAGGCGGGTGAGCTGATCTTATTTCATCGGAACCAGCCGCTCTCCGCAAACTTTGCTCTGAAAAAAAAAACACTGGCTAACTGTCCAAAAATCAATCGAAGTTTTTTATGAGTGCGATAGAGAAATGCATACTAAAAATTCAAATCACGATAAATGATTTTACAGAAACTCAAACTGGAATAAACCAGCCTAACGGGATTGAGATTAATCCAACCCATAAGTTGAGTTTCCAAAGATCAATCAGGAGGGCTGGAACAGATAAACTTCAAAAAAAATTTGTAGTTCTTTAAAAACTTATTTTTCAATTAAACCTCCTCTCAGGCTGGCGTGCTCTTTTATCTGGCACTGGAGTTCTATGGATAATAATAGATTACATTGTCATTTTAAAGTCAGTATCTATAAAATTACAAAAATAATCGATTGAAATCCATCGAAATTGGATTGTAATCCTAATAACTTTATTTGAATATAATCAGTTTTTTAATCCATTGAAATTGGATTACTACCATAAAAATTTTTTGAATCATTTTAATCGAATATCATAGATTATAACCAATTATAAAGTACTTTTTGAGAAGAAGTTATGAATTTTGCCATTTTTTCAGAGCGCTTTCATTTGTTGTTTCTTGCAGTTGCTACGTATTAAATTTCATAGTTTTTACGTTTCACATTAGATTTATTTATTCAAGTTTTCTCTTCTTTTTCTATACTACACGTAAACTCCATTACCTATTTTAACAACTTTCCCCAGTTTGTAAAAAACTGTAAAGATCATATTCCGTAATAATTAATTAAAATGGATTTTAAAATGATTACAGTCCATTATATTGGATTTTCTTGGCTTGTGTTTTTACAAAATCAACCGATGTAATCGATTTGTGGTCTAAATTTGCAAAAATTTGGATTATAATAACAACAATTTAGTCAACAATTTTCCATTAAAATCGAATATGATCCATGGAACTCTGGTGCATGATGCCTTCTAGTCAAATAGCTCTGCGTCAGTGTTTTATCTCTTTGATATCTAGGCCAAATTTCTCACAAGATCTGCATTTCTGGAATATAGTGTTTATTCCCTCATATCACCTCAGTTTAGTTTGGTTGCCGCAGAATCAGTGACTGAAGACATTTTATAACTCATAAATTCATTCCAATGAGGGAGGTTTGTTGCTTTCCGCTTCAATAGTATCATAGTTTTCTCCTGTGTCTTCTGATTCACTGGAACGACATCGCAATCAGAACTTGAAACTTCACTTGTACTGATAACCTTTCAGGACTCACAATGATACTTGCTAAGAATACCCAGTCATGTCTCGTCAAAATTTCTACAACTCTAAGAATCATAACAACAAACAACAATGCCATTAGTCGTTTTCGAAAATTTCTCAGCATGTTTTCAGAATAGATGACTAAATGCTCTCCTTCTACATTGAAATTAGGTCAGTAGATGGACTTAGGTTCGTCATCGAACTAAGGTCAGTGAAGGCACGCACTGACGCTCATGTTGTCAGTAAACATCTTTAAATTCTTGAAGCAATGCTCAAACCGAACGTTAAAACATCCAGTTTCCAATATCTTATGTTTTCCATGAATTTTTTTTGCGGCCAACAATTCTGCGCCAAAAAATCTTTTCCGTACAGCTATGTGGCTGTTTTTCCTCCCTCCCCTCCACCACCTGCAAAACTTTTCACGTGAGAATTTGGCTTACTTTGTTCGATTTTTTTTAATAATTGGCAAACAGACTAACTAGGTAATGACAAATATGTTTTGTCTTCATAAGTAACCCTGAAAAACCACCCGTTACACCATAAAATCATGTTCCTGCGAGGTGGGGAGAAAGGGAAAAAGAGCCAGTGATGTTGTTAATTGTCCCGAGAAAACCCCGAGAGAGGCAAAAGTCGACTGCAATTTTGGAAAAATTTGAACTAAAAGGCAAATTGAAAAGTTGAAAATCAAGGCGGAAAAAAAATAAAACAAATCTTTCAATCTACAACATATCAGCCCTTGATTATTCCTCATAAAAGCGAGTCTTCTCATCGATTTAAAAAATTGCTTTTACAATATTTACAACACTTACAATATTTTCCATTACAATAGTTACAAACTTACAACAAGAGCTTACCATATTGGAACACATAACTTTCAACTGACCTTTGACAATTCCGTATAAAAGCAAAATATCTCATGGATTTACAATATTGAATGTACGAAAATTTACAGCCTTGAATTTTTTGAACCAGTATTTACACTATTGGTACAATTAACTTCCAAATCAATTTTGATGATTCCTTATAAATACGAGTCATCTCATCGATTGAAAATCTGAAAAGATGCGAAATATATCTCGCATATCTTCAATCCCGAAATAGTTGTATTATTTGAAACCCCCATCCTCCCAAATACCCGCCGCCCCATTAACCAAGAAACTACTTTGACTGTTGACGCTTACAAAAATTTGATAAAGGAAAACTACGGCAATTGGGATGGTTTACAGGTGCTAAAGATCAATTTTGAAAGATATTATAAAATTGGAGTTCTTTGTTTTGGGGCAATATTGATTTTAATGATGATCACGGTCTCCCTTTCTTAAGTCACTGCCTTTTATCAGTAGTTTGCGAATTTTTTATTAATCTACCCGGGATGAAATCTATCTCAGACCATGCTTATCAGGTAGACTCTACGTTAAATTATCAACGAGGAAGCCATCCCTAGAAAAAACAAAATACCGGAAGTTTTTTGTCTTCTAACATATTTCTTAATTTTAAGCAGCAAAACCTCAGCAAACAAATTAGCAGGCTGCCATGATTCAGTTTTTTCCTCATCTCGCGCTCCTTGAAAGTTGAACAGCAGCATTCCATCCTGAATAGTTTGCTCTGGCTCATGAATTAAGCCTGGAAGTGTTTTTGAATTAGAGTTGTCATGGGGTGTTTCCTGCTGGGCCTTCAATGTGGGCGCGTATCTGTTCATTTTGACATGCACTTAATCATTGACTCATCATGGATAAAGTTTTCTGAGAATATTGAACATCATCGAGATATTCTCGACAAGTTTTTTGATAAGGTACACTTATGTTTGGTAGCATATCAACTGTGTTAAATTCAATTTTTTTTTTCGAAAAAATGGGCATGGAGCTTTCTTACAGAAATTTCTTACTACTGAACTTGAATTGGTCTTCCAACTATAAAACTTCTATACTGCATTGAGATTTAATTTCAATTATATGTTGGCAACATATTTGATCCTTCTAGGTGAGTTTTTTGTAAAATTAAACTGCGAGTCAAACTGAGTTGAGCCAGGTAAAGGTGACAGGTGCAAAAAAAATTTAAAGGGTTTGAATTTTTTTCATCACCATCCATTTTTCACAATCTTAAAACTCGGAGAAAAGTTTTTGGACGTTGTCAAAAAGCAAAACAACTTTGAGAAAACTTAGAAACCTCACACGTTTGAGGTGATTTGTTTTTTGTACTTTACATCATAACTTCACGTTCACGTCAATGTAACAGCAAAATATTTGTAAAAACTTGTATATTGGAAAAGGAGAAAAAAGAAAAACTGCATGGTAGCCACAATAATAGGGAAAGGACATTGTGATAGAATGCTACAAAATTTGTAATCATAAATCATATCAAGCTTTCACGTTTTTTGAGTATCTGCAAACAGACATATACACATTTGTTCAGACAAAATGAGAAAGAGCACCAAATATTAAAGTTTTGTGTGGTTATAACTGCAGTTAAATAACTCATGGTGAAACGTTTGAACTCATTTGGATCTTAACCCATATTTTTTTCATCCCATTATTTTAACAGAAAAAAAAACAACATAATAACACGATATTAACCAGTAAAAAACAATAACTACAACCATATCTTAGTTCCATGAAAACAACCAGACAGAGTTGTGGAACTGCTTTAAATCAACAATTTTTCGGCCATGCTTTTTACTGAAGCTGATTGCTGCGTTGAAAGTTTGATCCAAAAGATAAAGACTGTCGATTAATTTGAAAAAAAAAGTTTTCTCGTTTTTTCATCAAATTAAAATTACCGGTGAAACCCTTTTTTGCTGATTTATCGATTATCCAGCACAAAAAAAAATAAATTTCGATGAATAGCCGTGATCAATTTTTCTTCTTCTTTATTTTTGCCGGCAACCTTATCGAGTAGAGATTTGCTTATATTACGAAGCCAAACTGTGCATTTTTTGCATTTTAAGCGGATTCAGCAACAAGGACGCTCCCTTTATTTTTCTTTTGTTCTTTCATTTTGTTTGATCGTTAGTACAAATTTTTAACTTGTTTAAAGACTTGTCTATGGAATCCATGAACAAACAGACACAAAATTGTTCGCCTATCCAGTGAACAGTTTGACCTTGTAATGTACGTAGCGCTTAACGCAATTTCCTTGTGAAGTAACGCAATTTCCAGGTGATTTGAAAGACAAAATATTTTTTTCGCAAAAATTGCATTTGAAAATTTTTATTCATGGTATTTTTTTCAAATAATAGTTACCGTACAGACTGGTAACAAGAAAAAACCCCAGTTTGCCAAACTGTAAAATTTTTACCTGGGACAATTTGCCCCAAAATCTGATTTTACGTGGAGCTTGATAATGTAGTTTGTAAAAAACTTCGCCAGCTTAAAGGTGTTGTGAAGCAAAATGAACATGGAATCGCCGACTCCCATTTCTGCCTCGGCCTTCGCAGTACTACACTTATCTACCGCAACATTTTCTAGTTTGAATATAAGAAGTTTTTTAAAAATTTTTTGATATAAAACTTGATCACTGTTATAATGCAAAAAAAAGCCCACATCGTAAAAAAAGTGGATAAAAACTTGAAAAAAGTAAAAATATGTCTTCCGTATTTCAATGGACTTTATTTATCAAACATGAATTTACCAGTCTGCTCATGGGATTTACTGAACAACATAACAAAAAATGAACCTACGCTTCTTCAAAAAGAAACCTCTCTGATATCAATGCATAAAAAGCACGTTGATGAATAAATTTGCAAATGTTTTGGTTAACTGTGGGTTTGGATACCAATTTGTTACACCAACCTAATAAAGAATTTTCAGAAGCAAAAAAAAGATTTAAATCTTTGGTGAAAAAAAACTGAATAATTTGATCTTATTGGTTCTTCATATATACCTTGTAAAAGATCACGCAAGATACCATACTAACACAACAAAAGAATAAAAACATCGAATTTGAGGAATAGGGGGCAGTAAAAAAAAATAGCAAGTTTTTCTGTGAATTTTTTTCTAACTTAGATTCCTCACCCATTTTTTCTCAATTTAAAAGTTGACTGTTCCCAGTAGTAAGAACAAAAAATTAGTCAAGATTCTCAAAACGCCACAATTGAGAATGATTCTTCCTGATAGCGATATTACATTCAAAGAGCATCAATTGAACTTGACAGGTTGTCGAGTGAAGTCTCCTTCAAGAATTGACAAATTATTGTTTTTTAAGTTTTAGGTCAGTTTCAGCATTGGACGTTGCATACAACGAATACAGCAAAATTCATTCGAATGAAAAACCAATAAAAATAATTGATTTTTTTGCAATCAATGATGCAAAATGGAAATAAAGCTTACCTTTAAAAATTTTCTTAAATTTGTTTCCTGGAAGATAAAATCATAAAACGTGTATGAAAATTGCTTTGAGTTGTTTTGTATTAAGTTTCCATAATTTTCAACTAAACTAGCAGGTTTTGCTATTTAAACACGCAATAGAATCTCATCTTGTTTCCAGTAGAAGAAAAGTGTTATTTTGATTTGATTGGAATAGTTTTTTGTTTTAATTTTTTTATATACTTTGTAGGTTTTTGGTATTTCTTAAAAAAATTTTCTTTCCTCTTTCTTTTCAAATAATTATTTAAAAAAACAGCTTCTCAATTGTTGTACTAAAATAAACGTTGGGATTGATTGCAAGATCTCTTTGTTTCAATTATTAACTAAAACTATCAGTTTAGATTAATTATATTATATATCATAGTCGATATGATCTTAGAGTTAAATCAATGGTTGCATAAATAGACAAATTTAAAAGTATGATTAAATAGAAAAAGTTAAATTTTATGCATAACTGTTTTTTTTGTTAAAATTACCAAGAGGAGGGGATGTTTATTTCATTAAATTTTTGCTTTTTGTTACTTACAAAGTGCGACGGAAAGTAGTGGAGAGAAGGTGTGAAGAAGTTGTTGTCCAATTATTTTGCTTTCTTTACCAAAAATCAGGACTATTGAACCAAATGAAAAAATGCAATATACAGGGTGTTTCAAATAAACTGTAATGTTATAAAAGCTTCTCATTTCATAACTGTTGATCAGTTCGACTTCAAATTCGGTGATATTATGTAGAACAGGCGGAGATTTGATAAAACTCAAAAACTGCGTTGATGAATTGAACTCGATAGTGAATACCCGCAATTTTCCAACTATTTCACGCTTCCACGCAACAAAAAATTTTTTAAACTATTTGTTCATACGTAAATGGAAACAACGAAATGGTTTTCACAGTAAACGAAGAAAAACGGATCATTTGTTTGTTTGCAATTTATGAATCCCCAACTGAAGTTCGGAGAAGATATATCAATGAATATTACATTGCCCCACGCGTTGCATCAACACTTCAACTTACGCAGTTTATCAGAGTGTGGAAACGGTTCCAAGAAAGAGGCGGGTTATCGAAATTTCAACGGCAGCATCGAAAAGGAACGGGGTTACCAGGAACCGATGAAGCGAATGCCAGTATTATAAGACACTTTGATTTTCATCCTAAAGATTCAATAACTAAAGCAGCAGCTGATTTGGGATTGAGCCGCACCACAACTTGGAGAGTCGCGAGAGCTGCCAAAATGAAGCCCTACAAAGTGCTCAAAACACACCAAATTAAAGAGACGAACTTCGGCTTGAGACTTACTTTTGGTGTCTGGTGCTTGAGCAAGATTGAAACAGCGGCAGATTTCATATCACGGGTGATTTTCTCAGACGAAAAGTGGTGGGTGCTCGACAGCTCTCCAAATTCTCAAAACGATAGGAGATGGAGTTTAGTTAACCCCAGAGAATACGCGGAGTGCAAGTACCAGGGCAAAAAGAAAGTGATGTGCTGGATGGGTTTCCTTCAAGGAGCTGTTCTTGGCCCGTTTTGGTTCGTAGACGAACAGCAACGACCAATAACACTGAACCAGTTTTCGTATCTGAACATGCTGGAACACGACCTCTGGCCAGTCCTTCGAGAACGACGAAACTTGAGGCGCATATGGTTTATGCAAGACGGAGCCACATGTCACTGCACGGGACGAGTACTCAGTTGGCTTGGGACAAAGTTCAACGACAGAATTATAAGTAGACGAACCCCTGTACCCTGGCCACCTCAGAGACCGGACCTGAATCCCCTGGATTTTTGGCTGTGGGGTCATCTGGGGAAAATTGTTCACGCTGCGACTCCACGAAGTATTGACGAACTCATGCAAACTGTAGAAGATGCCCGAAATAAAATAACGCCCGATAATATCGAAGAGTCCTTGAGAAATTTGACGAAAAGATTACAAAGCTGTGTTGCTCAAAACGGCGGACGTTTTCAGCATCTTTTATAAAACAATTTTATCAGATATTCAAATCTCCGCCACTTATCTACCTTGTGCAGAAAAAATTGTGTTTTTATCTCTTCTCAAAAAAAAGTTACAGCGTTTTATAAAATTACAGTTTATTTGAAACACCCTGTAGTTTGCGGCAAATGGGTGAATAATTATTCCACCATTAATATATCAGCCTCAGTCCGCCAAACAACAGTTTATGCTGCTGTCAAGGTTGATTCACAATAATATTTTTAAAACTAAAATTTGTTTTCGAAATCAGTTAGTTACTTACATGACTTAGCTATTTACACTTTTGGTTTTAGTTCATACTTTTTCTGACATGGAACGAAGTATGTGTGTTTTGTTAATGAAGGTACATTTTTTAGTTTTAGTGCAATCCTAGTTTCGTAATTTCGTCATATTTAAAAATAGTGTCCTGGATCAAATCAGTTGACTTATAGCTATATAATAAAAAATAAGTTGAGAAAAAATAGACCTGCATGCTCGCAACTTGAAAAAAATATTGTTATTTGAAATAAACCAAACAATTTTCAAAATAAAAAACAAAAAAAAACAAGTGTTTCTAGAAACTAAGCGCGGAATTGAGCTACATGAGGGAAAAAATTTTAGGTCAAAACTCTGTTCACTTTTTCTTGATGAACAAACAGCTGAAGGACAATAAGGATTCCTTTCTTATTTTTTTTGTTTCATGCTAAAGCCGAACTGCTTAATGCCTTCCAATACTAAGGTAAACCCCATTTTTTTCTTGACTTTACTGGAATGTTTTTACTGGAGCTTTGAGTCGATGATCCGCTAGAAGCTGAATGAAAATTTATTCAACTCGTGGATAAATTAGGTAAAACTGTCCCATTGATTGAATCCCTATTGATAGCAAACTTTTTCTAAGTCTCTGACGAGAGAACTCGTTATTGATACACTGGCATGATGCATTTGCTCAACACCAACGATTTACTGCTAATATGATCGGATCCAATTGATTGTTTTGATTGGACGGTATACCAACCTTTCGCGTCTAATCGTCTCAATTGCAAACTTGAAAGAGTTCAGACTCTGAAATTGTCAGAAGATCGCCTCTGAAATTTTGATCAAAAGCATTAAAAAATTGAAAATCAATTTCAAACAAAAAACAAAAAAAATTGTTTTCTGTACTTGTAATTTTTGGAAAAAATCAGGCGATATGATTCAAAAAAATTTTCAACTGAGACATCCCAATTAAAACAAAATTGTATACGACAAAAACTTAAGATGAAAACTTTTTTCTCGAGAATTAAACGATGAAAAAATTGTTAATATGAAGCCACACTTGAGCACATTCGTACCTTTAATGATTTACAACAATCTAATTACCTAAATGCCGCCAAAAAATATTTTCCTTGTCTGAGAAGTTGATTCAAAATCCAGATTCATGCAAAACTTTTTAATCTGATTTTGAGTGGCCATGAAAACATCAATGTCTTACGCCTTATTCATTTTTTAAATAAAATTATTGCTCTAAGATTTGAGCGAAACCTTGCGCTCAAGACAAAACTTTGCAACTGTTACAGTGGTCAACAGCCATTTCTATTCATGTTAAGTAGAGTTGATTAAAATCTTTTAAAACAAGATAAACAAAAAAAACATGAAATTACACCAAAATAAGTTGATCTAAACTTAGCGTGGAAGTCTGATCAATAAAATCTTTGTTCAAGACATCCCTATTCAAGCAAAAGTGTATCCGAGCAATTACCAAAAATTTACCATAAAGGTTCAATTAAACTATGAAAAATAAAATTAAAAAAAGAATTGAATAAAATCGTTGTAATACAAAGACAAGCAAAAAACTTAGTTTAAACCAATTTAAGTTGATAAAACTTTAGCATGGAATCTATATCAATACAATTTCAATCTGTGTAATTTTTGATACTTAAGATAATCTGAGTAGAGTATAATCTGAGTAGAATCTGAGTATAATCTGAGTAGAATAATTAGCAGAGGAACGTTTCTGATATCACTATTGATCTCATTTTTTTTGTCAGTGCGGCGTATGATGAGCAGTTTTGTTAAAATTTTCAGCAATAAAAAACAATATTCCACTGAATAGTCGAAGACGACATTGGAGAATTGTAAAAGTTTGGACTGTAACCATATAAGAAAAACTTTTTTTCGGTTATATTTAATTGTCTTCTCTTAGCAAATTACGAAAAATGTGAAGGGGGTTGGAAGAATTGTAAAAAGGGAACTTACTTCTAAGATTTTTTTCTCGAAAAATGACAAGCTTATTGAAATGACAAAAAGGAAAAGCAAATATGTGTTGATTGGTTGCTAAGCCGATTGGTAATAAATTAGTATTCTGGTCAAATCTTGTGACATCGAAACTTTCTATTTTAGATAAATATATGAAATTACTTTTTGCCATGCTAGACAAATTCAGTTTAAATCAATTTTTTGGTAAAAACACTTTCCACTTAAAAATAAATCCAATGATAAACCTGTTCCTATTTGTGCAGAAGAACAATGCGAGCTGATTGTATTCAAAAAAATATAAGCTGAAAACATATTTTTGGTTCAAGCACAGGTATGCTCAAATTATCAAAAAATTACCTTTCTAATTTTGTGAATTGTTACTTAGGCAAACGTTCAGCTCATGGTAGCAAAACAAATTTGTTTAAACAATTCAATACCATATGAACTGTAGTATTCAAAAACAACTCATTACGAGTGAGAATTGCGCGTTTGATAGGCACATCATTTGGTGAGTGTAGATTTTTGGAAATCTTATACAAGCAGTAAAAAAGTTCCCGATTGTGAGCAAAGTTTTTGGCTGTAAACTAATGGATGTAAACTAAATTTTGTTGGCAAAAAAATGGAAAGAACAAAGGTTGAGTCTGGGTCAAAAATTCAAAGACCAAAAATTGCTTTTGGCTAGCAAATTATCTGTGATTTCCACAATAAAATTTAGTTTCCTAAAAATGTTTGGTTGCTGGATAATGAATTAACAACGAACGAGTAACAGGGCTCTTAGAAACCATACTGTGTGAACAATTGAATCGTTTGATTTCAAGCAGTGTGATGTGCTAAAAAATTTTCGACAGAGCGGTCAAACAAAGACACTATCCAATCGCTAATTGGCAATTTTTTTGCAGATAGTTTTCATTGGAGGAGATAGAAAAACTGACGTCGAGGTTAACACTTTTCGTGGTCAAAATTTTGCTGAACAATCAAAACTAAGATAAGGATTTCTTGGAAAGCTGTAATTGCCTTTTCTTTTTTGTGAAAAATTACATCGTTTCCAAATTTGAGAAAAAGCATTGCGGCCAAAAAACCTCAAAGTTAGCGCAAAATGAATTCAATAACTATGAAAACTTTGATTTAAAATTGTTAAAGACTGTTTAAGAAGTTTTCATGATTTTCACAACGTTCAATTTTGATGGTGCACGAATCAATCTTTTCAACTGAACAAATAAGGAATCAACTAAATATTTGCGACAAAGAGAGAAACAAAAAGTGAAATATTTTGGTCTGTTTCGCTCATACAAAAAAGAGCTAAGATAAGTGTTCAACTGAACGTCAAACGAAACAACATATACAAAAAACTATTAAGTTTCGAGCCGTAGTAAGAACGATTACACTCACGGATATTGGTCCAATTGTCCTATCGTGAGCTTTTCAAACATCCAGTATCTCTAAGTGCGTTATCCCACTATTAAAAGATTTGAAATATAAAAGCTGTAGATTTGTTAAATAAAAATGATAAAAAAGGCAAAAAAGTCAAAGTTTTGAATTAAAATAAGTTTTGATTTCAGCTGAAGAAATTGTGTTTAAATGCAGTATTAACTTTTAAGAAGATCATTATGGTCGCAACTATTCATAAGAAAACCGTTTTTAAGCCAGCTTTTAAGGTCTAAAATTAATTGCAGAGACCGTGTATTATACATAATGCAAAACTTTGAAGTTTTTTAATGATATTCTTAAAAATCTGTGCTCATGTATTTGTGCAAAAAATTGTGCAGATAGTATAGTAAATCTCCATCGATCCATCAGTTGAGGAGTACCACAGCCTTGTGCGTTACCATGGGAAACCAAAAACTGCTTATAGGGCAACTATGGAAAAACATCAATTGTGGCTCCAAGTACCGACCCTTGTGCCTTTCAAAAGGAAGACTAAATTCGATTTTTTTGAGAGGGTTTTGATTTTTAAGAGAGAAAAACTCCATGGTCCTTTGTCTTAAATAATTCATAAGCATATAAAACTAGTTAATAGTGAAATACCTTTATAACTAAATATTGGAGCGATGTTTTATTTCAGCTTACCACTTGCCGAAATAAAAAAAATTGCTGGTGAAAATTCACTATAAAAAACTTACCCGCAGAAGAGCGAATGTTTTGAGGTCTGATTTAGGTTATTCAAAAAAATGTAATCTAAAAACCCGTGGGGTAGCCTTAATTTGTAAAAGTAGCACAAATTCAAAAACCAGTAGTTACAACTCAAGAATTGGGTATCAATGCCTGAAACGTATCTAGACCTCTAAAAAGATTACCCTGTAAATACTGATCAAGGGAATCAACTTATCGATGCCGCTTTCTGCTCTACAACTCATAGGATATTAATTATGATATTGCGTTCAGTTTCAGAACCTAAGATGAGTTGAATGTTTAACGCTTGAAAAGTCTGTGTGATTATTCAATGCTTTACGACGTTGTGGGTTTTGTTTAAAAAAGTTGCCACTTAGGATTTCAGACTTATTTAGGTTGCCGTGGTTGTAAAAAAAAACTTTATTTGACATTTGTAGTTAATTACGTTGTTATTCAAAAATGAATTTTTATCATTTTCTAAATTGTTGGGCGAAAGAGACAAAAATTATTGATAGATGAAAAACTTGCAAAAATTACAAGTGATTATGCTGACATTCTACAGTTTCCACCATCACATCATTTTATACGATTTTTCAATAAAAAAAATTCAATCGGTTGGCCATTTTTTACGATATTGCTTTCGAGGATGGTGGAACCTGATCTAAACTATATTTTATGATTGGATAAATTAAATGTTTTACCAATGTAAAGTATTTAATATTAACCAATCATGATCCATCTAACTAACAACCCACTTATTTGTAAGTGCTGAAGTTACTTGTAATTTCAGCACCAGAGAGATTTGAATTTAACTTAGAAATTAGTTGGACTCTCCCGAGTACTTCAGCAGCCGCAAAAAACCAGTATACCCTAGATCTATTGAGCCTAGCAGAGACTAGTTAAACAACCTGAGACTAGATAGTATAAGAGTAAGATTAGGATAGGTATTAGACTAAGAAGTTGCACGAATCTATCCGGCCGAAAATAAGATAGCGTGACGAGCAGACGGTGTACCCTATCCGAAATTACTCTATGAGTTACACATCGGTCCTAACTCATCTGGTGCGACCATAAGTCTCGAACAAGACCTTACTAGATTAGAATTAACCAAAATAGATTAGAAATTAGACAAAAACATTTACAAAATGTTATACGACAATAATTTAATTGAAATGTCTCTCCGACTCAATAGATCAGAGCCAATATTCCGAACCATAACAGAACTACCCGGAATTGGAAGAAGACCTCGAACCAAAGACGACATACGACAAAGTAGAAACTTGCCGTATAGTTATATGATAGTTCGGCAAAAGCCAGAACAAACTTTTATATTTCGAATATTACTTGCAATGAATTTAGATTTCCATTCGCAAACATAAAACCTTGAAGTTACTCTTCAAAATCATTTCAGGCGCTAAACAAAATTAATAATATACAATAACGATTGATAAAAAGATCTAAGATCGTTTTCCTAAAACTCTGCAGTATTATACAAAACATGTTTGAAAAATATTTATTGGAAAATAAAAATAAAAATTAGTAGCATGACAATAAATGGTTAGTAATCATAAAGCATCCTGTTGTTCCAGCTTCATCACCTAAAACATAACAGCAATCATCAACTCACTAACATCATTAAACACTAAATCTTTCCTTTACACAAATTTAAACTTTATTAAAACTTAAAGTCACTTAATTTTAAAACCAGATCATCAAGGCTTATCCTTGGATCTTAAATCATTTTCTACTTAATTAAATTTCAAATTTGATCATCAAGGCTTATCCTTGGATCAAACAGAACAACTTTGTTCTCCCCCACCCATTTAATTAGTGTCTAACGACCTCAAACGTCGTTTCACTACCCAACCCTTTCTAAAGACCTAAGACTAATAGAAATTTTTGAACAAGACTAATCATTCAAATTAGGATAAACAGTGAAGAACTTCGGTTATTCATCCTTCACTTGACCCCCCCTCTTAACAGACCCAGGATAAATCTTAGACTTAGTAAGTTTAAAATAGTATCTAACGAACTACTCGCGTTCTAATTATACCTGAACCTTGTGGATCGATTTACTATTCTCCAACCCTTGAACACAATCACTACCCCTACGTAAGATTAAGTAAGTTAACACCTTAGCTTATATTAGTCCCGAGAAAGTAAAAATCATTCTTCGGAATCGATATACTTTTCTCTCCAACCCTGAACAAATAGACCCAGGTTAAGCTAACCAAAAAATCGTAAGGACTAACAGTTTAAGTAATTAGAATTCACTTTAACAACTTTTTGCATCCGTCATCCTAAACCTTATGTCATTTAAAAACCTAGGAAATAAACAAACAATCGTTTTACACAACTGTGAAATAGATAACAAAAAATACGACCTTGTAATCACACCTCATACACAAACAGTTGGATACATTCGCACAAAACGACAAACACTAAAGAGGAAAATAATAACTAAACAAAGACAAATAACACGAAAAAGATTTTCAAAAAATCGAAACGCATTTTCAGAATCAGAAACCAACAGTTTAGACGAACTTTACAAACTAAAAGAATCAATAGATAAAAACTGCCCACTTCATGATCAATTATATTTTTCTGACTCAGAAACAACTTCAAATTCATCACAAAGAGGAAAAAGAAGAATAAAAAAACAGTACAAACACAAACCAGTACATTTATACAATTGGAATCAACCAATTCGACACATTAATAATTACATATTAACAGTCATCGAACGGAAAAATGAGTTCAACGCACACCCCAGGTGACGAAACTCCAGATGATGATGAAATCTTTCCTTTTATAGTAGATGCAGATACTGATAGAGGACAACACATTTTTTGTCAAAATTTACTCGTAAATTTATTTGAACCCGGAATCAGTCCATGTAAAACAGAATTCCCCGATGTAAAAATCAAAAGACAAATCATAGATCACTATCTAAAAGATATATGCAACATAACACAACAGTATGGAATCTACTCTATAGAATTCACTTCCCCAAACCATAATAATAGATCATATACTATTCAAACAGACGATCTTGACTTAGAATTTTCAAAAGTTTTTTCAGAATATATAAAAAGCATCCAATACCATAACTCACAAAGAGCAAACTCCATTTTCACCAATGAAGTTTTCGCAATAATATATAGTTATATTTCGATATTAGAAAATGAACTCCCATTAACAAATGTCTCACCGACAGAAACATCTAAACATTTAAGAGTACGACATGAAATCACACTACTCTCTAGTTATTTAAATATCATTAAAGAAAATTTCACAAAACACGACGTTTCACAACATACCAAACACGATTTACAAAAAATTTTGGCATGGTTCATAATAGATTATTTCACACACAATATTGATTTAATTGCACAAGCAAGAAAAAATTTTAGACCTCAAAATTCGAACGATGATACCGCTATCACAGAACAATCAGATTATGTTTGGGACCCCGAATGGTCTCATCCCGCATTTATAGACTTTCCACAATCAATCTCCAGTCAAGCAATAAGTACAATATCTTACATAAGAGATTATGTAAGAGTAATACCATTAACAATTGATGCAACACCATTAAATTATAATACATTTTTACCCGATACACAAAATAATAGCTTAAACTCCACAGTCATACACAACGAAAACCTCAATGGAACTAGAAATCTTACTCAACAAGATATACAGACACCATCACACTTCATAAGAGAAGAAATTGTACACACAACAACTACACAACAAAGTATTTCACCAATACGCCCGAATTTAACAACACCAAGAAATACAAACCCTTCACAAACACAGGTAACCTTACAATCAACCGTTAAACCTTCGGTTGCTCCAAAATATTCACATACGGATTACCAAACGTATAGACCCATGACAATACCATCAAAAACACGCAAAACATTCACTAGAAACAACTTTGCAGAACATAATTATAATTATACACATCCGTCAAAAACAAATTATCAACCACAAAGAAATCTTAATCAATATACAAAACCTCGAAACTGGGATAACCCAACGGCCCAATATAATTCCAACAATTTTCAAACAAATCCTCCACAGGATCGCAGTGAAAATTACCCATTTTTTCAACAAAATAAAAATAAAAAACAAACATCTTATCAAATGGATTATTTATCCTCAGATGATGATTTTTTACAACAAGATATATTTGCACCAAATACTCAAGAATATCGTAGACAAGGAATACAGAGAACACGTATAAATCATGGAAATTTTTCTCCACAACCAATAGATGCAAAACATCAACAACCCATTCAACAACAAAATCTAATTAATACACAATCTTTTCACCCAATCCAACAACAAAATCCAATGACTGCACAGTCGTATCAACCATCACAAATGCAAAATGAAATACCACTCCCATATTATCTCCAACAACATGAAATAACAAGAAACCAACTTTCAAATTTTTCTCAAATGCCAAATGCAGCAGAATCATTACAAATGACAATGAATCCATACCTTATGGGTGGATCATCAATAACATCAAACAAACCTTTAATGGTTTTCACAGGAACAGACCCTGAATACTCTGTAGAAGATTATTTAAATGCAGTAACAGCAAACCTGATTTTAAACATTGGACCTGAACCAATCAATACGCCACTACATCAAAACTGGATACATCGACGCACAGCGTTAATACAAACAACCTTAGATGGCGCAGCCCAAAAATGGTTTTCAGTACTACCTCTAGAAATAAAATCAAACTGGAAAAGATTTACACAAGAATTTTCAAAAATGTTTGACTCTGAAAGAAACAAACAACAACAAAGAGTTTTATGTAATGAAATTCGCAGATTGCCAAACGAAACTATCAAACAGTTAGCAGTAAGAATCGAAACACTAGTTCGAAAAGCATATTCACTAAATACACACGACTATAAAAACACAAAGATGACAGAAATCTTAATGATGACCTTAACACCACAATTAAGGAAAATAGCAATAAAAAAGAGAGCATCACATCCTTCTTCAATTCGAGAACCCGATTTAGATTTTAGAAAACTAGTAGACAAACTAGAACAAGCAGAAATCACGATGAAACTAGAAGAAACGGAAAATTTGAAATTACAATACGTTAACAAAATTGAAACGACTTCCACTAGTATAAACAATATACAGGAATCAGAGACAGATCTCGTCGAAAAAATCACTGAAATACTTAATATTTACGAAAAGAACCCAAACTTTAAAGGCAAACCATCTTTCAAAAAAATGGTGTAATTATTGCCGACGATACGGACATAGTATTTCCGAATGTAGACAAAAACAGCAAGATAGTCAAAATAAACCTCAAAAATACAAAGAACCAAATAAATCATTCTATCAATACATGAAAAAAGATCAAAATCTACCAAACAAAAATGTATACAGCAACAACAGTTCAGGAAAGCCACTTCCGAACAATACAAGTTATACAAGAAATCAATCCCCATATAACTCAAGTTATAGAGGAAGATCACCAGAACGAAGAAACACGCAAAATTCATCACAAAATCACTACAATAGACCAAATAGTAGAAATAACTACTCCAGATCAAATTCAAATACACAACGATTTGTTTCTAGATCTAATTCCCAATCAAGAAATAATTACTATCCAAACAACCAATCACGAAATTCATCATACAATAGGAATAGAAACTACTCCTATAACCGAAACAGAAGTTATTCAAACAACCGAAACCAGAATTACCCGAACAATCGATCAAGGAATAACTCATATAATAGATCGAATTATAACAGACCAAATAATAATTACCAAAACAGATCGCGAAATAATTCACAAAATCGACACCCAAGTTACAATAATCGTTATAGAAATTATTCCCAATCACCACACCGGAATAATAATAACTATAATAATTCTAATAATCGCCACAGAAGCAGTACACCTAAACATCAAAGACAAATCAATCAAGTACAGTCTAATCCAGAAACAACATCAGACCCCCCAGGTATTGATGACACAGTAACTGATACGTTACAACTCAATCAAATAAATTGTACATCATCAGATTCAGAAAGTGATCAAGAAAACACTCTTTCTATCAATATGATAAAAGTCGAAAATGACTATGAATCTGTCATATATGAACAACCTTTTCCATCACACATATATGAAAATCAATCAGAATTTCTTCAAAATTACACTATACCCATAAATTCCACACCAACAACGCAAGAGACAAATGCAACAAATACTACAGAACAATCCCATCAAAATGTCAAAACAAAATGCTTAAATACAAACCACATCTACCAAAATATACAAAAAGAACAACCCAAAGAAAAAATTTGGACAATACCATTTCTCTTAGAAAGCCCAAGAAACAAAGAATTTCAACCACCAGATCTTGAAATCGATTTTTTAATTGATTCAGGAGCAGAATCAAACATAATAAACATTCCCACATGGAATGAAATAAAGACTTTACACCCAAAGCTAACGCCTCTTGAAACCTCTAGTAAGCTAGCAACAGCACAAGGATCAACATTGATAAACTACGGAAAAATTCAATTATTTCTCCTCCCCACCAGAACAATGGAACAAAGCAAAATTTTAAATAAGCCATTTAAACAAATATTCCATATCACTGATATTAAATATAATATCATTGGAATACCATTTATTTCGAAGTATATACCAACAATTAACATCCTAAATAGTAAAATATTAATCAAAGATAAATATACAAAAACAAAAGAAACATCCTTAACATTTTTTCAAAGATTAAATAAACAACCACCATTCTTTTCAAAATTCTATCCGATATTTAACCAACAAAGAAAACACCTGAAACCACTATCAGGAAACATCTATAATTTTTCAATCAAACAAGTTCATCAATATGATAAAGAACAAAACAAACAAAAATTTTATATGTCAGATTTTGAATTCAAACCTATTCATAAATTTTTCAAAATCACAATCTCTTCAATAAAATATTTGAAAAATTCGAATTCAGATATTATTTCCTTACATGTTTATAACAACACACCTTACCAAGTAACTTTACCTTTAGGACTTTTAGGATATTGTGAAACCAACGCTACAATATCTCCAATACACGAAAAAGCCTATCGCGTAAATAATATACTCCAATTACTAGATATTTGTTAATCTACAATTCTTAATGAAGAATTATCTATAAATAATATAATAAGTAACGAAAACAGAAATACGGATTATTTCACAAAAACTCCATATTTCAAACCTACATTCAACATAAGTAACTACACAAAGGATCAACAGAAATTTTTAACAATGTTTAATTTTCAACATTCACAAATAACACAAGACGAATTCGAAAAGTTAGCCAAACAGCTAATTAAATATTCATCAGTCTATGCAACATCAAAATTCGATGTTGGCAAAGTCAGTTCATCACTACATCTCCCATTAAAACCAGACGCAGTTTTCAAAAAACAGAGAGCAAGTAAAGTACCAATTCACTTACATGATAAAGTAAACAGATTACTCGATATTTTAGAACAGTACAATATTATATCACCAGTTAATAAAGAAGAACAACCAAAAGGCAACACATTCATCAACCCCGTTATCATTCTAGCTAAAGGAGAATCATTAAAAATCGTTCTCGACGCTAGATACCTTAATTCACTCATAGATGAATCAAAATGTAATTGGCCCATCGAACCAATACAAGTTATTTTAACAAAAATAAATGGAAAATACTTTACAACCGCCGATATGAATAGTGCATACAATCAAATGCCACTAGATGAACAATCACGACGCTTAACACAATTTGTTATCGGAAACCAACAATATGAATTTAACCGCTTATTCTATGGAATATCCATAGGACCAGCAGCATTTTCAGCTTTTATGAGCAAAATTTTTAGACCACTAATACTCAAGAAAAACGCAATCACCTATCTAGACGATGTTTTTATGCAATCACAAACAAAAGACGAAATGTTCAATGTTTTAGAAAAATATCACCAAATACTTCAGAACGAAAATCTGAAGGCAGCACCCGATAAATCACACTTCTTCTTGACAAGAGTTAAATTCTTAGGACATAATATAGAAAGAAAAACAATTACTCCACTGAAATCACGCATTGACGCTATTCAAAAACTTCAACCACCAACAAATAAAAAGAAAATCCAAGAATTCCTTGGCATGTTAAACTTTTTAAGTAAATATGTTTATAAAATGCAATTATATCTACGACCATTTTACAACATCCTTAGACAACAAAATAATTTTGAATGGAATACAGAACATCAAGCACGATTCGAAGAAATAAAGAAACTTTTAACTGAACAAATTTCAAACACAATTCCAGACCCTGATCAACCATTTTATGCAATGTGCGATGCTTCGAACTTTGGCATCGGCGCAGCACTATTGCAATCACATAATGGTACAAATAAAATGAACCTGATATCAGCAAATTCCCGATTATTCACTCAAGCAGAGCTACGACTCTCAACTCTAATGAGAGAATGTACAGCCATAATATATACACTGACAGAATATGAATTTCTGATACTTGGATCAAAACATCCAACAGTTTTATTCACAGACCACAAACCAATCATTTTTCTTTTTACACAAAAGTCTAATCCAAACCACCGAGTTTACAGATTTCAATTAATTCTAATGAAATTTCCAAACTTACATATAGTTTGGACTGCAGGAAAAAATCTTGCATTACCAGACACCTTAAGTCGAAATACACCACCTGAATTACTTACACGAAAAACAACAGTTGAAATACCCAAAAACATAAAATTCTACCTTGCAGAAAACGAAACATCACCCCGATTAGAATGCAAATATGCAGTAAAAACTGATATTGAACAGTCACAAATAAATAATTTACAACATTTCCCACTTTATTTAGACTGTCAAAATAATCATTATGAATTTGACCTACTTGGAACATCAACTTTTAAACCAATTCCATATTCCCAATGGATAAAAAATAACACTCAACAAAAACGAACAAAACAACACCAAACTAAAAAAGACCATTTTCCACTAATAGAAAAAGAAAATTTAACTGATAAAATAAATTTATCAGGACCACAAACAAATGATTCAAAATACACAATAAATCAAGTTTTTGACCTTCATGACCCATTAGATACAATACCCTTATCTAAATTCGAAATTGAAAACATTTTTCTCCCTCCAACGGAAACAATTACAACTTCAACACTGAAAAAATATCAAAATCTTGACCCAATAATTCGACAACTAAAATCATGGCACAAATATAAAACTAAACCTGTCAAAGCAGATTCAACCATTCTAGGAAACAAAACACTCCTCCGTTACTTCCGTAAATTTAACAACACAACAATTAACGAAAATACAGATCTTTTAGAGTATAACCTAAATGAATCTACAGTTCCCTGTCTCCCTTTAAGTATGATTCTCATCGCTTTTAATATTTCACATACACAAAATATTAAAGGACACTCTGGATCAGAGAAAACATATTCAAATTTTATACAAAATTTTTACTTCCCAAATGCACCAATTTGGATAAAAGTACTATGCAATGATTGTATAGTATGTCAACTAAATAAACCTTACCCAAATCAAAAACAAATAGCACAAAAACAAGATTTTAAAGGACAAAGCTTGTACTTTAACCATCGTATATCATTTGATACTAAAGGCCCAATTTCACCCTCATCAGAAGGAAACTCCTACATTATGGTAATTGTTGACGCATTCACACACTATGTAGCACTTAACCCAGTACCACATTGTAATGCTTATTACGCATATACAACACTTTACGAACACTGGATAGCAAAATTTGGACTACCAGAAATTTTAGTCACAGACAACGGTACAGAATTCATAAATAATGAAATAATAACACTATGTCATTTATACAACATTAAACACAAACCACGCACATCTCATGCACCTTGGACAAACGGCTTAGTCGAAGGTATGAACCGTTCACTACAAGAATATCTTAGATGTATCATCAACGGAAATGATACAAAATATACCGAATGGTCAGCAGATGTAAAATTATTTCCCTTAGCATATAATTCACAAATTACGACAACACTAGGAATGTCACCATACGAAATGGTTTTTAACCAAAAGCCACGTAAACCAATAATGTTTACAGCAAATTCCCATAAAAACGCACAAGGTTATTGTCAACCAAATAAAGACTCAATTTGTTACAACCTACCTTTACATACACACGATGAAGATCATTTTCATCACCCACAAATTCTTAAATTAGCCTCCGGTACACACACCGAATGGATTTTAAATAGAGATAAGAAACACAATGAAATTTACCAAAAAATAACGAAAAAGTTATTACAAAGACAAAACATAAATGAACAAATCAATTCACGTTTCACACCAGCTTCCGATTTAAAAATTGGAACATTTGTTCTTATACCTAATTTTAATACTCAAAAAGGAATTTCTAAAAAATTACAACCCCTCCGAAAAGGACCCTACCAAATAATTGCAAAACCCACTGATGTCACATATAAAATTACCGACTCTAATAAAAAAGAAATCGTTCAGCACCGAAACAACCTATTACCTTACTACCCGAAAGAATACGCACTCCGCGAATTAACCCAATTATATTCCTTCACAGGATTAAAAATAGTTCAAAACGAACCACATCTGAAAGATACAGAACAAAACGATAACCCCACCGAAAATCAAAACACAAAACCAACAGCTACAAAAAACACTACAAAAAATCTAGACCATAAAGAACCCCAAAAACAAAGAAAAAATAGAAAAATGACAGAACAAATAATACCCCAAGAAGAAATAGACAAATCAGAACATAGAAAAACAACAAGACTCCGAAATCAACCACGTAAAAACTACAAAATGTTCATCCCCCAATCTAAAATATTAAAGAAAGTAGAATTTAAAAAGTAATTTTAAGACTTTATACTTCACAATCTTGAAACCTCCGTAACATTTTTCATTTCAATTTTTCAAAATAACATGCTCACAAGTACGCAATAATTCTAGTTCAAAATAGACCAATAGGATTCATCCAATCCGCCACTTTCTCTAACTCAAACTAAGATCAATTAGACGAATAATCTAGAACTCCAGGCACATCTCTAACTATAACTTTACAACCTCCAGGTCAAAAATAAGCAAACCACTCCAACTTGACAACTAAAATAAATATCACCATAATACCGTACCCCTCCCTTATCTAATAACCCAAAGATCAACAATATTTCCCCAACTCAGACCACGAATACCCCCCAAACAAATTTGATAACTTAGCCTAAAGTAACAAAATGAAGATTTTAATTAGCCTAAAGCATAAAAATCTCACCATACCCCGGATCATTTGACAAATAAAAATAAAGAAAAAGACCAACAATTTTTTACAAAACTCAACCCACTTGTCAAAAAACTAATAAATAACCCGACCACACTCGAAAATCGCCTCAAACAGCAAAAAATAATCGACCAAAAGATCATTTCTTAAATGCTCTTCTCTCAAACAGTCACTCGAATACTTATAAATTTTAAACATTTTTTTTCAATACTTGAAGCTTTTATAATATTTCTTTTTGACATACTTGAATCTTTTTTAATAATCCTAATCATTTTTTGTAACATTTTTTTAATTTTCTACACTACTCTTGAACTATTCCTCCAACTTTCCAAAACCCTTGAATATATCCACAGGTACGATTTCAACAACTTCTCTAAATGATACGAACAATTTTCAGTAGAACTGATATTTTTTTATTGTTTGTAATTTTCATAACATTTTTATCATCCCTCATTTTGACCATATGTAAATGTATAAAGAAAGCAATCATCACATTTGCCCTAGCAACAATTCTCCTAATTATTTTTTCGGAAGAATATTATAATAAACACAAATCTTCTCACTAAAGTAATAATTCAAAAAACTATCAAAAATTGCTACCCAACAGTCACAAAGTCAGTCTTCACCGACTTCATCCCAAGATAACCCAACACCACCTTCAACTACTCAAAATCCTCAAACATCTACACGAATTTCTTTTCAAGATAATCCATACACTTTTGAAGAACGGCACACTCGTTTATCTGAACCACTAGAACCAGTTCAACGACAAGCATCTCTAAGTGAACCAACATATAATCTTTACCCAACACTACCACAAGAACTAAGTAGAATACGAAACCTTAGTCAGAACCAAAACACAACAGAAATAAATAGACAAATTATACATCCTCGACGAAATAGAAATTTTCAAACTCCCCGAGTTCATTTCGAAATACCTCAATCACCATCACAAACCACTCCAGAAAACACCACTGGAATCACACCAGAAACTCCTACACTTTTTTCACAACGAAGCACTTCAAGTCTACCCTCAGACTACTTAGGTTCAACACCAACATCTGAACAAGTACGAGAAAATCCTTTTAACCCCCCAAACCTAACATCACGACTACCATATTGGACTACACATTCATTCACACAAGGTGAACCAAATTTAGTCAATGACCCCATAGATATTTCTACGGATACAACAACATCCTCATCACTACCAGAAACATTATCACTACCATCAACCCCATCAATAAGCCAGTTTTCACCACCACCATTTAACTTAAATTTTCCAAATAATCTCGACGCCAGATATCGAGAACAATCATTAACAAATATCCCTTTAAGATTAGATTGGAATACATTCACAGCACCTCCACCATTATTTGGACAACATCAAGAAAGTAATCGCCTTCATAACTGGGCACTTAATAGATTACAATATCGCCAAGATATTCACAACGATATCCGTGAACACAATATTCAAATACTCCAACAAAACAGTTTACAATTAAAGTTTGAAATCACAGTTAAATTAAACAATATTACACAACATCCCTACCCATTAAACCCACCTAACATAACAGCTCAATCACTACCACCACCGTTTATAACTACTGAAGTAATATATAAATACGACAGATATACCAAAAACACAATTGGTTACATTACATTTTATAACCCATATTCAGGATTATCATACACATGTATATTCTAAAATTATTAAATTTTTTCCAACTCCTTTTTCTAGTAACCTCAAATCAAAACATAAACCCTTCCCCCCGTACAGGACCACAAGATTTATTAGTAACACATTACGATTGCGAAGAAAATGAACAAAAAACACTACACAAATATGCAATAAATCAAGTATCACAATGTGAAACAGAACCGCAAGCTATAGAAACCACAAATGTAATAGCAACACTCTATTCAAAAGCCCGAGCAACAACAGTTACAGGTTATAAATTCACAGCGACATTTTCCGAAAAGAAAGTACATTGTTCACAAGTCTCGAACGGAAACAAAAACCGACTTGACCATGAATCATTCTATCAGAGTAATATAGAACGTCTTTTACATCTCAATCCCGACGATTGTAAGAATGAATTACTTAGACTAAACATCACAAAAAATAAAAACTCCGCAAGAAAGTTAGTTAACTTTCAAGTTTTTTCAGACTCCGTACATCAATCACAACTTGAAAGACACCAAGGACATATAAAACTAGACGACAAATATCCGTATAACGGCGCACACGGACGATTAACCTATGACCTACATGATAAACATTGGATACCACACATTGGTATAAATAACCCATCAAACTGCAAAGCAGACACAAAAAATAAAGGATACCAAGAAATAATGTTTTTCGATTGGAAAATACAACTCGAAAAAATACAACTCACACGAGATTTATCCGATAATACAATGATCTATCAAGGAATCCGACTACCTTGTAAAAATGATCAAGGATATTGCGACCCTACAACAAGAACACAAGCAACAATTGTTTGGTTCCCCGAAGATACATGTACAACATTTCAAGTAGCAAAAACACACGCTCGTATGATCAAATTTCACGAAAAATATTTCATACAATCAATTCCTTATGAACAAGTCCATCCATCACGAAAACGAAGTTCTAATTTTAGAAACATTGACAATATAGAAAATAAATTGACACGTTTTCAAATATATCAAGAAACAGAACTTGCATGTAAATACAGAACTCCACTTCACAAAACACAATACTCTGAAATATTAGTTGAATACGAAAAAGGATTCGACATGACCACTGGAAAAGTAAAAATCGACCCATATGCCACAGGTCATCCTCCAAACGAAGGAACATCCTATATACCAGTTAATTTTCAAAAAAGCAACGGACAACCTGGTGGACATCTAAAACCTTATGACACCAGAAGCACACGCTTACAAGAATTATCACTAATGAATACTACATATTTCGGTAATATCCACTATGATATTCATTTGGATATGAAACTAGACTATACAATTAGCCGCATTTTTCAAGAAATGTCACTCTCCGAATTAGAAACACTACACCAACTATGCGAATTAGAAAGAACACAAATCTTACAATCACTTGCACTAGCAGTATTAAAAATACCCTATGCAGGATACTTATTATCAGGAAATAGATCAAATTTTTTAGACTACGAAGGAAACATCTTATGGTTTTATACTTGCACCAAAAAAGTATCACCACTATACGTTTTTGAAGATAAACGTTGTTATAAAAGAATCCCTATCTTTTATAAGAATAAAGTACATTTCGTGGATACACTTTCACGAAGAACCTATTTTTGGGATACCGCAGTCCCATGTGGATCAGAAAATAGCCACAATGTAGTACAATTAAACCCTGATGAAAATAAATATTATCTTCTCACTCCATACCCCACATTAATGCAATCACTCAAAAAATTTTCACCAGAAAGCATTCGCGCTATTGCCCGAAACCCAAATATAGACTTACAATCAATAGGAATATACTCAAAATCAGATATCCAACATCACATTAGAACACAACAATTCCAAGAATTGTTAACACAAATGGACACTATACAAAGACAATCAATTGACCAAAATTTACGCAAACTTGCAGAAACCGCAGGATTTGCCGATATCTACACACAAGACTATAGCGGATATTTTAAAGACATTAAAGATTATATATATCTAAACGGCGAAAAATACCGTCCCCAAGCTATATCACCAATTAATATTTTTAGCTTTGTCACACTCAAAAATGAGATCCTCGATTTTCTAGGATGGCCCTACTACATCTTAGAAAAATTGACTATTTTATACGCAATGTTTAACTTTATTGGATTTCTTTTCTCACTTTTGAAAGGAATCTACAACACATGTGCTATACACACACAAGTAAACAGACAAGCAAGCGTAGCACGCATACTCTTTGCAGGATTTTTTGGAATTTTTTCCACATCTATAAACAAAATTCTTTTAGACGCACAAATCAAAGAATATAACACAAAAATAACAACACGACAAAATACCTACGATGAAGAACATAACAATGTCGACACACAACCAACGGCACCACAATTACCACCCCTGCCACATAACCATCCACTATCCCTAGTCCCACGAAATTTTCGAAATTTAGCAATAACACATAATCCAAATTTTCGACTCAATGCATCGCAAAGTCCCGTCCAACATATAATGACACATCCATCGCAAGATGATAATACTTATGAACAAATTATTGAACAGCCCCATACCACCGCTTTTCAGTCTCAAAATAATAATTTTTTTAGCCCACGATGAGCCGCCAACTTGGATCACTACACCGATCAAATTCCCATCCAACCAACCTTACCTCCTCAATCCCAATCATACCACTTTTTGCTTTTCCGCCACCCGATTTTCCATCTAGCAATGTAACATCTGGCATGAATTCCGACACTAACTCACATATTTCAGTTTTATACTCCATCTCACAGCTAAATAACCCGAATATTGAAACCCCCGATGAATTTGCCGACTCAGAACCCTCGCCATCCAATAATTTTCATAACCCTTCTAATTTTTCTCAACCTCCTTTTCAACCCATATTGTCAAATAACCCTGACCCAATCACTCCCACACCCTCTTATGCTTCCCAAGTTACCCCAACCTACTCATCATACCATTCTGACCACTCCTCTCATTCTCCAGACACACCCCGAATCTCCCCAGAGCTAGATAATTTTATTACCCTCCAACAACAATCCTACCACCTTAACACCCCGACCATAAACCAAATCTCCTCCACTACAAATTCCTCCAATCCCCCTACACCCTCTTCAAATTATACTGAATCATTAACACCATCATCCACATCCACTATATATTCACTCAACACTAATAGAGCTTACCGCACTTTTAAAAGAAAGTTCCCCAACAATCCTTTCCCAACAAAACCAGGAACAGCCCGTGAATACATCAACCACCCCCAGCATACTAACACTAAAGAATTCTTAGCTATCACTTTACCCTCATTTCCACAATACACCTTAAACACCCCTCACGACGCTAACGAAACACGCAACTATGTAGATGAATACGTTTTAATGCCCACTCTCTCTTGGACCTCATACTATCATTTCACTAACCCTCTTTGCTTACCTTTATCCAGCACTTCCATCGATATAGAACGAAACAAAGACATGCTATATCGACTCACTACACCACTAACCGCTAGACAGTTTACTTACGTTGGATATAAAAAATCACTAAAAATACACACTGCACCAAGAGCTAACGAATACACACTAGAATACTACGATCACAATATCATCAGAGCTAACCAAGATCAATTCTTAGACGACGATCGCTTCGCAAATCCACAAATAACCGAGAAATTTTTCATCAAGACACCATATGTATTTACACTAAACATCTTCGACCGAAAGTTTGATCACATTATTTCAGAAGCACTAACATATACACAAGCATACGAAAGCTTTAAAGAACGCTTCCAAATCTTCTCACTAACCTTTCATTTCCTTGCACCACACGAAAGAGATTTGCACTGCTCCCATGATATTATGTTGCGCACTAAACAAACACATACATACACTTACTATCGTTTCATCCAAAATCACTTTGATCTTCACACACCCTCTAGACAACCACACCATCGTTTTCAATTCATCAATTCAAAATACACTTCACCGTATTTCCTAAATTTCACATATTGTATTAAAGACACTAACCTCCATGGTATTCTTCGTAACTATGACCCCATAACCCAAATGTACATTTTCTGCCCCATCACCAAGACCTTCAACGCCGAAGAATCCCGACCCTTCCTTATCCCGCACGAGTTTGTACAGCCTATAGAAATCCCAATTTTAGAATTCATCCACAACACTAAATTTAATCACAAATTATATAACTTAATCCAAAACACACCTTATGAGTTTGCAGTAGGCACTGAAGAACTAACCACTATTAAGGCACTTCAATTGCTTTGGCCACTGCTTCAGACTAAAAATATCATCCGCATTTTAGCTAAACTACTAACAACTTCAGAACTAATTCACGACATCTTCCCCCACGGTTTTTTCCCCGACGACTAACAGGTAAGTATGAATTAAGTAAATATTACTAACTAATTACAGTATTAAAAACTCACCATTCTTTATTCATGTTTTCCTTAGATTTTTAGCTTTCATCCGACAATCACCTACAAAAAACCACAAAAGAAACAATAAAAATCGCAAATTTCATCAAACAATTTTAAAATTTTATTAATCTCTTACACTTATAAATTTCTAAATTTAATATCAATGCAGTAAATTCATCTATAATATTTTCCCCAAAGCAGTAAATCTAATAATGATGAAAATTTGTATCTTAATATTCCCCCATGACTAGCAGTAAATTTCTAAATTCAATGCAGTAAATTAATAAAATGCAAATGCAGTACTAACCTTTTGATATTTTCATTCATTTGCACAGAAATTCTATCCACACTCGCACAGCTCGCCCACGAAGAATTGTTTAAAATAATGAATTTAAGTTTCAAGCTTTCACACTCAACAACTCTAACACACGATAACAAGTTTCAATCTTTCCTTTAACCCGGTTGGAAAGGAATCATATACTAAACAAAACTAACCAACGCAGCTTACTAAATACCACAAATCATAGAATAACAGCATGACTTAGAAAAGGAAACCAACGGTACCCAAACCGGATTAACCCAGTTTAAAACTGGATAATTTATTCTTTTGAAGACTATTACAAAGTCTTAGAAAGAAATAATAAAACACAAAAAAGTCGAAAGACAAAACCATACCACACACAATTTACTTTTTGGAAAAAAGTACATAACCAACAAGACATAAGTAAGACCACAACAAACCCAACATAAAACGTTATCACATAACAGGACCCCTCACAAAAACCGCATGAAATTATACTCCCACCCCTGGCCTAACCCACCAGGAAGGACGTCCTGAGCATGCTCTATAGCCGGCCTAACCCACCGCGCTACATCCACGCTTTGTGACCACACCTTTATTTTTAATAAGAGCTACTCAAGGGTGAGTAACTCTTCAAAATAACCGAACTAAAACAAAAAGCTTTTGTGAAAACAACTAACTAAAATCATTATTAAAAAATATTAAACTAATAAAAATTTTATAAAATGTAAAATCACATGATGCAATATACAGATCAGAATACAACACCAAGGACGAACATCAAAAGACAAGACGACCCCACTACACTCGAGAGAGAATAACCAACTACAATCGATATGCCGCTCACAATCACAACTCAAAGGATTTAGAGTACGACTTGACTTCGCAGAAAAGGACTTCATTGAACTAGACCAATGACCACCTCGATGTTCAAGTATACGTACAGATCCGAGTAACCAGGCATCCCCTCCACGCACAATCTCCACGCCATTCCCAAACTAGATCAGACACAAAAGAAGTTCTCCACGCAGAACAGAAAAACCTGACATAGCAAACCATTCTGAAATCAGATTTGAGGTTGTTGCAAAGACTTAGTCGTTGTCACAAGAAGAACACAACGTCTAATGTCTCTAACTCCAGCTTCCTGGAACTTCCTTAACAAAAAGGAAACAAGAAATATGATGTTCGCCAAATACCAACGTCCATCATCCATCCTTTGAATTGCAGAAGAACTATTCTAAAAAACTCTGTAAAACCCGGATGGGTGGAACCTGATCTAAACTATATTTTATGATTGGATAAATTAAATGTTTTACCAATGTAAAGTATTTAATATTAACCAATCATGATCCATCTAACTAACAACCCACTTATTTGTAAGTGCTGAAGTTACTTGTAATTTCAGCACCAGAGAGATTTGAATTTAACTTAGAAATTAGTTGGACTCTCCCGAGTACTTCAGCAGCCGCAATAAACCAGTATACCCTAGATCTATTGAGCCTAGCAGAGACTAGTTAAACAACCTGAGACTAGATAGTATAAGAGTAAGATTAGGATCGGTATTAGACTAAGAAGTTGCACGAATCTATCCGGCCGAAAATAAGATAGCGTGACGAGCAGACGGTGTACCCTATCCGAAATTACTCTATGAGTTACACATCGGTCCTAACTCAATGGGGATGATTCATACCTTCATAAATTTTTATAAGATTTTCTTTGGCAGAAATTTCCTGGAGTTTTTTGACAGCTTTCAAGTTTTTTGATACGTTTGACCACGAAGTTTATGCTCGAGTTATAGCTAAATTTTGATGATTTCATCTATTTTTTGTTAATGTTTTTTTGTGAACAGGGGGGTGTTAAACGGTAAATTGGGGGGGGGGGATGTTGAACGGTAAACTGGGGGGGGGGGGTGGTAAACGTGGGTGGGATTAGATTTTGGGGGAGGGTGTTAATAAATGACATCCTCGTTAAACTGGGATTAAACTGGGG
>NC_087069.1:52470973-52626921 GCF_963678635.1 Symsagittifera roscoffensis
AGAGCTTTTAAATTGTGAAATGGGGTGAAAAACTGTGTTCGTTGAAGTGTTGTCTGAGTCCACGCTTGGTGGATCATTAGTACATGATGGTTCAGGGTTGGGAGGGAAATCAAACAGTGGTGAGATCTGGGAGTGACATTGAAGGTTGGATGGTATGAAAGGGAATGGTTGAGGGATTCAATCTGGCGGCTCATCGTGGGCTAAAAAGATGGTTGTTCTGAGAACGGAAATTAGTGGTATGAGGCTGTTCTATAATCTGTTCTTACGTCTCGTCTACATTTGGTTCTTGTGCTACAATGTAGGTAACTGGACTTTGTGGGTATCTATGACTTGTCGAGATGTGCTTTCCTAGGGATATGTTCCTGTAGTTTCATGGTACTGAAGGTAATGGATGGTTTTTTTTTGTAATGTATGTAATTGTGGTGCAGTAGGTGTCGTATTTCTAGTAGCTGGTGAATTATGATATGCATTAAGTGTAATTGATATTTTTTTGTTATATACCTTTATTTGAGCGACTAAAAGGATTTTGTTAATTGAGTTTGAAAATATTCCGAAGAAACCAGCAAAAATATGCGTGCTGCACTTGCTTGTTTGTTAACTTGTGTGAAAATTGCGCTTGCATTGTAAATATAAAAATGTTTTCGATAATTAAGAGAGAAATCTAAAAAAACTAAACATTGCATACAATATAATATCTTTCTAACATTTAAAATGGCCATCCTAGGAAGGCGAGTCGTTCATTTTTTAATTTTACAAAACTAAAGATATTGATAGGTGATATACATTGTGGACGGTGATTTTCACCGTTAAGAAAATTGTAATCTTTCATATCTTTGAAGTATCCACTGTAGTCTTGTGTGTAGATGTCTAAAAAACCGACAACTTCTGCAAGTTTCTTTAAACGTTGGTCGATGGCTTCTATTTGTATTGTGTCCATCTTTGTGAGGAGTTGTTGAAATTGTTGTGTCCGCATGTGATGTTGTATATCTTATCTGGTGTATATACCTATTGGTTATAGATCTATATTTGGATTTCTAGCAATAGCTTTAATTTTTTCTGGTAAAAATTTCTGTAATGGTGGCATAAGTGTAGGGTATGGCCGGAGAAAATAATATTTATCTTCATCGTGATTTACCTGTACAACATTGTGGCTACTCACTGATCTACATGGGACGGCTGTACCCCAAAACAATGTTCTTCTAGAAAGCGTGTCAACAAATTGTTCTTTGTTTTTGTAGAATATGGGAATTCTTTGTAACATTTTTCGTCTTCAAACACATATAATGGTGATATTTTTTTCGTACATGTGTAATACCATAATATGTTTCCTTCGTAGTCAATGAAATTTGATCTTTTCCCTGACAAAAAATAACCTGCATAAGGTATTTTTCTTACTGCAAGTGCGAGTGATTGTAATATTTGTGTTAGTTCAAGTTCACATAAATGGTGAAGCGTTTCTAGTTCTGATAGTGACATTTCTTGGAAAATTCTAACTATTGTGTAATTTAATTTCATATCTAAGTGGATGTCACAGTGATTTGCACCAAAATAGGTTTTATTCATAAGTGATAATTCTTGTAAGCTTGTACTGCTTTTGTCTTGTGGTCAAAATTTTCCACCAGTTCTTCCTGTGTTTTTTAGAAATGTTACTGGCATGTATGAATTTTCGTAAATTTTGTTGTGATACATTGGATATCGGTTTATTATTAATTTTCCTGTATTCATGTCGAAACTTTTTTCGTATTCGAAAAGGATTTCTGAGTATTGTGTTTTATAAAGTGGAAGGTTAAATTTGCAAGCGTGTTCCGTTTCTGAGTACGTTTGAAAATGTGGTAATTTGTTTTCTATATTATTGATATGTTTTTAAAACGTTGACGGTTTTGTCTGATTTTTTCGACATGAATTGTGGTACATGTGCCTTCGGGGAACCAAACAATTGATGCTTGTATTCCTGTTGTTGGATCGCAATATCCTTGGTCCTTTTTACAAGGTAATCGTATTCCTCGATAAACTAAAGTGTCATCTTTCAAATCTCGTGTTATTTCTACTTTTTCTAATTGGATTTTTTAATCAAAAAACCATTTTTCTTGATATACTTTATTTTTGTGTCAGCTTTGCGATTAGAAGAATTGTTTATTCCAGTCTGCGTTATCCAATTTTTATCATGAAGATTAGAAGTTGATCGTCCATGTGCGCCGTTGAATGGGTAATTGTCCTTTAATTTTTGTGACCTTGGTATCTTTCAAGTTCCGCAGTCTGGAAAAACTCGCAAAATTTACTAGTTTTATGTTTTTGCCTTTATTGTGTTTAATTTCAATCGATTAAGTTGGTTTTTACAATCTTCAGGGCTAAGATGTAAACGTCTTTCTTTAATAATTTGATAGAAAGATTCGTGATCAATTCTCTTTTTGTTTCCATTTGAGACTTGGGAACACTGTAATTTTTTTCTCTGAGAATGTTGCTGTAAAATTGTATCCTCTTAATGTTGTAGCTCAGGTTTTTGAACAAAGTGTGACTAATATCTTTGTCGTTTGTTGTTACCATTTCTTGTGGTGCAGATTCGCATTGAGTTACTTGATTTATGGCGTATTTATAAAGTGTTTTTTGTTCATTTTCTTCACAGTCATAGTGTGTGACTTATAAATCGTGGGGTCCTGTTCGAGGGTAAGGATTCTTATGATTTGTATTTTCTGGAAAACTAAAAGTGGGTAGGGTCTGAAATATTTGTGAACGATAGTCCTGAATAGGGATTATAGAATGTGATGTATCCAAGTGTCTTTTTGTATATCGTTTTTCTAGATATTTTCTGGTGAGGTAATGATTGAGCTGTTTTATTTGGTGGAATTTAGGGGAAAGGGTGATGTACTAAATTGTTTAGTTTTACTGTGATTTCGAAATTAAGTCTGAAATTGTCTTGTGTAAGGATTTGTATGTTGTGCTCTTGTATTTCTTTATGAATGTTTGTCTACATTGTAATCTGTTGAGTGACCAGTTATGTAGTCTGTTACTGTCGAGGTGTTGACCGAATAGTGGAGGGATGCTACAAATGTACTCCAATCTAATCGTAGGGGTATATAATTGGTTAAATGTTTCTTATATCTATCGTCTAAATTTGTAGGAAGTTTTGGAGGAAATGATGTTGTTGATATCTGACTTATTGAAGGGGTTGAAGGAAATGAGAGGGTTTCTGGAAGTGACAAAGATGTTTCTGATGAGATGTATATTGGTTCATTTATCAAGTTGCCTTGAGTGAACGCTTGTGTCATCCAATGTGGGAGATGTTACGCTGAAGTTGGGGTAGTTAAAGGAATTTTTACGAATTTGTTCGGATGTGGGAGTTGATCCTAAGTAGTCCGATGGTATGTTCGGAGTGTTTTGTTGTGAGCTAGATTGTAAGGGTTGGGTTACTTTGAATTGTACTGCTAGAACGATCTACAGCATTTGGGAATTGTGATGAGGGTATTTTAAAATGTACTCTGGGAGTTGTAAAGTTTCTATTTCGTCTCGGATGTGTAATAGTTTATTGATTGTGGATGTATTTTGGTTTTGAATTGGGTGTCTTGTTCTATAAAGATCTTGCTGAACAGAATGGTATATATTGTACGTTCGTTCGTATTGTGGTTCGCTTAGGGGTGCATGGCGAATCACAGGTTCTAAAGGTTCTGATAATAGTGAAAGCTTTTCTTTGAATGTATATGGGTTTTCTTGAAATGAGATACTTGTTGATGATTGAGGTTGGTTTGTCTGAGTGGATTTTGGTGTTTTCGGAGATTCCTGGGATGTTTTAGTCGGTGGGGACTGTTGTGTGGGTTGTTTAAAATTTTTACGTACGAAGAAAATTTATGTTGATTATAATATCCTTCTAAGAAAATGGTTAAAATTATTGTTGCTAGTGCAAAAAGTTTCATTGACTTTTTTATACATTTGCATATTAACAGAATTCAAAAAATTAGAGAAGTGGAATTTTTTACTATGCGAAGAAAAATGTCTTTCTTGTTGAATAGTTGTCTTAACATTTAGGTCGTTGTTGAAATATCGTACCGAAGGATTTTTGGAAAGTTGAGGTAGGTTTTATGAAGTGAAGAGAAAATCATGAAAAAACTGCAAAAAATTACGAAGAGAAAGAGAAATAATTTGGAGGTATCTATATTGAAAAATATGACGATTTGAAAAAATATTGGTATGATTCAAAAAAAATTTTGAAGTTGTGTTTTTAGAAGGCTGACTGGTTCGGAAAGAAGCATTTGAGAAAAGATTCGTTCTTGCCGAATTAGTTTTTTCCTGTTGAGGCAAAAATTGAATGTGGTCGGTTTGTTTTTTGATTTTTGACAAGTGGGTTTAAAATGAGCAATTTTTGGTGAAGAGAAGTTGGAAGGTCTAGGTGTGAGCTTTTTAATTTTTTTTATTGGATGATCGTGGGTATCTAGGAGTTATTCAAACTTTAGGCTAAATGATCATGTCCTAATTTTTCTTTAGGCAAATTTAAATTTTTCCTTTATGGGAAGTTTGGAGTGGAAGTTGGGACAATTTTGTTGATCTTTGAACCAGTTGATAGAGGAGGGATGTAACATTTAGATTTTGTTTATTCCGGTTGTCAAAAATGAGCGTGATGCTAACTTTTGACCTGGATATCCTTTAGTTATAATTAGATAAATTTTTGAACTTTGCAAATTGTCGGCTGAAGAAGTGGTGTTAGAATGAAATGATGTTTAGATAGCATCTGATTGGCTAAAGTTGAACTAGTTGTTCAAGGGTGTCAGCATGAATTCATAGAAAAGAAAAGAAAAAATTGCTATATTTTTGAAAGTTTTTTGTAATTCAAAAATTTCTTTAAAATTTTAGATTTTGGAATGAAGGTTTTATAATCTTTTCGTGGTTGATTTCGAAGTCGTGATGATTTTCGTTGTTGAGCGGTTTCTTTCATTTCCTGTGGTAAAAATTTTTCTTCTAATATTCTACTTTTTCTTTGTTTTTGAGTTATTTGTTTATTTCTCATTTCTTGGGATTCTGTTTCTTCGTTATTGTATGAGTATTTCCGTTTTTTTTGTTTCTAAAATTTGTGGTGAACAATTTGTATAAATTATTTGTTTTTGACTACTGTCTGAGTGGTTGTGGACAATATTAAGTCCTGCAAATTCCATTCGGTAAGCGTGCCAGATGCTAATTTTAAAATTTCTAGGTGATGAAAATGATCTTCATCGTGTGTATGTAATGGTAGATTATAACACTTTGATTCTTTTGTGGGTTGGCAATACATTTGTGTGTTTTTTGAAGCGTTTGCTGTGAACATTGTTGGTTTTCGTGGTTTATGATTAAAAACTATTTCACAAGGTGATAGCGCTAAGGTTGTTGTTATTTGTGAATTGTAAGCTAAGGGGAATAACTTAACATCTGTTGACCTTTCAGTATATTTTATATCGTTTTCATTTATGGTTCATCTGAGGTATTCTTTTAGTAAACGTTTCTTTCTTTCGACTTAACCACTAGTTCAAGGGGCATGAGATGTTCGTGGTTTGTGTTTAAGGTTATATAGATGGCATACTGTGATTATTTCATTAATAATAATCTCAGTGTCATTGTCTAAGACAAGGGTTTTTGGTAATCCAAATGTCGCTATCCAGTGTTCACAAAGTGTTGTATATGCATAATAGGCATTACAATGAGGTACTGGGTTAAGTGCTACGTAGTGAGTAAATTGTCAACTATGACCATTATAAATAAGTTTCCTTCTGAAGAGGTTGATATTGGTCCTTTTGCATCGAATGAGATTCTGTGGTTAAAGTAAAAAAAAATTTATTTTGAAATCGTGTTTTTCTGCTATTTATTTTTGATGTGGGAATGGTTTATTCAATTGGCTGTAATATTACATATTGGTGCTTTTGGAAATTAAAAATTTCGAATGAAATCTAAGTTTTTTTTTTCTGATCCTGCATGCCCTTTTGTGTTTAAGGAATGTGAAATATGAAATGCTAGAATCATCAGACTTAGTGGTAAACATGGTAATTTTAATTCAGGTGTTTGATATTCTAAAATATTTGTGTTTTCGTTTATGTATGTGTTATTGAGTTTTCTAAAGTATCTTAGAAGTGTTTTGTTTCCTAGAATTGTGATATCTGCTTTTATGGGTTTCGTTTTATAAGAGTGCAAAGATTTTAATTGTATAATGACTGGGTCAAATTTCTGGATTTTTTGTAGCATTCAGGCGTTAATTTCTCCGTATTTGGTAGAAAAAAAACGTTCAAATTCTAACTTTGAGAGAGGTATGTTATCTAGAGGGCCATGAAGGTTAAAAATTTGATATATTATGTATTTTGAATCAGTAACGGGAGTTTCTGATTAATTTGTATTATCAGTTAGATTTTCTTTCTCTGTTAAAGGGAATAGATCTGTCCTGTAAATTTTTTGTTTGAGTGGTTTTTTTTCGTGTTGTTTTTGATCCATGATGAATATGGTTATGGTTTGAACACTGGGAGGGCCTGAATGGGTTTCATCAGTTGATTGTACTTGATTAATTTGTCTATAGTTTTGTTGTGAATTCTGGTATTGTGTATTATTTCTGTGCGGTGATTTGAGGAAATTTTCTTTGTGGATTTTGATAATTCAAAAATCTAATTTGAGAATTTTGACGTGATCTATTGTGATAATTATTAAAGCTTGATACATTATTTGAATAGTTTCGTGATCTGTTATTTTGATATGTTCTTTTCCTGTTGTTTGAATAGTTTCTGCTTCTTTTGTATGAGGAGTTTCTAGAACGATCATTTGAATAAAATCTGTTTCGGGGACTTGAGTTTAAACAATTCCTGTTAAAAATTGAGTAGTTGCTTCTGTTTGAATTTGATCTTGAATAATTATTTTTTATCGATTGTTTTGACTGTTTGATCAACTATATCTATTCTGTGAGAAATTTCGTGAGAAATTCCAAAATAGTTATATCTGTAGGATGATTGTTGTCTGGAGACATTATAGTTACCACGAAGTGGTTTCCTTGAACTATTGTTACTGTGATTGTTCTTGTTTGGTAGATTTTGGTCTTTTTTTCATGTATTCTTGAAATGATTTATTTGGTTCTCTATGTTTTCTGTGGTTATTTCTGATTATCTTATTAATTTGTCTACATTCACCAATGCAGATTCCGTATCTTTGGCAAAAGTTACACCATTTTTTGAATGATGGTTTGACCTTAAAGTTTTGATTTTTCTTGTAGATAATTAATATTTGAGGAATTTTTTTCATCTAGTTCAGTATCAGAGTAATGAATATGATTTAATTCTGAAGTAGTGCTTTGAATGTTATTTATATATTGTAATTTTACTTTTTCTCTTTCTTCCAGTTTCATAGTGCTTTTCAGCTTGTTCTTGTTTATCTACTAGTTTTCTGAAGTCTTTCTTGGGTTCTCGAACTGAAGATGGATGTCATGCTCTCTTTCTTATTGCTATTTTTCGTAATTGAGGTGTTTGAGTTATCATTGATATTTCTGTCTTTTTTGTGTTCTTATAACTATGTGTTTTGTGGGAATATGCTTTTCTTACTAGTGTTGCAATTCTCACTGCAAGTTGCTTAATTGTTCCGTTCGGGATTCTAGGAAATTTTTTGCATAAAACTCTTTGGTGTTATTTGTTTCTTTCTGAGTCGAATATTTCCGAAATTTCTTGTGTGAATCTTTTGCAATCTGACTTAATATCTATAGGTAAAACTGAAAACCATTTTTGGGCTGCGCCATCATCAAGTGTTGTTTTGATTAGAGCTGCGCGTCTATGTATCCAATTTTGCTGAAGTGTTGTATTCACTGGCTCAGGTCCTATATTTAAAATCAAATCTGCTGTGACTGCATTCAAACAATCTTCTACCGAGTTTTCAGAATCTGTTCCTGGAAATACCATTAGTAGCTTATTTGAACATATTGAGGATCCACCCATAATGTATGGATTCATAGTCATGTGTATTGATTCTGCGGCATTTGGTATTTTCGAAAATTTTTTAAGTTGAGTCTTAGTTATTTCGTGTTGTTGTAGATAAAATGGTAGTGAGGTTTCATTTTGCAATTGAGTTGGTTCGTAATTTTGTGTATTCACTGGGTTTTGTGATTGAAAATTTTTATTATATGATGCTGGGTGACTTCCTGTATGCATTTGTTTGTTTCATGTATATGGTTCGAAAAGATCTGGTTGATAGAAAGGATTTGGTTGATCGATGTTTCAGTTATTGTGATGATGATTTTTATTAAATCGTTGGTTTTGATAAAAAATATTCTTCTGAATAATGTGGCTGATTCCTAATATGGTGTTATTTTGTAATGTTTTTATTTGTTGAAAAAATGGATAAATTTCACTGCGATCTAGTGTAGCTGGCGGATGATTGCTAAAGAATACTGGTTGAGAAGCTTGTTGTGGCACATTTTGATTTTACGATTGTGATGATTTTGACCATTCATTTTGGGGGGTTTTGTTTTTTTTGAATTTTTGGAAAAAACTATAGTAGTAATGATCTGAGAAGATAATTCTACTTGATGTCTTTTGCTTATAGTTTGTCTTCATGTTTTTACTGTCTAAATGTTTGATAGTCTATTTAAAAATTTTTTGGAATATTTGAAGGTTTCACTGTCAAATGTATAGATGTTTGTGGAAATACAGTGTTTTTATTTTTTGGAGTTGTAAGTGTTGGGTGATTAGGAGAAATACTTTGTTGTGTTGTTGTTGGCATTGTTTCAACTGTTTCGCCATTTAAGAATTGTGATGGAGTTTGAATATCTTGCGGTGTAAGATTTTTTGTTCCGTTTAATTGTTTTTAATTAGTAAAGGTAGAATTTAAACTATTATTTCCTTCTCTATCGGTAAATATTGAATTAAAATTTATAGGTGTTGCTTCAATGGTATAGAGTTATTCTAACATGTTCTCTGTTAGTGGAAATTGTGGTGATTGTATGACTTGAGATGTCAGTTGGTATAATAATTATTGGTTGATGAGACCATTCAGGGCCCCAAACATAATATGTTTCGTCTGCCAATATAGTTTCATTGTCTGAATTTTGTGTTTGTGGTTGAAAGTTTTTTCTTGCTAGTGATATAGGGTCAAGACTATGGACAAAACAATCCATTACAAACCATGCTAGTATCTTTTGTAAATCCTGTTTAACATTTTGTGATATATCGTTATTAGTGAGATTTTCACGAGTTGTATTGAAAAATTATGAACAAATACTTGTTTCTAGTCTTACAGCTGTATGTCGGGATGCCTCACTGGTCGGACCAGATGATTTAAGTATGGTTTAGTGTTCTCATAGAGTAATTTCAGATAAGGTACACCGTCTGCTCGTCACGCAATCTTTTTTCGGCCGGATGGTTTGTTTAACTTCTTAGTCTAATACCGATCTTAATCTTACTCCTAGTCTCAATAGATCTAGTGTATAATTGTTAATGCGAGTTAGTTTTCAGAAGGAGAACAACTGTATTCTAAGTTTAATTCAAATTACTCTGTTGCTGAAACTACAAGTAGTTTCAGCACTTACCAATAAGTGTAAATGTTAGTTAAGAAGTATGATTGGTTAGTTAAAAATATTTTATAGAATTAAGATATAAATTTAAAACCAAGTATAAAGTCTAGTTTAGAACTGGCTCCAAAACTGATGTGCGGGTTTGATAGACTGCAAAACCTTTCATAAATTCTTCGCTTAATACAGAAATGGCGTTTTTTATTAATAATATTATGATATTCATGGCTATTGTTATTAGAAATCTAGAGTAGATTCAAGTTATTATTATGATTTTTATAGTTATATAAATATTATTATTGTTTTCTGTTAACCTCAATATTAATACAGATAATCTACATGTTTTATATTTAGAATTGAACCAGCAAAACAAAAAAAACGATTAGCTGTTGGCTTTGAAGAATCTGATTTCAGCTATGAGTACTGATAAATTACTTTTATTTGGTTAAATTGAAAAAGAAAAGATAGAGATCAAATCTTCAAAAACACTGGTGGTAAACTTTAAGTTTAACTGGTATAAATGAAAAAAAAATTGCTTTGTCTATGCTTAGTTTCAATCTACTCTCAAACCTCCTTTCTCGTTCTTGCATGTAATTTTGACGAGTCGGTCTGATTTTTTCTACTGCTAAGGGGCATCTCTACCAGCTCTACCAGTCTTGGCAATGTCAAAACTTTATTTCTGAAGGTAATTGATGCAAGCATCTGCGAATAATTTATCTTAGCTTCTGTATCTGTAAGAACGCGTTTAGTGCTGCTTAGATTTTCAAAAGAATTCATCAACTGGTCGACTGGCCGTATCCGCCGGATAGTAAAAAAATCGGAAAATGAGAAGTTTTGCAAACTAATTGACATCAGCTGTGCTCAAATTGTCAATCAATTTGATACTGAGTGAAATTTGCTTTTTTGCTGCTGATTGGGAACTGACATTAAAGGGTTCGAATAATTTATCAATTCATAACGAGTTTCAATTCACTCTAAATTTAAGTGTTGGCATAAAGAAAAAAAATGGAAAAATCGAGTTCAATCATAGAGCCAAAGCCAGCCCAAGCAAAAGAATCCCGTCTTTTTGTCGAAGCTAGGAACCAAATATGGTTACGAAAGTCAAAATTCTATTTCTTGGAGACAAGTTATTCGCGACCACAAAGTATCAATCGTGTTTTTTTTTTGCGGTCATCTATCTCTCGCGATTTTTTTTCTCTTGTTTTCAGTTTGGAATAATTTTTAATTCTCAATACACTTGGCTACAACAAAAAAGTCGACGTTGATTTTAACGAGCTAATCAGTTTTTTTTTTTCATGTCTAGTCCTTTTTCTCTGAGCTATCTTGTTTTGAAAGCTTAAAAAAGCCAGTAAACTCTTAGTGGTTTTGGAGTTACTATTGCTTTGGAAACATCTTCTGAAACAACTCAATGAATCTGATCTTAGGGACTCAAATTTGTTTTTGTTTCGCAAGCCGATGATCTTCACTTAACCTATACGCCGCGAAAAAACGAAAAAAAAATTATGAAATGCATAGTTGCTCCAGCTTATTTCAACAAATGGATAATTTGATTTAAAAAAAAACAATGAAATGCATAGTTGCTCCAGCTTAAATTAACAAATGGAAAATGCTGCTCAACAAAAACTATAACAAAAGAACTATTCCAGCTGATGTTTTAGAAAATTGACTTCTAAGACTCATGCACAAGGTTTTCATGAGCAGTTTTTAATTTAAAATTTCTTTAGGGGCAGATCAGCAGCGGAGAGGGAGGAGTTGGTGTTGGTGGAACTTGACGCGGGCAGAAGCAAGAGGGAAATTCCAAACAATTTGGAGTTAACCCACGTTTGTACAAAACATTGAAAATACAAAAACCTTTAACATATAAATATCATAACTATTGTGGTTATTATTAATTAGAATAATTATAATTGATTAACTATATTTCATTGAATTCTATTTCAAATTTAACCAGTTTAATTTAGCCTGGGTTTTTGGGATAGCTTTTAATGAAATGAGTTTGAACGTATTATATTTCAGTTTTTTTCCTTTAAAACTTGGCTCTTTCAAATGTCTGATAACTTAAACCTTGAAGATCAATAGTCGGTGCTTTTTAAACCATCTCTGACAAACCAAGGCAAAAAAACTACAACTAAGTAAAAGGATTTTTTTAAACCCTCTCTGACAAACCAAGGCAAAAAACCTACAACTAAGTATAATGATTTTTACTCAATTTTCATAAAAGAAATCCGTCTGGATAAACTAAAACGAGCAGATTCTTTTTGATTCAAATTTGATCTGAAAGGCGAAAACAACAATATTCATATCTGATTGATGACGAAAAACTAAATTTTCAAAAAAAATTACATAGAGAACTTCTTTAAATTGTTAAAAAAATCTACTTTGTAAAATTTATATTTTTAAAACTCCCGAAGAACGTTTGCAAAAAAAGGAACATGATTCAACAGTAATCAAACTATTGAAATTGATAAAAAGTCAATGCGAATGTTTTTATCGGAATTTGCAAACATCTCAAAAAGACGATGGCCAAGAAAATCTTTGCCAGATTTACTCCAAAATCAAACCAAAAAAGTTCCAACGATGTGTTTAAAAGCCTGAATACACTCACTTAACAGCTACGGAATGATCAATGGGCTTTGCGACGAGTACAGAAAGGTTCTATTTAAAAGTGAAAAGGAGAAAAAAAATTGAGGTTGCCAATGAACAAAAGTGTAAGGTATTTTTCCAAACTTACAATAACAAAAACCGTACTATAGAATTATAAAAATAATTTTCAGAGATAATTCTATGGGAACTATTTATAAAATCTCTGTTAATAAACAACACCAAGTTATCTTATTTGATGAAAAACAGTAAAATTGAAAGGTAAGAAATTAAAAGATTTTCGTTAAAGCTTTAGAAAAAATCAAACAAAAACGCATTTTTCCAAAAAAAATCTATTCAGTTCTTTCCAAAAAAACTAAACGCATTTTTCCAAAAACGCTATTGCACCTTATCCGCAACCTCTGACAACTTTTTGCAGCAATTTTTTTTCTCTAATTTTGGCGGAGGCTTTAAAAATGCTGGATAGTTTTAAACTTGCATAGCGAGCTGCAATCAAAAGTAGTGATCTTGTATCAATATTTTGTTGTTGCTGTGACAAAACAATTCCTCTGAGGTAATTGCTGTTGATAACAATGACCCGTAAAAACTTTTTGACTACGTTCAAATTATAAAATTAAAACCAGGTTTGCGGATCAGGATTAATTTTTATTAGAGATCCCACCATAATCTGAAGAATATTTTCATAAGATGAAAAAAAATTATTCTACCATCACCTGGAAAACTTTTGCTAGCATGTAGCCAGCACTTAATTGAAAACCACAAGTTTTGATCTGTGTGCAGCTTCAGTGTTTTCAATCCTTATGCTTGAGTTTTTTTTCGGAAAAAACGCATTGAGAATGTAGGCAGTTGCAACCCCATCGCTATCATTTAAATAGTTTTTCACAATAATCTAACAACAAGCAATATCTAGCTGTAGCCAATATGGAGCGCTGTTTTTATTTTAAAAAAGTTCAAATTTTGGTTACATTCTAGTCACGATGCGAGGTTGAGTGCTTAATACCAAAAATAAAATGAAAAACTACCGCAAAATTAAGGGAACGAAGATATACAAAACGAAGTTTTTGAAATGTCAGAAAAAAACAACTGACAAATATGACCTTTATATTAGTCCACAATGGCAGTTCCAGTTCGGTTGAAACTTATATACGTTCAAATGACATATTTTGCAAATGATGTAGCTTTCACTGCTCTCAAAAGTTAGTATTAGGACACATGGCAACTACCAGGCGCTGTAAGTTTTATGCGCAAAAAATGATTCTGACTCGCAATTTCGATTGTAAATAAAAATTAATTGTAACTGGCATTCAATTTTACTCATTCCTTCTCGAGTTAAGTACGCATTCAAACAGAGTAAATTATCTTTCAAAAACTTGATGCGCGCTATGTTTGAGCCAAAATTTTTGTTTTAGACACTTGAGGCTAATAAAATCCGGTTTTTAACGAAGGAGTCAAACTCTTAAACTGCTCATCAAGTTCATCACCGATCACTGGCAATAAAACAAACGGCTAACTTTTTTTTAGGAAAAAAAACTTTGAGAACGTTTTAAAAAATTGACACGTTGATTACGATTACTTTTACCAATATCATTCGAAAAAACTCTACTTCGCTTGAAAAACCTTCTTTGTTGTTTGCTTTGTTCTTCTTGCTATGAACAAGTTCCGATTTTTTCTGAGCTGTAAACGTTGTATTGTATGGAAAACTGATTGTTCAATCTAACATTGTAGTTGAAAAAAAAATCGTATCAAACTCTTGCTACCCTTTTCTTTTGTAATTTCAATTTTCAACTTCAAGTTAAGCGAGTCTACCTATATAATGCTGTAGTAATCATAAAACAAAATTTTAGCAAACTAAAATTTTGCTAAAATTCATTAGGATAAAATGAATTTTAGGTTATGATTAAGATTATTAAATTATGATTATCGATTGAAAGCCCAGATATTTGAATTGGTTTGGATGAACCACTGATTCGAGATGATATTTCGCTGGAGTTGGTCTTAAAACTCCCGAATTTTTTTCCTGCCGTCTTTATGCCAATAAGCAAAGTAAAACGTTTTTGAGAACAACTGGAATTGCCAACTGCTGATAACGATTTCGATAACTGGCATGCGCAAAAAAAACCTTTGACTCGATATTTCGTCATAATCATGATGATAAAAAAACGCAAACACTTTTTTCATCTTAGTAACAATTTTCGTCCAGCGCTTCAGGTTTTTCATCTCATGAAAAGTATGAATTTTTTCCTTCAGTTTTCGGAGTTTTGGCTTTTTCTACTTTTTTTGCGAACAAAATAATTCAGTCTTTTCTTAGAAGAAACCTACGAACGAGTAAGTGGCTCTGTGCTAGCAGTACATTTGGATGTTATAGTTTTCTTATGCATGTATCTTGTTTCATAACAAGTTCACTGAATACCGTAAAAGTTAAGCAGCTTTGATGTTCAGTCTGCGATTAGAAACAGCGATGACTCTGCTGAAAGAAGAGAACTTGATTCAAAACATTGTTTGGAACAATTTCTGAGCCTCATCGTTATTCATTTAAGAGAGTTCCTGAGGTTGTCACACGGCGCAGCAAGTAGCATTCCAGGACAATCAGACAGGCGTCGGGAAGCCGGTTTTCTGGGCGACGACATCTTCCGATTCCCTATGACATTTCAAGAGATATCTCGAAGAATTCTCGATGGCGGTGAATGTCAAAGGGAGCGTTATTCCTGAGTAACTATAAAAAGATCCAAAAAAAGTTTCGAAAGAAAGAATTCCGAGACCAAAATGTCCTTGAAATGAAGAGGACGCAATGGCTATTGCAACTAAGGAGATGGGAGACAAAAGCGCTCTTGACATACTCCTGCTTGAAAAAGAAGAACGTTAAGCTAGAGGGATGAAAGTACAGGACCAAAAGTAGATATCAAATATCGAATACTACACCGTTTAGAAACGACTGGTCTCAGAATTGTTTCTAGCATTGAGCACAAAAGGCAATTAAGCATTAATCAATCGGATGCGAAATCTAGGTGAAGCTTTAGAAGCAATATACAATGCATTATCTGCACAAGCAGCCAGATTGGAATTGAGAAACCGGGTTGAAAAACTAGTGAGCGACCTATTCATCTCGAGGATGAGAAATGTAACGTTATACAACACATTTTTTTTCTAAACGCTAGCACCTGACGAGGAACTGAAAAAAGCAATCAATTTATTACATGGTGAACAATTTTTATTTGTTTTTCATAAAGGAACTCAAAAATTCTTGGTGCAGTAACAATGTCCAAAATTGGCAATGAAACAAGAACTAATCATGGCATTCTTAAAATCGAAGGGAAGTATAGGAAGGCAAAAAAACTAGATTACAAGAAGAAGTTTGTTAATCAGAAAAAAAACACAACAGACAGAAAACCAAGTTACAAACGCGGTAGAAAATTATCAAGAGGACAACTAAAAAAATATCCAGCAATGTGGAAAACGTGCAAACATTGCAACAAATCAAATTCTCTCAACTGATGTAGGTTACCACAGATCAGCGAAGTAGCAGTATAAACAGAGATATCAGAAGATGAATGTAACTCAGTTGTAAAAGATTTATACTCTTACGATGGGTTTGTGATCAATAAAAACCAGCTCTACAACAGTTCATCCAAATTCAAAGTACTTACATGCAAGAAAAGAAAAGAAAAGGTTCGTACAACACAAAGCAGGAATGATAATACAGATAATTGACGTTTAATTTGAAAAACTGAGATAGCTTTTGGGGGTAACAATCAGAAAAGTTGACAAATTTGAAACGTTCTGTGAAAACTTTGATTGGTGGGGGGATTAACCATTCAAAATTGAAAGTATTGAGGCTGAAGTACTGAAAACTTCGAAAGAAGATACTAGCCATAAAAGAGAGTTAGCAAACATAATGGAGAATTAAAAGTGACGCTTGCCATATTAGAGCCGGAAAAAACGTAAGAGTTGAAAATGTAAGAAGTTGAAGTGGAGGATCTTGATATTTAAACGCTGAGAAACGGATTGCATCAACCAGACAGAGCTACTCGCATTCAGTCGAATTGACAGTTGAATTATGCAAAAAAACTATCTACTAGGCAGGTAAGTTAATACGGAAAAGGGTCATGAGGCGCTGCAATCAGCCTCAGATGGATAAAAGTCGAGTAAATTGTATCAGTTTAGAATGAAACGTTGGGTTTATAGAGTACAGTTCTTTCAATATACTGTAGTTCTTGTTCCAGGAGAGGGCATGAGAATAATGGACTCGTCATCAAAAAACCAAATGGAGACCCAGGGCCCAAATACAAAGTAGACAAAAAGTTCGTCGTTATACGGCGATCGACTATTGAATTAGTAGGTTAATGGAAAATGAAACTCTCATCCAAAACAAAAACCTATTGAACATTCTAGAGGGCACAACCCAAAGAAATGCTCGAAACATCATGGTTCGGTTGTCATAAGCAGGAAATTTTTCGAACCGAAAAAGCTCAACCTTAAAAATTGAATAAATTAGAATTGTGACAGAAGGCCGATGTGAAAAGAGACCGGTAGAGAGGAGAGAGGCGAGAGTAAAAATTGGCGGACCAAGTTGTAACATATCGACCTGTTTAGAAGAGACGTCTTCCAATTACTCCAACAGCTGGCCGACGAAAATTTAACTAACAAGACTATTCGACAAGCGTCTGCTGGCAGAACTAACGTCCGAGGACATCTGGCTAAACCTTTTACTTTGTGTTGTAGAAAAATGGGGCACGAAGGTTTTCGAGATGATAGGACAAGAGGCAACCGACAGTGGAACCATAGTGGTTGACAGCATTTTTTTGAATAACTGGATGGTGGAGAGCAGCTAGGGCCAGCAGTAATGAGATGTTAAACAGGGGCACCAGAGACACAAAGCATTGTCAGTAGTGTCGAAATACTTGTGGTGGCCCCAAATTCATAAAAGCAAGATTTGGGAAAATTCTTAAACACCTAAGTTGAAAATATCTAGCAAACACCTACTGCTGGTAATAGAGCTGGCCAAGAAATCAAATTAGACTATGCCTGGTCAGTGTGTATTCATAACACATAAGTAGTAATGTATCGTGTCCCGGATCCTCAGGGGGCTCCTTCCTAAGGGGGGGAGGTCCTCACGTAAAGCAAAATCCTAGGAAAGGGGTCCTTAATTTTTTGGAGGACCCCTATCCTAGGATTTTGTAAATAATCGCAAGTTCCCACCCCTAAAGTAAAAGACCCCCTCCTTAGGATCTTGTTAAGCTGAGCTCAACAACCGGGACGCGATACAATAATTCCTTCTAATTCCTTTTCAAGCGGTCCCTTTTCCCGCGATAATTAAAATTAATCGTCCTAATTCCTGAAGTTTTCTTTTTCGTCCTAGTTTCATGTGGATATCATTTCCTGGCTTTCTTTCTTTTCGTCAAAGATTTGTCATGCTATTAAGGTTTGTTATTGAAAACAAGCCTAAGGATTTCACACATTTGTTTGAATTAACACTTGGTTTGCGTCTACTAGTTTATTTGCCTGAGGCTATTTATGTTAAAACAGTGATTGAGCTCAATACGAGTATTTTATTAGTTGTAAATTGGTAAAAACCAAAACATATACAAGTTGAAGTATAAAAAGGACGAACAGTAAAAATCATCTGAAACTATATGTTTCAGACTTTAATGTTTATTGTTTTGGTTTTCTTTGCGCTGTTTTTTAGATGGTCGTTCTTCTGAAGCTTCAGATAAAATAAATGGGTTTTTTATAGAGGGACGTTCACGGACTCGGCTACTAGAAGCTTCTTCTTCTTCTTGCAGCTCTGCTTCTGAGTAGGGCCGCTGTAAAAATCCCCAATCCGGAAGTGTAAAATTTGGAGAACTGTTATCAGTTTCATTGTATGAGTTGGCCCACTCGGTGTCCATGTAAATGTCTTCTAGAAAAGCATTTTCTTCAGCGGCATTATGGTCAAAGGGCACTGTCGAAATTCCGTCGAAAAGTAGAAAACGTTTTGAGTCGAATGGTGATAATGCAAGTTTGTTTTGTTTCACTGTCATATTGGTGTGACATTTCGAAACTATATTATTGTTGTACACTCTCATTGTTTTTCCAGTGAATAATGTGTCCCTGAAGGTTTGGTGGGCCAGTTCTCTCTGTGCATTCCGTTTAATTCCTTTGGCATTCAATTTTTGAGTGCCTTCTAAACAGAAGCAAAATTATTATTCTTTTCACTTCAGCAACTCAATTTATACCGAACAAAATTTGATTCATTTTACCAAAAAAGAGCAGAAGACTCTGAATTATGATTAAAAAAGAGGAAAAAAGAGGGAACATGTTGTCAGATAAATCAACGTTTAGGCAACATTGTATAATGTTGCCTAAATCAGCTAAATGCCCATAGTTTAATGCAACAAATTAAGGGGTGTAGGTAGGTTGGTGGTAGTAATTTGTTCTGTAAAAGGTAGGAATGGGGGTGGAAGGGTGGCTTAAATTTTATTTACCATTAAGGACGACCGAATATAGTTTCGGTTTTCGGGCGACGAATTCTCTGATCGGCTTCCCACCAGTCTCATCTTTGAACTTCAGCACAACTCTCTTGTTGGTATCCTCGAACAAGAAATGGTACTTATTGTAATTTGAGAAGTCGAAATCAGCTTTTTTTTCTCCAAGTCTCGGTAAACGTCATTAGTTTTTATAGCGTAAATAAAACTATCCGTGTCGGAGTAAAGGAGTTCCAAGTGACGATTTGGTTTCATTTTCAGATAATGAAACTGAAACATGAAACGCTTGGCGAGGTCTAGGATGGTTGCACCAATTATCATAGGTTATCCCACAATAATTTTGTTACTGAAAAGCTAATTGTGGCTAACTGATCGTCAATGATTTGAAAGCTTTTCATTGTGCTCAGAGCTGTTTTTTGTAACAGTTCTCTCTCATTCCTAACAATCTCCAGCTTCTTTCTTCCTAAATTAGACTCCATTGTCTTACCGAAAGCTGAATAAACAATTAGATTGTAGAAGTTCTCCTGGAATTTATTTACCGCGGGTTTTCGTAGGCGGGTGTTGAGGTCGACAAAGGGTGCCATCCAGTGACTTTGGCGGAACTGAAAAACTTTTCCGAGGTGAGTTTTTTCCATTCCCAGTTCATGGTACAATTTTAGGGTAAGGTACTGCAAAACATAACCTTCTTTAGGATGCAAGGTCTGTAGAAGCTTTGGCACTTTTGGCAGTGTGGTGATTCCCAATTTTCCCAACATGTCGACTTGCTCGTTGCTCATTACACCGATGTCTACTACTTCACGAGAGGGGGCAAGGGGGTAATCAGCAAAGAAGTCGTGAAGCTCTTCGGGTATGGTTAAATTGACTTCAACTATATAGCCCCACTCTGAGGTTTCGCTGGTGAGCAGTATGTCTGCCAGACTTTTTTCAACTATTGAAAAATCGTTTAATGGCAAAGGGCAGTGTTTCATTGTCCCCCCGTACAAATTGTTTGCATCATTATCGAGGTAGTAGCTTGATGGTTCTGCGGGCAAAAAATTGTCGAGGTATTTATTGTTTGCTTTGTAAAATCGGCGCGCATAGACCAACGAAATGCCTCCTCGTATCATTCGCTGCACAAGAACCAGATGTTCACGGTCCGTTAAGAGTTTCAGGTCGGGCTTACAAACTTTTAAAAAGGCGTCCCCGGAAAGGTTACTTGCCGTGAAGTAACAGGCGCAATCCAGTCCGTATGTTTGATAGCAAACTCCCCGAAAAGCTTCGAAAACGGAAGCAAGCAATAGCACATCTGTAGTCAAATACAAGTCGTGGTAATCACCAAGTGAGCCACACTTCAGTTCCGTGAAAACTTTAAGGGCATGATTGTACTCGTTTCTTGAAACACTCACATCCCCTCCTGTTAGACTATTTTTCCACATTGCTCGTGGGGGAAGGCAAGTTTCTCGGAATTTTTCGAATGAGTTGAAGTTTGAGTATGGGTAATGCCCTTTCTGTTTCAACAGACTGACTTTTTCAGGTGAGTGGCCGAGTTTTTCAAAATAGTTCTCCAGCAGATGAACCTGCCAACGATGCTAGCATGAACCTATCCGAATCGATGAACCTCAGATTTTCGTAGTTTTTTGATTTTGCCGTTTTTGTCCGTGTACGTTTTTATATATACTGAGATTGTCAAAGATATATATTTTTCTTCAGATGCGGGTAATACGGAAAAAGTGTTTTCCGAATCGCTTTTTGCCAGCGCTTTGATTATAAAAGGTAAATCATAATTTGACAAATTATGAGCTACCACTGTAATGTAATTTGTTGTTTTTCTATTAACGTTACTTTCATTGTGTGCCCAACCCAGGAACTTGTTGGTGTAATGGCAATGATCAAGTAACGTTTGATCATTGTCGGAAAAATCATTCTCGCATATCCAACAAATTGTAGCATCTTCCCGTTCCTGGTCTGTTATACCAGTGAAATTGTAATATTTCCTTTTTTCTACGTAAATTTGTCTCGCTAACGATTCAAGGGAGCTAATTAGCTCTTCCATCACATTCGGTCCTCTTTTAAGCTCAAACTTTAACTGGTCTTTTTCCCAAATTCGATTACTGCTAACGCGTAGCCGCACGGTTGATGGATTTCAATTGTTTGCGTTCTAGATTTTCGCGGATCAGGTTGCGGTCCGTATACTGGTAAGAGCAGTGACTCCAAATCAAAGTAGATTACTCTGGGTACGTACCAACGAGCTGTTAAGTTTTTTAACTTGGGGTCATCTTTTCCCCACTTGGGCGTTGTTACGACGACATCTTTGTCTTGGTAGCACAGTTCTTAATGTCTTCTCAGAGTTTCGAATGAAGCGCATGTGTGGAAACATTTGCGACAAATCTCAGATTGAAATCGGGGCACTTTGTGCCACAAGTACTCGACCAGTTTCTGGAGATCACTTATCAACACATAGTGATATTTTGATCCATCTGTCAGCAGCAACAACTCCAAAATCAGGCTAGTAGGGAATCTGCTCGATACTCTTATGGGCAACAATTCGCCATCTTTGTACCTGAACAGAAAATATTTTTTATACCTAGGTTTGGTATGAAATAAAAAGGGTGTTTGAATAGGTGAAGAACATTAATGAAGGAATTTTAAAATTTTTGAAAAGGCAATTAGATTTTGCTTACCGGAAGACGTTGATTTGACAATTGTTCAACTTTTCAAATCTGTCCATATCCATCAGACCCATTGGCAATTCGTATTCATCATTGATTTTCACAATTCCTTCTTTGTCGAGATTGTAGGTTGAGACTTTGTTTTTCTCCAGCCACCGTCTAGATGTGGGGTAGAGGGCCGGCTCATTCACATTGTGATATGCGGCAACAAAGCAGTAGAGTAAGCAACGGTCATCATCTTTAGTGATGATATTTGTGAGCAGAGTAGATGCTGCGCTGAGTGCATCAGGTAGCTCGAGGTAGGATCCTGCTCTTAATGGTGAGAAGGTCGCGAAACTGATTTGCAATTTTTTAATTCTGTCAATAATCCATCCGCTACCATGAGAAGAGAGCGAATTGACTTGGTTGACCATATGTTCAATCAGTTCCAAGAATTGATCCCCAGCTATTCCCTCGAAGTACACTGTCAATGTCCTAGTGTTCAGAGTTTTGATCATTCCCACTTCCACGTAGAATTGCACGTTGTTCGGACCCTCTTTGACCCTTTCCAGTATGAGAGCATCTATTTCCTCCTTGTTTTGCATCATGACTTGAATCAAATCCATTTCTTTTTCACCAACTTTGAGATCGTATCGACGCAATTTGACTCTGAACGCGCTTTCCGTTGGAGCAGCGGAAGACGTCGTCTCAATGCCGTCCCAAACTGGCAATGCGTTCTTCTTCAGCAAAAATTGTCCATAGCTTTCCGCGGTGAGAAATATTGTATGGTATTAGATACAATGACTATTCGAAGTCATGTCATGTACCAGCTCGACGTGCTCTCGGGCTTCGGACAAACTCTCGAATGATTCGAGACACTCATCGCAAACAGTTTGAGGAGGAGGGGGAGGAAGGATCTTGTGAACTTTTTGCTCATGTCTTCTCAAGTTCGTTTTAGAGCTCAGTATTTTTCCGCACTGCTGGCAAGGAACAGGTGTCGCGATAGAAGTAGAGTTCGGCATTGTTTGTTGAAGTTGCTGAAGTAATTCAGGAAAATTTCAAGAAGTAGAACTGGTTATGAAAAAGCAAAAGCGGAAAGTGACTAGCACCAAAAAACTTTGCGGGTAAGAGCAAGTAGAAGCCATTAACGAGAGTTATATTTCGCCGTCTTGACAATAAGTACTTTCCTTTCCAAAAACAGGGTTTATTCTAGCTTTAATTTCCTAATGATTTCAAGCCAACTTCTTGGTTTGCGTAAACAGGTATAATAAAAAGGAGAAACATGAGATAAAAGTATTCAGAAAGTAAAGCCCTCAACTAACTAATTAAGTTGAAAAAAAATAGTAAACTTAAAAAATGAAAATTTTGCAAATTTGATATCTTGATAGTTACCGATGCATGATAAGCATAGATTGTCATTTGAATGTGTAAAAGATATCGGAATCAAAGTTTCCTTCATGTCTCTCAGTGTCCCGTGAAACATTTCATATCATGTCCTTCGAAATATTAAGGCATGGCCGTTTGGTTTAAGGGGCAATAGCTAACCCGGCGTTGCTCGTCGCTACGCTCCTCGGGAACGCCTCCCGTTCTGTAATTTCAATTTAAATTTTTTTTTTCAAAATAAAAGAAAACCTCAAACTTTTTTTGTTGTGAAAAAAAGAAAAGTAATGTTTAAAAAGTGTCTTTTAAATCTATCAACAAAAAACCAGTAAGTTTTGTGGGACCTCGAGCACAGTTCTACTGGTCGTGTTCGAAACTTAAAAAACATAATTTTTTAACTCTTTTTTCCTTCATTTTTAGCTTGAATTATTCGTTCTCGTTTAAAATTCAAGTGAAAGTGGTTTGAAATTTTTAGGAGCTATCTGATACGTAATTAGGACAAGCGTAGAAATTTTAAAAAAAACAATTATAGCCCAATCAATGAGAGTAGACGCTTGAAAATTTGTGATTTTTTGAGAAAATCTAATTTTTGTGAAAATATTGAAAAAAAAAATTGGGAAAAATTTTTTTTCTCTCCAAATCCATTGAAACTACCCTCAATCAATTTGCCATGATTTTCCGAGCAGGATTAAGGGTCATGTTCATTTTTCGAAAAAAAAAACATAAATTTTTTTTTCTTCACATTTTTACCAAAAAATTGTCCGTTTTACACGCAAAACATGTATATGAATGTAAAATAATGCAGATTTATGGCTTAAAACACTCTCTGTTACTTTGCGTAAGACCTGGCTAACCCCACCGGGCACAAAGTATGATGAGAGAGAGAATAGAGAGTGTTTGATAAAAAAGCCAAATAAATATGGTTGGACTACCAACAAGAAAATGTTGGACTCTTCCATTTTTATCTTTCTTTTGAAAAAAAAACAATATCCCGAAAAGGATATTCCAAATGGGGATCACTACTGAGTAAGTGTATTTATCTCTCTCTGTCTCTCTCATTCTTTCTCAAACAACAATTTTAGCGTAAAATTATTCTCGATTTGTGATTTTTTTCTAGTTTTTCTCTAACATTTTGCTGAAATCTTTAATGGGTAAACTATATTTGATCTATTAAGCAAAATAAAAACTGAGACAAAAAATATACACACATTTATGTTAAAACAGCTTAGAAGTCAAATCAAACAAAAATGAATATATAAAACCTTGGAATAATATTTGAAACAAAGGAAAGTTTTTTGTTTAAATTATTAGAAACCTCGAAGCTGTATTTTTCTCTTTTTTGGCGCATAGCAAACTGCATTTAGAGGAGTGCCTTGAATGAGATCTGGGGTGACTAGATCAATTGTCTCCGCACTAGATGAAACCCGAGCATCCGAATAGGAAGTTGATTGTTCTGGAGTTGAAACTGCTCCCCTAACAAACGACTCGGGAGACATTGCTGTCGGAATATCTCAGTACGCTTCGCGCTCTGCATAATCACGAATACATCCCTCCTAATTTTCATACAACGGCATTGACTCGCAGTCATACGCGAAGAGAATTTTTCTTAGAGACTGCTCGAGCGAGGTTGTGTCGTTTATCTCCGTCTTTTCTAATGCCGGATAGCTCTCGTGAATAGTGCAACTCTCGTACATTCGTTTTCGATTCTATCTAAGTAGATCGATGTGATCAGGGAGGTAGTTCGGTAGCATGATATGACTTTTTGTAGTCCATTCCTCGTTTTGATTCTCGTCCTTTTTTCGGGGAGCCAAGTCCTTGAACGGACTTGCTGTAGACGGAGAGACTCTCTCTTTCTGTTGATGGATGACTGCAATCGACTCTCTCGTGTATGTTTGGTAGATAATTGTTGTTTCTCGATCATACACTGAGATTTTTTGTAAAGGACTAGTCATGACTTGAAGAGGTTTAAAGTTTTGTTAAAATGAAATGACTGAACTACCGAAATGAAATTGAGAGAATGAAAAGTATGAAAAGTTTATTAATGAGAATGAGATCAGGAAAGGGGTGGCATACTTCAAGTAGGTCAAAGCTAATAACTTTTTAGGCGAGGCTATCAAATTCTGTTCATTCTTTTAAGCATGACGCCTGACGTCATGTTAGGAATGAATGTGAAAACCCGATTTTTTAGATTTATGTGATAGCTTTATTATAGTGGCTACAGGCGAAAGCACTCAAAATCAAGTTTTCATGATAGTTTGCCAGACATTCTTTGTTATGCTGTTAAAAATTGATTAACATGAGTCATAACAGTCATTAAAATAACCGTCACAATAAATAACACTAGAAGATTTTTAGAGTATAGCCGGGGGAAAAAGTAACTAAAAACCCATATAAAAAGAGGTTTTTAGAAATTATATCCTTGGTGATTAAGTCTTATCAATATGGCATAGGGCGCTCGTAAACGTTATCACCTAAATTTTCACTTTGGGAGCGCATGATCTGTCTCGTATACTGTGATCAGTCATTCTTCCACGTTCCACACTAAAAACTAGTTGGTTGTTATTCATTTATAATGTACGCTTCTCTTGAAACGGATGTAGACTATTTCGATGATTTTAGGGATACATCTTCGAATGATAAACGTTTAGTTAGAGTCGGTGCAAAAACATTCGCACTGACCGGTACGTACATAACTATCAAATTGTACAAAAAAGACGAAGAGGGAACTTTCAAGTATCGACAAGGAATAACTTTGTCAACTGGTGAATTCGAGTCCTTGGCGGACAATTACACGAAAATCAAAAGGTTGACGAAAGCAAAAAACTGCGACGTGACTGAAAAACTTAGAAAAAAGCGAAACAAATCTAAAAAATCTTCATGCTCTGAAAAGAAATGCAAAAGTGAAAACGATGATAGCTGTCGGGTTGTGTAACATTATCAACTCGTTATTCTATTGAAACTTCAAAGCAATGGTTGAAGCAATGTATGAGCAATCCCCTGATTATTTCAAACAATTCCGCAAAAATTACAAATTTTTCATCCTGAATCATGAACCCAACTTTTCAGGCTTCGCTTCAAAAACAAATTTTGCGGTATCCTCCCATTCGAATAAATTAGCTTTTTGCAATCATTCTATTGACAACGAAAAACATTATCATGTGCTGGTCGAATTCACGAAAGATTCTACCGATTTACTTATTAAGATGACTTCAAAAGCCTTCGTTTTCCTTGTCTTCTCTCTACATTCAAATATTTAATTTTGGGTTGCTCCAACTATGAATTGTCTGGCCCTCTGATGGAAAAACTAAAAATAGCTGTGAATTATAACTCAATCAACAACTTAGATGTTAGTGGTGTTCCAGTTCGCAGACGATTGCCTCAAGTTTGCTTCGGCTCGCAGACTAAATCTGTTCAAACTCAAACTGACCTGATTACTAACGTAACAATTGAACGCTTTACTAATATTTTGAATGGTGAAAACGCTGCTGAGTTTTCTAAAATAAATGACATAATTTTAAGTGGGTATGGTTGTATGGAAATTGATTCAAACACTTGGAGAAGAAATTCAAGTTTTAAATATTGGTTTTCTTTTGCTCTTGTATATCAAAAAATGTTACTACACAAGCAGAGGCGTTCCCGAGGAGCATAGCGATGAGCAACGCCGGGTTAGCTATTGCCCCTTAAACCAAACGGCCATGCCTTAAAATTTCGAAGGACTTGATATGAAACTTTTCGCGGTTCACATAAACTTGCAGAAAAAAAAAACATTGTTGTTGATAAGAATGAACTGAAAAAAAAACGAATTTATAAATTTTACAAAAACATCAATAAATTAATTTAGAATAACATATGTTTGGCAAATCTTATCAAATCATGATCATTAAGTTTGAAACCTATTGGAAATTTGTTTGTAATTATAACATGAGCAACATAAATACAATAAAGTCCGCATAACACTGAATCAGCTGATTGTATTGGTTTTTTCAACAGTAGTTGATTTCCCTCGTGAATTGTACGTCGCATTTTCTTGTACACGAGGGGATAATCACATAATCTTTTATCTAGAGGATCTGCGAAGAATATCTGTCCTCCAGCTTGAGCAAAAAGCAACCAGTGGGTTCCAGGTTAATCCGATGGTGAGGCATTCATAATCATGAACGTATTATCGTTTTTCAGTACTGAAGAGCATGGCAAATCTGCCGGAAAAACACCTCTAAAGCGATATTTTAAATGTTTACAACGGTTAATAATTTCTACTAGTTGAAGATTATCCATGTCTATCTTAGGTCATAAGAGTGTTTTTGGTAATTTTTCTATCTGAACGCACATAAACTGTTGATGCACGCTCTCCCATAAACAAAAACTCGACGTTATTACCGAGACCTGCGTCAAACTTGAGTTCGAGCGAAATAGTGCAATTGGTCAATTCAGGATGAATAAAATTGTGTGAAGCCTCCTGAGTAGACGTGAGATCAAAAGCCATAATATAATGATTATCAAGCGTATTGTAATAAATTCTTTTGTTGTCTGATGTTGAGATGGGAGTTCCGGCAATGGGTAGACCGTTTCTGTACACAATGATCTCATTCAACCCAAATTTCTGGTAATGAAAAGGGTTTGTTCTATTAGTACCCAAATATGCTTTGTTTATGCTCATTGCTACTATCATTCTTCGAACAGGTTCTTTTGCAAAAACATCCTCTTGTCACCAGCTTTGTACTCCTGCAGTTGCGAGAAACGTTTTTGGTACTACTTCGATGTAATTGTAATTTGTCGGGTTCTTCAACAACGTTTTTTCTATTGATGAGAAAACATAGTCAGTCACAGTCATCTTTCTGACATAGAGGTTAGCTTCGATTATTTGGACCTTGTAGTGTTTAGCTGCATCTTCAGATATGACAACAAAATCTTTAGGAGAACGTCTAAGAGACAATCTTATTGTCACACAGCTAAGTAGATGCTTGTCACACGACAAAAAGTCGCAAGCAATTTTACCAAATAGCTTCAGCTCGCTCGAGGCCGCAACATGACCTTTACGCTCCGTAACATCATCAGCTCTCCTTCCAGCACCGTCAATGGCTGATGGATTTTCTTCATAATAATAACCTTGACCAGCCAACCAGGTTTTCTTGGCATCATTACCGTATGAAAACTCGGTCTCAATAAAGCTTTTATGGGCAAAATTAGCATTGGTAGTTGATATTTTTTCACCATTCAGAGACATTGTACACTCAGAAAAAAATGAAGATAAAGGATTGTTAACAAAATACGGCGTATCTCTGTTTGCCGCCTCTGTAGCATGCGTTCGAAGCACGTTTCCATTGCTTCGAACAATTCGTGCAACTATTTTCATACGAGTACGTTGAAGATCGATGAAATTATTTCTGTCGCCGAGTACTTCAAACTCGAGCATAGGACCATCAGGAGAGTAGGAAGGTCCAATTTTTTGGGTGAGTGCATTTTCAAAAGTGACAATTGAAGGCGGTTTCTCAAATAAGTCCAAGGAGCTGTGAGTTGCTTCACTCGGGATTAAATTAGAAATCATTTTTAACCCTTGTAAAGAAATCGGAGCGACTTCTCTGTGCAGTTCGTTTTCTGAGAATGACGCGTCTCGTTTTTCGTTTAAACGCCGTCGTTCTTTTCGGATGACTTTTCCCAGATCTACTTCCTCCTCCTACTTGCTTTTTGATTGTTTTTCTAACGGTTCTTTTGAGTGCCTGCTTAGGACTTTTTCTTTTTGTTGCAACTTCTATCATTTCTGGAGCTGCCTGAAGAAGTAGTTCTTTTCCGAATTTTTTAGCCGCGGGTATCACAAATTTTCGTGCCAGTGGAAGAGCGACTCTTCCTATTCCCAAGGCTAATGCACCGAAGCCACTGCCTCGTTGTCTATAATGCCCCGAGAAATGTGGTAGGTTTGCTTGGTTGTGGTAATATGAATTCATTTTGATCAATTGCTAAACTTTTGAAATTTCAAAGTCAGAACAACTTTTCCCCCTCCAGCTAAAGGAAAAAGTCCTCCAGTTTCTGTGCGCAAGTTCACAGAAATATTGGAAATGTTATTGACCAAAAGTTTTTTAAAATCCAAATTACTAAACACTTTACGATGATTCGGTTCAATTGTACATGCGTAACCGTTTTTCACTCGACGATTTGTATCAATGACTCGTAAAAGGGGTGCTTTTGTGTCTCCGACTATTTGATAATGAATTATGTCCAGATAAATAAACATAAGCTGAGTACCAGCGCATACATCAACGGGATAGTCAGCAATAACATCTTGGGTAGAGAATGTGCTATGTTTCGTGCTTCCTTGTTTGTAACCTATATGATAACCAGTTCCATCTCTGACGCCTTTGAATCCAAGTAGACTAGGAATTTGCGGGCTTGAAAAAGTTATACCTTCCCAATAATGCAGCCATAAGGAAAGATGTTTGGTTATTGGATCTATTACGTAATCCAATTTCTCTAATTCTGTCTTTCGACGAATCTCGTCCAGTATTTGATCAATGCCCGTATATTCTCCTTTTGTTGTTTTTGCTGTTTCTCCAAGATAAGTTCTGGAGATCTTGTCTTTCTCAACTTTCATGCTTGCTATAACCCGATCTTTTTTGTAGTACACAATGTTGTTGTCAGTTACGTTGCTTATCTGAGTAGGGAAGGTAATTTCTGTAACTGCTACTCTCCATTCACCTTGCAAATTTATTTCTTCACTCAGGAGATTTTTGAATTTGGCCAGAGTGTTATCTTTAAAAACGTTCATTGATGCAGATGAAACTAGCGTAATTGTGAAGGAAGGGGGAACATTATGGGTGAAAAGGCTGTTGGAAGTGCCCTCAGTCATGATTGTCCTTCTACAGAACGCGAATTAGCTCAGACTCGTAAAATTTTCCCTTAATCGGTTCTCTGTTAGAATCAATCAAATTGTATGTTGGGGGATTTCGTGTTGGTATGTCAAAAACTTCAAACACTTCATTGGTGAACGATTGTTTGTAACCCTTGCGAAAACATATGTCTACTTTGGCAAGTCTAACATAATCACCAACATAAAGCTTTGGACGTCGAACTAATTTCAAAGACTGTTCTGCTCTTAATTAAATCAGGCGAGGAACATCTTTTTTATTTACTTTATTTGGTGCAAGATTTGTGACACGAATTGTTCTCGAATTAATTGCATTGACAAAATCTTGCAATTTGTCAATGTCTGAGTAAGTCCATTTATCCTCCAAGTACTTATAAATAAGATTTTTCAAGGAACGGATATTTCTCTCAGCAAATGCGGACATTTTCTCTCTCTCTGTGCTATATGTGTTTATGCCTTTCTTTTTACATAATGCTTCGAAGGACCCTTTAAACTCTGTGCCCTTGTTCACCCATCTTTTTTCCGGTTGTTTTGTCGTTATCATTAGTTTGAACGCTTCTGCTGTTGTAGTAGCATACTTTGATTTCAAGGATTGCACTCTGAGATAGCGGGACATGCAGTCAACTGCAACAAGCAGATACTTAACATCATGGTTGTACTGGGCAAGTTTATCAACAAAGGCCAGATCTAATGACCAGATTTCGTCGATATCGTAAAGTATGACCTTGAGTTGCGGCGTTTTTCGGATCACAGTTCGATATTTTGTGTAAGAAGGTTCAGTATGAAGGAAATGTTAACTTTCTTTCGCGACAAATTGCTTGCTTTTATCAATTTGTTCACACTACCAAATAACGCGGGACCTTTGTCACTGTATTTAGTTTTCAACAATTTTTCTTCAATCTTGGTAATTTTCCTATTGTTTTGTTTGCGCCTTCGTCTTTTCTGACGTTGGAAAATCTGAGTCGTTATGGGGCGTTCTGTATGAGTCAGAGCCTTCTTCTGACTCTTTTTCACGTTTTTGATTTTGGGTTTTTCTATTACCGCTGAGACTTTTTCGTTTGTGTTTTTTACTTCTCTTAAGGTTTGCACTACTTTGCCAGTGGGCAATGTTGAGCGGGTTCTTGAGGGTCCGGGTTCTCGTTTCTCTTGAGCGTTAAAAGACGCTGACTGACCCGCGTGTTTGGAATTTCGATTTATTACCAGGTTTTCATTCAAGTTGAGAGCAGTAAAAATGTTAATGAACGCCGGATTGTGTAATTTTTTCGTTGGTTGTTGTATGTCGTATAAAAAAACTGCAGCTTTAAGTCCAGTTGGTACTTTATCTACATATATTACCTCATTGTCACGGTTTTTGGTTACTCTTTTTGAATTTTTTATGATTTCAAGTACGGTTTTTGCTCTAACGAATTTTTTGTCTTCTAAAACTTGTAACTGTCGTAAAATGCCTTTCGGTCTGTCTATTGTGTTGCTATTCTAGTATTTCGTCTTTAACAAGTTCGACCGGTACTTCTTCATCGTCCGTTTAACAGTTTAAGCTGTTCTTGTTGGGGCTCAACATTATCCGTAAATGTTTCCTTCGTTGCAGTAGTCTTACTAGTTTGTGGAGGTAATTGGGGTCTAAGGCGGTTAAGATAGGACAGTTGAGCATTTTTATGTTTAATATTATTATCATGAAGAACACGTGCAGCATGTGGCTGCTCTTTAACATGTAAGTGTTTCGGAATTAGAATGAATTCTTCAGCAGTCATCATTAAGTTGTGAGGTACTTGTAACAAAAATAAAGTATTTGTCGAACTAAATGGAAGCCTTCTTTACTCAAAATAATCGCACGTTTTTTAACAACACTGGTTTTTGGAGTTATTAAATATTTGTATGCTGTCTCGAATCGTTCGATGTTTGCGATTTTAACGGGTACGTTTCCATTGACTATATTGAGCAAACATTCAGAAATAAGTCGTATGATCTCACGATTTGAAGTTTTTCTAATTAATCTTCTTAGCTGGTCAGGTTTCAGTTGTACCATATGCCGCAGAATAGATAAGTTTTTCTTTTTCATTTGTGACTGGAGTAGTTTCTGCTTCAGATAAGGGTAAATAAAAAACTCTTGGCCCAGGTGTTGTGATATTTGAACAATATCTCAAACAATCTGATGTACGGGGGTCCAAGTCGATTGGAAGATGTCCAAAAGAGTCTCTGGTATCTAATTCGTAAGAGTTTCTCAAAAAAAAGATAAGTTCAATTGTCTTCCTAAAAGATCTAGTTGCTGAACGTCGTGAGGCGATTTGAACAGAATGATGTGTGAAGTGTTCAAATCAATTGTACGCGACCATCGAATTTGTTGAAACAAGTTATGCTTAACATATATTACATCTATCCATCTATGTCTACCCGCTGTCGCTAACCTAACAAATTCCTTGTCAATATAGATGTCTTCACATGAATCATCGAAAACTAGAAGAACATTTTCTAATTTTCTCACAGATTCGAATCCGTCGAATTTCATGAACTTCACATTCACTTCGCGAGAAGACACTTTTTCTGAGAATGCAGGTTGCATCTCTTTGTAAAGATATAGAACGGTTCCAAATTTAGGATAAAAAGTATTTCCCATCAAAAGTTTCAAAATTAACTCAATTTTCCCGGATCCTGAAGGTCCCACTATCGCCATGATAATTCTTGTCGAAGTATCAATCACTTTATTCATATTCTTGGCTTTGGTAGTACGTAACCAACCAAGCCTGATAAAATCGAGAACCAAACTGACGTTTCTTCGCAGCTTAATTTAGTGAAAGAAAGTTTGAGAATGCAGAAAGTTAGTAAAATTAGAATTACTACCATTTGCGCAACAAAAACTATTTCAGACCTTGGCAAAGTTACATTGTTACAAAACTTCCATGATTTTTTTTCACTGTTTGTCTCGTTATAAACAAACTCTGTTACTATTGTTGCGTCAGGTTCATCTACTGCTGTTGTTGCTTCTGACATTTGAGAAACTATTTATTCTACAGACTGTGTTAGACTTTTTCTCTCTTTGAATGAAGCTTGTAAAAAATTGAATTAGTTTTGAGAACAGTAAAAAATTTCATAACGTGTGAAATCTCTTTCATTTATGTCATGCATTTCTAGAACAAAGTTTGCTGGGATATTTGCAGTTTTTTCGTAGTACATTTTTTTCTTCACAGTATCCTCTTTCACAATCGTCTTAATCTTATCTGGCAATTCACTGCTATTTAGATCCATCTGAACTCCTGGCTGACGTTTGGGTACTAAGACTAGTTCGGGAAGATATACTCCTCGCTTGCTGGCTAACATTTCTGATAAACTTGAATCTCTGCAAGTATACAAATTGATCAATAACTGGAAAGAACTTCTTAAACGTAGACAACTCTTCTTCGGAAATTATTTATTTACTCCCTCCTCTGAACAATTTGGCCACTGCAATCAATACGCTCTATTCTCGTTGATGAAATTTTAATAACACCCTCTGGAGTCATCTACGCACAAAGCATTGAATTTGGTGATAGGTATGTCTCCACTTTCGCTGATCTCTCGCTGTTGTTCATTTTTCAACCAATTATAAAAAACCTTGTTTTTCTTCAGGGCACAATGATTCCTGGAGTTGTAGTGTGGAATATGTTTAATGCAACTTGGATAATTTTTAAAAATATAAGTTTTCAACCCGAGGACAGCCCAAATCATCTAGGTTTTCAATCTTTCGGTCCAAGTACTTGGCCAATTCTGTCTTTTCTTTTCCTTTAGCGTAAATAACGGCACCGGGATTTATCAACACGAAACTCTGAAGTATTTGATTCAAGTTTATGTAAAGGTAATCACCGTTTTCCCAATGGAGACCTTGTAAATAATTTGTTAACCAGTTGTAAGCTTTTTGTTCAAGCTTTGGTACCATATTGAAATTCACTGGAGGTAGGAAAATGAGTCGATCGCTGTAGTCTGAAGTTGTTATTGCTAATTCTTTAACCACAAAGGCGTTTTTCTTGTAACGAAAGCCTTCCACGTCAAGCACAACTGATCACTCGCCTAGCATTCTAGTAAATGATAAACTTCTGCTTTTTTCAACTTAATGAAAAAGGAGAACGCTATTCCACTCAAATGTGCCAATAAGCTGTTGTTACAGTTCCAGGGCAACATGTAACAGTACGTGGGACCCTGTTGATAAAATTCGTGTATAAATCCGGCCGCATCGTGCAAAATAGCGTGCAATCGTAAAATTTTGGAATTTTTCAAGTATTTGTCCAAGGAAGAGTTATCAATACCAATCAAGCCACCATAAGGTCTCAACTTAATTAAAATGTCGTAGTTAAGGTTATCAGAACTAACAAAAAACAGAGAACATGCAGCTAGAAAATAGTTGCGTCGGTTAGAATTATCAGAATAAGTTTGTTTCAAAGACGTATAAATTTCGTGAATTATTTTCAAATCAATAGGGGTTACTCTGCTTTTTTGCAATTTCCAGTTTATTTTTTCCAACACCTCTCCAACCTGCTGATTTTCAAGCCAGTGGAAATAAAAGTGACCTTGCAAATACCATTTAGACTCATTAAGATAACGGTGGTAAATAATTAAATAAAACACCGGAAGTTTTTTGTATTTTGATAGCTTGTTGAAACATAGACGGATTTTTCTCTCCAAGTCTTTATCAACCCTTTTTGAGGTAAAATCAAACGAATAGTCGAATACGTTTTCATAATCAGCAAAATTCAAATCGCTCACAGTTCCATACTGTTGTTTTGTAGAAATGCACCAAGAGATTTGTTGAAGCTCACTCAAATAAAATTGTTCTTTGAAAATAACAAGTATTCTTTCTTTGAAATTTCCTTTGCCCTTTCAAGGAAGACGATGTAGCGTTCATTAATAAACTTGAAAAATGAGTTTTTTTCTGCGGTTGAAAACACTCTTAATTGTAAATTATCAATATCTTCAGTACACCAAGGTCCCTCTAGTTTCATTTTTCTTATTTCAAATTTTGACAAATTTATCATTTGGTATATTTTGCTCAGAAACGGCCGCCGCCTTTTGAGAGTAATTTCAATTTACTGCCTTTTGACCATAAAATTTAGGTCAATTAAGGAATTAGTTTACTGTTGCCAACTGTTAAGCTACGCTGCCAAATTGGCCGGCGCATTTTTATTGTATACCATAAAAGTCAATTCCCCGTTCACTAACAAATTTCAACTAGGTCAAAAGTTCATTCGCCCGAAACAAATATAACAATTAATATGATTCATATAATTAACCAGGACCAATAATTAAGAACCAAAAAATTGGAATTAGAAAGTGTCGTGTCCCTTGTTGTTAAGCTAAACTTAGCAAGATCCTAAGTAGGGGGTCTTCTGCTTTTTGGGTGGAAAATTTCTTTCGTTTACAAAATCCTAGGATAGGGGTCCTCCAAAAAATTGAGGACCCCTTTCCTAGGATTTTGCTTTACGTGAGGACCCCCCCCCCCCTTAGGAAGGACCCCCCTAGGATCCGGGACACGATACAATACTACTCACATAACTTGTGGCAATAGATAGTTTTTCGAAAGTTCGGTCGCAAAATTAACAAAATCAACTATTGATAATGCTACAAATATTTTTGTGCGAACAAAAAAATACACACAACAAATCCAGAACCAATGATAGCAGATCAATTTTCTAGGTTAGAAAAGAAATCCATAAAAAAAGTTTCGAAGAATAGAAAAAATATTGAACAATAGTTCTCTAAGGTGTGTGGATTTGTCGAACGATCAACTCAAACCAGAAAAAAAAGTGCGTGATATTTTATATGAATGAAATTTAAAAAAAGTTAAACTTAATTTCAGTACTCATTAGGGTCTTAGGATGGAATGAAGAGAAAACAATACAAGTCTCGCCGTTCAAAGCACACTTTGGAAAACTAGCGAAAAATTAATTCAAGTCGATCGGTGATAAAAACACTAACGAAACTTTGTCATTTCGACAAATACATCCAAAAAGATTTGAGCTGACTCCATCTAAGCTGAAACGAGGAATGAACAGTCTCAAGTAAAAATAAAAACTTCGAAGAAAGAAATGCAGAGCAGAGAGACCAGCTCGATGTTTAAATAACAACTGACAACATTGCGCAAGAAAGATTTGAAATACGTACCGAAAAATTGAATTGAGGTGAGAGTAAAAAAGAACAAGGATCGACAGGACGGTGCAGAGAATGACGTCATGTGGATAGCGGATCTAACAGGACAGACATATCTGTAGCTAATAAGGGAACCGCTGTGGGACAAAGATTCGCCGAACACAAGGAAGATGACAAATGCAAGGTGACAAAAAAGTTTCTACTAAGAAGAAACTGCAAAACATTAGCCATGACAACAGTTTAGAAGAAAGCGGCTCAGAAGACGACCGGTACTGCGCGAGCGGAAACAAAAAGAGACCCCAGATTTCCCAGTGGAAAAAGACCACTCTGCCCAACAATTGTGTTATGAGGGGAAACAGAAGCCAAGGCGGTCTTATATTTGTCAATCGATAGAGCAAAAAGCAGCACTAAGGGGCCTTAAATGGTGGGCACAAAAACGAATATCATCTTGACGATTTGGAAATGAAAAAGCATCAGCTCAACAAACAAGAGGGACAAAGCTGCACTTACAGCACAGAACCAAAAATGGGAAAGAAAAAGAAAACGACACTGAAAGCTCAATTGACTCGGCTTGGCTGATAGCCTTTGGGCAGTAAAGATTTTGTCCACCCGATCTTACGAGAACCATATTAATTTGGCAATGGCAGATTAAAGGAAGAGTAGAGGCAGAAAAACGCGTGAAGCTCGACATAGATGCCAGCTATTTGTTTCAAGATGTTGTTTTACTTTCTGTCGGTAAGTATTTTTGGGCGAATGATACATTTGTGCTTTTATTACGCTCCTGAATGTTTTTCCTAGCATCATGATTGGTAAGTCCATTAACTGAAGCCTCCGAGCCGAGCGGATACTTATAAAAGGACACTGAAGCGAAATCTGGAAGGATAGTCCGAAACGCGAAAGCCTTTCGGGTTAACGAACTCACGTTTTCAAAGATTCGGGTACCGTAAAAGCAACTGAACTTGGACGTTAAATGGACCCGGAGAGTTTTTTATCGTTACGATTACTACCCGGATTTATATTTTGTTACAGGTTTTCAACCAAACAGACCAATAATTGACCAAACTATACATCAAAAATTTGATAAGTTGACCCCCCCCCCCCAGAAAAAGCAGTTTTTTGAGATTGTTTTTTAGATGGGTAAAAAGCTCTTAATTAGTGAGTTAGCTTGTAATTCATTTGTTATAACTGTAGAAACCGAGTGAAAAGTGTTCTGACATCGATAGGAGAAAATAAATATCACGATCCCTTTATTCATGCTCTTTGACAACCGAAAGAACGCTCAAACATATTACTTCACAAATTTTTCGAGATATTGAGACAAAATTTGTTGTTCGGAACTTTCACAGTAGTGAATAGACAGGGTTTAGATTATTTTAGAAAATAAATTCGACCTAACAAGAATGATTTAGTGGTTTCATACTTCATATTAGTTTTCAAATTAAACGCATCTACATTTTGTTTTCAATTTAAATAAATTTTTATAAAAATAAAATTGGATAGTCCGTTTTTTATTTCTTAAAACTTAAATGACATCATCATACTGTGCTAACAATTTGTTTGTTATTCCAATTTTGATTGCTGTGCATAAATTGAAAACAGGCTGTGCTGCTATATCTGAATCAGATTCTCGGTTATTCGGTAATGAATACCTAGAACCTTTTTTGCTGTATTAATGTTACCTATTATGAAGCGCAGGACATTCATTATGCTTGTTCATTTTGCTTGTGTAGAGGTACACTGGCGTACTGTTCACAAAAAAGTCCTGAAGAACTTGAAGCCGGGGGATCAGGACGGGACGGCTGGATAGTGAATCTCCTGTTGCGGAACAAGGCATGACTTGTTTACTTTGAGTAGAACTCTACATTTCGAGAAGAAATTTCCAACATTTCGATTGAGAACCCAAAAGAAACTTCACCAACTGCCTTCACGATGATTCAAGGGGAACCGGGAAATGCTTGCACACCCCCCTCTTTCTTGGATAGGTTGAAGAATACTCTGGGAGCAGGAACAAGAGATGAGATCCATATCCAAAAAAGAAGCCGATAAAAACGAAAAAAGGGGTGCTTACAGATCAAAGCTGAAATTCAACTATCGACTCATACAGGGGAGTCAGAAATTTTGACTGAGAAACAAACAGTAAATTCACATACCCACCTCATGATGATGCAGGTGGAGTCACCTCTCTCTCTCTCTCTCTCTCTCTCTCTCTCTATTTGTCGAAAAGATTGAAGAATTCTTCGGAAATATGTTCCCATTTACGATGGTAGTGGGAGCTGGTGATGAGAACGCTACCCAATAGGAAGCCGCTATGGCAAAGACAATAATGATTACAGATCAAAGTGAAGCTGATGTTCAAAAGTTCAATCGTTCAAGGTTCAGCGGAGAGGAGATGCGCGTTACCACAGTGAATAGCTCCTCAGATCAATTTGTGACGGTAAGAAATATTAAAACGACTAGGAACGCAATGCAGGATTAAGGTGATCCTTTGGCAACAACAAGTTCCGGTAACCGTGCTGGCTTGACTAAGACTTCAGCCACCAGAGCACAGATGACACTGAGTGTGTTGCAAGCGCACTCCGAGGCACTTTCGCGACAAAGGGATGCGGCGAAGCCTTCGACCGGAACCAAATTGCCTCCTACGAATAGGCTGATGTCTCTGTACATAAGACTTTTGGTCAACGATGGGATATCAGTGGATGAGATCATGACGAGGATCTTCCACAGGATGGGTGAACAGAAGCAATGAGTTTCGAACTGAATTTGTAAACTAGAAAAGTCTGTTCACTTCGATCAGTAGAAGTTGTGAGAAGAGTTACTTCGGAACAAGCAAAAAACTAGCCCACGCCAAAAAACCATAAAATAGAAAACAGATGACTACCTCATAATGGGGCCACAGAATAGGCCACAAACTGAGGATGAAAAACAAACGAAAAGTAAATGTGACCTATAGGGATGGATAAGCAGTCTCGAAGATATTAAAAACATTTGGTTTGCACGAGCAAAACAGTTTTCTATTGGATGAAACTAAAAATCATATCAAAAGAAAACACACTGAAGCAACGCATCTTTTCAAACGTAAACATTGTGACAAAACTACAAAAACCTGTGACATTCGACCAGAATGGCCAAAATGCAATCTCTGCAGAATTCGAATTTTTAGCAGTAAGCCCTCCGGATTGGTGATTATTAAGAATTAAGAACGTTATTGGAACGATTGGCCAAACGGTGAGGGCTAGAATATTCTGGTATTTTAAAATTTCAAAAATTCGAATTATGACGTCATATTTCTGAGAAACGTCAGAAACGGCCATTTTGGCAAAAACGAGAAAGAAGGACAGAACAACTTTATCTGCGATAGCGAACAGGACGAAAATCTAGATTGAAAATCGACGACGAATTACAGAGTAACAGAGAACACTCCGAGTTGCAACTATTGTGCCGCTACAATAGTTGCAAGGCCGTTGCGAACAACGGTGAAGGGTGGAAGACAGCCTTCCGGATTAGGAGGAAATCAAGATTAACGAGCTTGATTCAGCGGATTCGTCAATCCGGAAGGGTAAAGGAACTGAGACTTTTTATCCTGTTACATAAACTTTTAGCATCCTGTCATGTCCTGACTTGAATTTAATTAAGATCTGAATTCGTTTTGATAAGGATGAGGAGCTAAGAGTTGGGGGGAAAGGATTGATCCATCTTCGATGGAGATGATGATTTTTATCTACTGAACAAAAACAATAGTAATATAATAAGTAGTAGCCCTGTTTTTAAGAGTGACCTCGTGGTCTGGGGATACTGAGACCCAGCCATGAGCTCACTATTTCTGCATGTAATTAAGTTAATTTGAGCGTTCTGGTCGAAGCCGGAGAACAGTAACGTTTTTGTCGACCCGATGTTAGAAAGACCACCGAAAGTACTGGCTTGGTAGAGACGGTGAAAAGCATGCAAAGCTCTGTTTAGACGTTAGCCAGTCGTCTTAAGACTTAGTTTTGTTATCCGTCGATATGTATCTTCCGGGCGAATGTTACATACATGTTTTTATGGCGCTCCTGGGTGTTATTCTTTTATAACATCATGACCGGCGGAACCGTTAACGAGCACTCCGCGCCGAGCGGATGCTCACATTAACGCCCTTAATAGGCTTATACCGCCGGGGCGGAAGGGTAGTTCGGAACGCGGAAACCTTCCGGATTGCCGTGAATAGTTTTTTAACTTGGTTAAGACCGAAAATTCACGAACCAGGAAGGGTGGGGGATATCGCGAACCCCTCGTCCCCTGAGTGGTTTGTGACCAAAAACACTTAAAGATAAGTATGAAACCAAACAAAAAGTAGTAGAGTACCCAAGAAAAACAAAAAACATAAAAAATAACCGGAAAAACCAAAAACAGTAAAAAAGTAAAAAAAAAAATCAGTAGAAATCATCCCCCCAGACAAGATGTGATCCAACCCCCCCGTTTGTTGGTGATAGATATATTGTTGTTACAGGCATTTATATCAGTCAGTATTGTTACGATCATTTTTGTGGCCCGTTTGTGAGGCTTGTACTAAAGGGTTATTTGAGCATTTGAGCACGTTAATGATAAGTTGCGCTCAATCCGGAAGGGTCAGCTGATTTGCGCTCAATTCGGAAGGGTCTTGGGTGAAGACCGATCCGGCAAGCAGTACAAGGAGCAACAAGAAGAGGCTCAACGACAACAACAATCGACTGTTGGGTATCGTTAACAAGTTTTGTATCCCTTTTGGTACAAAAAGTAAGATAGTAATCTGTGGGGGGGCTCGACAGTGCTGCACTGTAGTGACCCTTCACCGAACTGCGAATATCCGAGTTAAGCACCTTAATTCGGATATTAAACAAACCCGGAGGGGTATAGTAATACTACTATTATTACTTATATAGCTTATATTAATATTCCTACATCGTTTTTCAGTGAAAAACAGAGAAAACAGACCGGTTTTTAGGGTCAAAATAGCGATATTTTAATCCCCGCACAAATCGCGATTTTTGATATATCGAAATTTTTTGAAACGGAAAAAAGCGCTAAACTAGTGCGTTACATCGTAATTGCACTGCTATAATAGATAGAACCAGTTAACTTTAGTTCGGAAGTGGTTGGAACTAATTTGGTACCAAAAACCAAATTTCTCCATTTTTTGATAGTACAAAACACTATAAAATCAGAAAATTTTTTGAAATTTTTGAGTTAGAACAGTAAAAATAGTTGTTTGGACAACGTCCAATAGTGAATCTACGAGTTTTAAAACCCGCAACCCGAAAGCCTTCCGCGTTCCAGAGAAATCGAACTTAACGAGTTTGATTTGGTGGATTCATCAATTCGGAGGGGTACAGGTAGCATAGTTTTTCGCAAATTTTTTCAGCTAAAGCGTTTTAGATCGGATCTTTTGCATTGAACTAGAAGAGTATAGGCCTTTTGAGCTCGGATCAATAATTTCTAGGCCGAAAGGAACAGAATTGCGGAAAAAGTTAGGTGGAACCTATAAATGAGAAATTTTTTGAGTTTGCAAGAAAGACGTTTTGGCTAATAACTTTTCGACAACTGGATCTTCTTGGTACCATTAGATCACAAATTAGCTGAACTTACTAGTAAAAAAAAGAATTACTCGAGAAAGCGAGCGAGAAAATTTTTTGAGATTGTTTTTAGCGAATTACTCAATTAGGAGGGGTACAACCTTCACGTTTTATAAAAAAAAATTTGGAAGATCCTTAAACCCCTACAAAAAGGTGATAGCGATTGAACTAAGTAAGTTAGGACAGTTCTAGACGAAAAGGGAGGGCTAAAGGCACAAGAAGACCTTAATAGAGCCGAAATTAGGCAAGCGATAAGACCCTTCACCGTTAGTGTGAATTGTCAAATAAGAGGCTTAACTTCAATCCGGAGGGGTCTAGGAAAGGATCATATACCCTTCCCAGTTAATTTGAACAGCATAATAGCATCGCAGAACGTATCCGGAGGGGTATAGGCTGAAATCATAGGCTACTTTAAAGGAACCAAAGGGCTCCCAATCCGGAGGGGTCAAAATTTTTTCAAAGTCGGAGGGGTCCGAATCCGGAAGGGTCTAGTTTCCACAAAACCGGAGGGGTCCCAATCCGGAGGGGTCTCCTATTTACTGACTCAGAGGGGTCCTAATTCGGAGGGGTCTTAACTTTACCAATCCGGAAGGGTCCTATTCTCGCCAATCCGGAGGGGTACTGTTTCTTGTTAACCCAGAGAGATAAAAAAAAATTTTCTCAAGGACTTAAGTAAGACAAAAGAAAGACACTAGTGAGAGGCCTTAGGTTATTAAGACCCAGGCTAGGAACCAGTGACTGCACTGGTAACTTGCCTTTCAAATAAGACCAGACCAAAACAAAACTGGTCCGACCTCGGATATTCGCAACACTAGGTCTAAATTAAAGAATAGTATAACTCATTGGTGTAAATTGAAAACCAATACGTTTTTACGAGAAGTGACTGCTCGGGCAGTCCGAAGGCAGATAGATAACACAGTACTCGGTGGGTGCAATAGACGCCCACTTGAGAAAATTACTGCCTTGAGAGTTTTGTCTGTTTGGTGCTGCACCAAGCGGGGAAAGCTTTTTCTTTAAAAAACTTAAGTTCGACTAAAGTACTACGACTGACTAAAGTACAATACACATACGTTTTTCATAGAAATTTTCTTAGTCTGTTTCTTTTGATTTTAAATCAACACAAACTGTGCTTGATTGGGTAGTGAGTACACTATCTTTTAAATTGACTGACAACATTACATTGTGCTAGTTCTCATATCTTACGACCAATAATTGATTAGTGTGAATAAATTGTATACAAGGTGTATTCTGATAACATACAGGGATTCGTGGTCACTATCTATTAGAAACTTGTGAAACTTATTGTGTTGTGTTATTTTTATTAATAGTCAAGACTTGGAAGTCACCATAAATCGAATTGAGTGTATAGGCTTGAGAAGGTACAAATAGGAAATTAGTCTAGACAAGTCAAGAATACCTAAAAGAGGTAATAGTTCTAGGAAATTCATACCTGAGGAGCAAAGAAAAGCAATGACCGATCCTTTTGTGGAACGGATCAAACGAACAAAGAACGGCCAAAGGAAGATGGTTTCAGGCAGAATGGTTGAAACGAGAAGTCAAAAGACCTCAGAAGAGAGAAAAGGAATGTTGGAAGTGGAGGTCCACCCGGACCAGGCCATGTAAGACAACGAAGAAATGCTTGGTTTGGAAGGGAGAGGCAGAAGGCTAGCGAGCGAATCTACTCCGGTAGAACAAGGTCAGGATTTGGCCACTTCCACCGGAACACTGGATCGAGCGGAGATGTCGGAACTGTCCGACATCTCTACTGAAGTTGTGGCGACTAGGAGATCTCCAACAGACAATACCATGATGGCAGACGCAACAGAGAAACAAACCACGTCTTCGTCGTTCACAGAAAGAATGAAAAGTACCTTTGGGAACATCTTTCCATTTACAATGGGAGCGGGCACAGGAAACGAAGGTGGATCCCAAGAGGAAGAAGAGAACGATGACGAGCAGGTGGACTCTGGATCTCAACTAAGCCTCAATAGTTCGACCCAGGAGAATAATCCATACCTCGGGGAAGAGACTGGAAACAAGGACAAATTTGGTGTGGTAAGAACGATAAGCAAAGAAGTAAACACACCAGGCCAGACGAGAGGCTTTGCGATCATGACAAACTCAGAGCAGCGAGATAGGGAGAATAGAAATACAGGGATAGGCGATGCATTAGCGGATCCTGAGGTGGATAGTGAAAAGACGTCGAGACAGAGAATAAAAGCCCGGATCTCGACCAGCACGAAGCTACCTGGGATCGACAGGGTGACACCGCCACTAGTGACGCCGCTCGTGGATAACGGGGTAGCATTAGAGGAAGCCTTGAACAGCATCGTTGGCACTATAGGAGAGCAAAACGAACAGATGTCCATAAGGATGAGTGAATTAGAAAGAGCAGTCCACGTTGAAAGAGAAAGTCTGCGGGAAGAAATGAACCGAAATAGACAAGAAGTTGATAGGAGCGAGAAACGCTTGAAAGAAAGAACGGACGAGCATATACGAAAGAACCTGTCGCGAATGAAAAAAGAAGCGGAACAGAGAGAATCACGCTTAAGAGATGATATGGAGAAGTTAAGAACACAACAAAAGCAGACACTCGGGACTCTTGTCACAAAGTTGGAAGCGATGATGGAGAGGCGAACTCAGGCCATAATGGACAGATTGAATGGACTACTAGGAAGCAGGAGTGGACCAAGAGAAGGAGAACCGAATTCGGGAGGTCCCAGCAGGGAACCGAAGGTGAACTTCAATGACCATCAAAGGAGACGGGCAGATGGATCCACTCGAGGAAGGGGCAGCTCATCAGGCTATACCACAAGAGATCATAGAACATGGGGCCCCAACAGCAGGGCAAGTTCAACAGGGAACAGGCAGACCTCGAATGAAAGACCGACACAAGGCACACATGCAACTGGGAGCGGTGACTCCAGAAACTGGAGTAATGCCAGTCCAGGGAGAAGTCATGTGGGACAAGGGGGAAACACTTACGGCGATACGAATAGCGGGGACGTACCGTATTCAGAGCCCTCGACAAGGTGTGAGAACACTAAGGCTGGGCATTCAAGGGATGCTACGGCAATGGCCACGGCCTTCGAACCCCTAAACAGGTCACTGGAGACATTCCTTACAAGGCTATCCAAGACCAACGAACGAAGTGAGAAGTCCAGAAGGGTCTTTAAGAAACCAAGGTGCAATAAGGACGAATCTGATGACTGCATTGATACCTGGATAGAGGTGATGAAACTGCATTTCGAGGAGGAAGACTTGTCGGAAAGACAAGAGTGCAGTGCACTTACCAGTAACTTGGAAGGGACAGCCCTGAACTGTGTCATGGCCAAGAAGCAATATCAGCGTGACACAGCCGAGAAGATCTTCGAGATCTTGCTAAATCGTTTTGGATCAGGGGTGCAGGGACACCAAGCAATGATGCGCTTCGAGAAACGGAGGCAACGAGAAGATGAAACGATAGACAAGTTTCTCGACGACTTGGAAATGCTGAGAAGACGCAGCCAACCGGATGAGTCGAACCGAAGGATGAACCTGGCGGTAGCCTCAAAATTCATCGATGGTGTGAAAAATGATGAACTTCGAACAATGCTGGCAACGCATTATACACCACTATCAACGAATGCGCCAACACCAGAGGAGTTGAGGCTAAAGTCAAAGGAGTATCTCTTGTTGAAACCTCCTTCGAGGTCAGGATATTATAAGAACAATTATGGCAATTTTAACAATGGGCCGGCAAACCAAGGGAACAACTAGTACAAACCCAGGGACGATATGGACAAGAGACGCTCTTGTGCCAACAGACCATCATGTGTCAGCATGCCCAACTTACAAACAAGGCATGAAAGCAATAGGCTTTAGCCTCGAGGACGAAGATGCGTCAGAAGTTGATCATGAGGAGTTCATGAGGGGAGTAATAGCAAAATTCGGCCCGAGGTGTTTCTTTTGCAACTTGGAAGGTCATTTTAAATCAGATTAACCGCAATTCTGGGATGCAGTGGCAGACATCAAGCATCCAAGACATGAGGAAGCACTGTCAGGAGTGAAAGCCAGCAAGGCTTGCCTGTTGAGTGAAGCAGAGGCACTTAGAAAAGATAAGCCTCAAGAGCTGGTGGCAAAGAAAATGCAAGCGGTAACAGAAAAAACACGTGAACCGGAACCAGCAACTGCGGCTGATGACTTCAAAATCGATTATAGGGCAGCCGCGAGGGATGCTCTAAATAGAGTGCAGCAGGAACTAGTGACGAAAGAGATCGAACAAAAGGTGAAACTCGAGCTGGAGAATGAGAAATTACAGGAGCAACTGAACGCCTGCAAGGCAACAGAGGTTGAAGAGGCAAAAGCACCAAGCAGCTTGAGCATGAAACTCAATGTGATCTCTGGTCAGAGGTTCGGTATGGTACCGCAAGGAAGTAAAATACAGTCGATAATCTCGGTGGCAGGACATCAGGTAATCAGAAATCTGAGTAAACCATCTGAGTTTACTTTGATGCATTTGGATACATATGCAGATTATCTGAGGCAGATGGAGCCACGCACCGAGTCGAGGGCTGTGCGGGCACTACTAAAGACGGGTGGCCCTCGCATGAAGAAACTTCATGGACGCTACATGGAGGTCTATGGGCCGTATCAAATAATGCTGAACGTGGATGGAATCAGTATCTACATCAGGACCTATGTGACAACAGATGATGACCAAATGGGGCAGATCTATTCGGGTGAGGAGGAACTCAAAGTCCGTAGCATAGGCCATGACGCAATGATGGAACAAGATGCTGTACACATTGGGTATGAAGCAGATGTGACTGCACATCTGCTCGACACCAATGGAACGAAAATCGGAGTCACAGGGCTTCTGGACACAGGAGCGGTAGTGAGTATGATGCCGATAAAAACTTGGGAACGAATGGGTTTCACGAGAGAAGATCTAATTCCGACGAATCTCAGACTGGCCGCCGCCAATCGAGGGGCAATCTATGTAGCCGGAAGAACACCGATAACGGTCCTCCACATGGGAGGACGGGACCTTTGGATGAGCTTCCTGGTGGTAGAGAATTTGGACGATGCCGACCAATTCATCTTGGGCAGAGATTTTGTCAGGAATTTTGACGTGATGATTGACTTGAACAATGGTCTGATACGGATTAGAAACCCGGACCGGAAGTATGTTAAGAGACCAATTAATAGGATAATAATAGACGAAAACAAGGTACCAATATTTTTAGACAGAAAAGTAAAACTACAGCCAGGACAAGCTGTGGTGGCAATTTTTAGAATGAAAAATTTAAGTTCATTAAGCGATAGTAAACAAGTTTGTTTGGTACCGAATCCAAATAGTCAGAGTTTGGTGATTTTAGGCCGGAGCTTCTCGGTAACGCGAAACGGACTGTGTGTCAGTGTGTTATTGAACACACTGGACACCACGGTTTCAATCCAGCGTGGAAAGAAGCTTGGTTACGCATTGCCGATGAGGACTGACTATGAGGAGACACAAAACTTGAAGAAACATAATGTGAAAGACTGTCCTTATCATGCAAATAAAGATAAAATTTTAAAGAGAATTAATGAATTAAAATCTATTCATAAATTGTTTTCAATGAAATCCGAAACGGACGACGGCTTATCAAGTTGCTCGAATTTTCCGGAACGCCCCTCGTCATATGAACTAGATTTTGACAAACCGGTTTTACCAGAAATAGAACATTTAAAAGGGAAAATAGGTGAGGGAGATTGCGAAAAATTACGGAACGTTTTATATCGGAACGCAGATGTATTTTCGAAACATAAAGCGGATATCGGTTGCTGTAACTTCGTGGAGCATGAAATTGAGCTGGAAGAAGGTGCCGTTCCGCACAGAGAGGGCGCGAGATGAATGACGCCACACAAATCGGAAGCGTGCCGAGCGGAAATAGAAATGTTGCTTGAATACGACATGATAGAACCCTCGAAATCGCCGTGGGCTTGCGGGGTAGTAATGGCGAAGAAGAAAGGGGGGCAGCTTAGATTTTGTTGCGACTTTCGTTACTTAAACGCGGTAACAATAAAAGATGCGTACCCGATACCTCGAATAGACGAGAGCCTCTCTAAGCTTGGTGACGCCAAGTTCTTCAACACATTGGACTTGGGTTCTGCCTTCTAGCAGGTTCCTTTGCGGAAGAAGGATAGGGAAAAAACCGGATTCGCGTGCGAATTGGGGTTGTACCAGTGGAAGAGGATGCTCTTCGGCTTGTGCAATGCAACGGCAACTTTTCAAAGGCTGATGGCTCAGGCTTTGACAGGAGTGACCAAAAAGTATGGGAATCTCTTGATGTGCTACGTGGATGACGTAGTCATAGCGACAACGACCCTGGAGGATCACTTTGATCGGCTCGATGAGGTCTTCGGATGTATGAAAAGAGCAGGCTTGAAATGCAAACCATCGAAATGTGAAATCCTTAGGGATTCGATTAAGTACCTGGGAAGAATGGTGGACAGACATGGTGTGAGGCCAGATCCGGAGGCAGTAGAAGCTGTGCTGACATGGAAGGCTCCGAGGACGGACACACAGCTAATGAGCTTCCTGGGGTTTGCCAATTATTACCGTGAAGTCATCAAAGGATATGCAGACAAGGTGTATCCGATGCAAAAGCTGATGCGCAACAAAGGAAAGAAGTTCGAGTGGAACGATGAAGCACAGGTTTCCTTCGAGAACATAAAACGGGAACTGTGCGAAGCGCCAGTACTAGGCATGCCTACAGAAGATGGCATGTATGTTCTTGACACAGACGCGTCGGTAGTAGCCATCTCAGGAATATTGCACCAGGAACAAGAATGGAATGGAAGAACGGTTCTTCGTCCCATTGCGTATGGTAGCAAAGTCTTGAGTGACACTGAGATGAAATATGGTGCACTAAAAGCAGAAATGTTTGCAGTAGTCACGTTCGTGGAAAAGTACCGTGCATACTTGGGGAGCGCTCCTTTCAAGTTACGCGTGGACAACAGAGCTTTATCCTGGTTGAAGACATACTCGATGGATCAGAGTTATATTGGTAGATGGATAGTAAGATTGGATGGCTACCACATGATAATCGAGCACAGGATGCGTGACAAACACCAGAATGCTGACAGCCTCAGTAAGAAAACTGGATTCTACGAAAGATTGGAGCAGAAGCAAGCCAGTCAGGCAGAAATAAAGGAGGGATTCTCGTTTCTGGATAAGGAAACTTATGAGGCCCTTCCCTTAACGAGATGGTTAGATAAGTCGGGAAATCCGATACCAGGGCATCCTGAGTTACCAGTGGAAAAAGCAGCCGAGATAAAAATCCTATCCAAAAGGGACCCGGTGCCCTTGGATCTGTTGCTGCGCTCAAACCTGGTACAGCAGGAACTCTCTCGCATGAACATAAACAGCCTCTCATTACTGGACAAAACGGTGCAGGTCACACCGCAAGTGATGCGGATGCTGGATGGATTGTTAGAGAGAGAAGTGACCAGGGATAACCCCGAGAGGGCAGCAGCCATGGCATTACTGACAGTCAGGGAGAAGGTGAATATCAAGCCATCAATACGACAACATAAAGACAATGAGAGGGATTGTAGGTCAAAAGTTCAGCAACTGGTGTCCTCAATACCCCAAGAGGTCTTGGTGAGTACTTCATACGGTCGGAAAGAGCAGGATAACGATACGCGAGAAAAAACCGTTACCTTTAAGGACCAAGATGGAGAAGGAGAGAAGGTTTTACGAGAACTGTAGCAAGATAATTTGTCCTGGGAGACAAACGGTAAGATGAACCGGCGAGTTCGAGATCAACATCCGGGACAAGGAAGTATGTCCGGGGAGTCTGAGATGAATGAAGAAGTCCAAGACAAGAAACAAGACCTGGGGAGCAGAGTTTTGTCCGGGGAGATGGATGCAGAGAAGGTACGGATCTGATCTGAAGGAGGGTGCAGACTCCATCACAGACGCTTCAATGGAGGACAGCTCCAGGAATTCGAGTATGGACACATACTCAGACAGGAACTCGAGCTCGGGATCAGAACTGTCAGAACTTGCGATCCACACACTGCTAGTGGAAATCCACGCAAGGGATCTGGATAGAGAAGTGTACCAAGACCCTGACAGTGATCGCTATCTCATACCAAATGAAAGGATCTTCCACAACGCATCAGATGATTTGGAAACAATAGCAGTATCGAAGCGGTCGATCAGTTTATTGCCACAGAAAGAGGTAGTCAGGACTGATCTTCAACCGTTTCAACAAGAAACACAACCGTTGGCGAAGATTTGGTGCGTGAAGATGGAGGAGGACACACACCAGCCCAATGAGATGAATTGTCAAATGAGGGTCATGAAGACATATTTGAAGGCGAGATACAGACTCTCGGACCTACTAAGGGCGCAAAGAAATGACCGCATGACAAGTAACCTAAAAAGGTGGATAGAAAATGGTGCACCAGACAAAGGTGACCTAGAAGAAGACAGTTATAGGATCCTGAGACAATACTTCATGCAGAAGGAGGGCAGATTATATCTGAACAAGGATGGGATCGTGGTTTGCAAGAGAAGAGAAGAGGACAAAGTCTTATACAAGTACAACGCGATAGTGGTGCCGCAACTCTATCAAACAGAACTATTATTCAGGTCGCATGATCAGATGGGCCATCAAGGGATCGACAAAGTGTATCAGAGGATACTGAAGCGCTTTGAGTGGCCTGGAAAGAAAAAGGCATGTGAGAAATGGGTAAAAGCGTGCCTGTCATGCCAACAGGTCAAGGATCCAAGGAAATTGCGATTTCCTTTACAATCGATTGAGTCGTCTGAATTCAATGAGGTGGTGCAAATAGATCACCAGAAGATATGCATTTCAGACAGCGGTTATAACCAAGTCTTACTCATGATAGATCACTTCACGAAGTATGCAGAGGCCGTGCCCTGCATAACTGCCTCGGCGGAAGAGACATGCGACCACCTGATCAATACGTGGATAGCAAGACATGGTTGTCCAATGACGTTTCAATCGGACAACGGAACAGCTTTCGTAGGAGAGCTTACGAAAGAGCTTATGAGAAGCTCACAGGTCGCTCAGGCTCACTCCACGACATACCACCTTCAGACGAATGGCTTAGTGGAAACACAGAATAGGACGTTAGTGTCGATGCTGAGGGTCAATTCTTCCAGGTACATGACCGATTGGGACAGATACCTTCCACAGGTGATGGGAGCTTACAATAGCACGCAACACTCCACCACTGGAGTCAGTCCACACATGATGCTGACGGGGCACGAGAAGTCTTTACCCTTGACATTCTTCTACCCAGAGTATGAGGGAAAGAAAACGTCTCCGCAGGTTTGCGTAAGGGATGTGATCAGATGTCAACAGGAGTTGAACGATCTGTGCAGACGAAATACTCAGCAAGAACAGGCAAGGCAAGGGAAAAGATTCGATAAGAAGGCGGCAGGTGCAAAAGCTTACTCGGTGGGAGACTACGTATGGGTATTTCAAAACGTTATACCACCGAAAGGGACCAAGAAGCTCCTAAAGAAATGGAGGGGACCCTTCATGATTACAGAGGTGCACCAGGAGGGACGCCTTTACAGACTGAGTACAGGCCGAGCCGCCCACTATGAGAACATCAAGCCACACAATCCATCGACAGAGGACTGGTGTATACCTGCAGACATGGAAGAAGGGGATTATCTGATGATGGATCCTGCTTGCGAAGTTAACGAGAAAGGCACCAGGGAGAAGAACGATGGAAATGAGGTCATAGAGGAGGGAACAAATACACCACTGGACCTGGATCCAAATGAGGTGATAGAAGCGGATGGTGAAACCTTACCTTATGCAGAGGAAGATTGGCAGGATCCCGAGCAAACTGAGGTTCCCAAAAATTTGGAACCAGATCTCCCGTTCACGCTGCAGACTCGACAAGGCGACGGGAAAAGACCTGGGAAGAAATACAACCGTTACGGTGACGACTTTGTAGTAGACAGGATAGATCTGAAAAAGATAGTGGAAGAAGTGGTAGGTCTAGAAAGCATAACAATTTCACAAGACATTGACATAGTAGATGATCACGACCAGGAATGGATCGAGGACAGATCGAAACCCGAAGTAGATTTCGATGAAGAGCAATAGGAGTCCTACAGAGATGATCTAGTAAATCTGCGAGTCTTGGAGTGGCTGAACGAAATGACATCAGACCCTAAAGAGACCAGCGTCACGATTCAAGACGTAGATCGTGAAAGCGCGAAATACATTAAGACCGAACGAGATGATCCTTCCTGGGCTGCCCAGGAAGGACAGCTACTCATTCCAGCTTCTAATCTCGACTTGATATCCGGTATGCGATCGACGAGGACGTCGAAGGATTTTTTTGTCCGGGGAGTGGGGGTAGGACTTACCCACACTGAAAACCTGATAATAAAAAAATTGAGAATAGCAAGAGAAACAGGAGATTTAGAAGCAGAAACAGGCGAAGAACCTAAGAAACCCGACATAGGGAGGGTAGTTGAGTCATATTTTAACCTACCAAATGAGTATTCAAGTAACATAATATTAACAGACAGTGATTTCATACTCACAAGCAGAACATGTGCGATAGCAATCACTGCAGACATGAGTTTTAGGACAGCCTTAGCGGCAGATTTTAAGAGAGAATACAAAAACGTGGAATTCCTTTGGAAGCAACGACCAGGAGTAGGGGGCGTAGCAGCCTTACTTCCGGCGACATCACAAATACCGGGAAAATACCTATGCTTCTTGGTGACGAGGGCGACAGAGAAGCAGCACGTGGACCCAGAGAACCTAGTCTTGTCTTTGACGAGGTTGAGAGATTTCCTCTTGGAGATGGACGTGAAGGAGCTCTCGCTTCCGGTGTATGATCCGAACAGAGGACGGCTGCATCGTAGGGAACTCTACGCGCTGGTACACGTGATATTCTCAGATACTAATATACAAGTATATCTGCATAAGAAATATTATTTAAGTATAGGCTGAGTGACGTGTAGGGAGGTGAAAGGACAAAGATTAAGTTATGTGTTATTTTATTTTTATGTGTTATGTTATTAAGATCTTGGGTAGGTAGGGGTTAGTGACCATGAACAGCTGAATGACGATCTTAGGAATAGATCCAGAGTTTGGACTGTCCAATCTTAGGTCGAATTCCAAAATTTTAGAGACCGACTGATTTTAATAAATTTTAGGATAAACATCTTTTTATCTGAACTGCTCTTAAACAAATTTTAGCATTTTTAACGATATATGTTAAGGTGAAACTGACAAGTGTGATATTCGTGATTTCTTTTCTAGATCCTGATTGATCATTTAATTGCTCACTTGAGTCGAAACTTGGAATCAAAATCAAATCAAATTCGAAAAGAATAGAATGGATAACTTCAACTTGGATGAATTGATGGACCTGGCAGAGGCATATGTAGGACCGATGGTAGATGCGATCTATCATCGGCTAATGGAACGAGACTTCGCTCTGGAGGACCCAGAGGTAGTCATGTTGCTGACCGCCCTGATCAATATCTTGGGGCATGACAACCGTGGGGACCGCCCCACGGAAGTCCTGTTGATGGCAGCATATGGAGAGAGGGGAGTACTAGACCGCCCGATTATGAGAGTGATGAGGTGGAGAAACGGGGCTCTCTCAGGGAGTGACTTGGCGAATGAGCCTGGATTGGGAAGTTCTAGCACTTACCAACCAGGGGAAATGCCTATGCCCTCCAAGCCCAAACCTGGGTTGACGAGAATGCATCGGGAGAAAACAGCGAGGCTGCCTCGTCTGGTTCACCACTGGGAGCAGCTGTGCCACCAAACAGGGCGAGAGTAGAACAGAAGCTTCAGACGGACCAAACCATGCAAGATCTGGATGGGATGAAGCATGAACTGGAAAGGAGAGAAAAGAGTTAGACGAGATGACGAAGATCATGCTTGCCACGAAGGAAGATCGGGACATGTTGACAAGGTTGTTCGAGGACTGCAACAAGAAGCAGGGTCAAGAGCTGGAGCGCTTGAGGCAGGATTACAAACAACGAGCGGAACAGATGGCATCGGAAGCCGCAGTGGAGAAGGCGATACATGCAAGTAATCCTCGTGGGTGATCCCCGATGGAGCTCTTGACGCCTCGGGAAATGAGCCAAACGACGGAAACGCGACTCCCGCTAGGATCGGTCGAGTGACAATCCCAGACCCTAGTGACACCTTGGGTGATCAAGTCGTGGAGCAAACGATGCAGAGGCTGATAGAAACAGCTGGATGACTAGTCGCCAGTAAGAGTACACGAGGTTCCGGGGTGACTGCACCCTATGGGACGATCGATGACGCGGGCAGAGTACAACTCTCCCAAACAGTGGTTAGACCGGGGATGAATGACGTGACACCACTCATGGGAAGCTCGAAAACCCCAGAAAGAAGAGTACAGAAGATGCCGGCGAAGAAAGTGTCTCGCGTAATGGACGTGCAGAAAAACAGTCAGTTGAGATACAATTTCACGAGAGTTCCGGAGACGGATCCGAGAGCTTCCTTCAATCGACCAACCTGGAGCCCGGCAGTGAACCTGCAGCAACCACCGCTGGGGACATCACATCTAATACTGGGAGACAGCTTGGTCAGAGTTTTGTCGAACTTGAGGACCTCGTGGGTAACCACGGTGATGGCCTTTGGAGGCGCGACAATAGCCCAGTTTTACCGAATGGTGGAACTGATGAATCCAGGGAGGATTCCCAATGTGATGATCCTGGTTGGGACAAATGACATCTCCAAGGCTTCGGATGAGCAGGAAGCGCTGTGGGAATCAATGATGGTGTGTTTATTTACAACCATTTGGCAGAAATTCAATTGCACGGTACTGACCGTTTGCACTGTGCCAATGGGCGCGAGGAGCCTGACAGCTGCAGGAAGAAGGCACAACGAAGGTGTCGTCGGGTGGAACAATATCTTGAGGAATCTCGCAAGCCGGAATGCCGGAAGAATGATCCTCATGGACATCGAACATGAGTTGAGAGCCATGGATCAGGCTAGACTGACCACGGACGGCATCCACTTCGATAGCATCGAAGGGCAGGCTTGGTTGAATCGAGTCTTCCAAGAGCGCTTGGACGAACTAGAAGCGGACTCTTTGCCACTGGAGTACTGAAGGAAGAAGGAACGACGAATGAGGCAGTAATCACGACCTTTGTGCCTCCTAGCCTGGAAACGCGCTTGGGGACGGTACCGGCCGCCACGAGTTATAGACAACAGAGTTCCAGCGAACCGGGTCAAAGGACAGAGGTGCAGGACCGGTTGGGAGAAGCACCGTTGAGGAGGAACATTCATCCTCGAAGAAGACTAGGACCCGTTAATCCGATCGAGGAGACGGCTAGCACGTCTAGATCTGATACAAGATCGGAGACGACACTTCGGAGAGATCAGAGTGACAGTAGAGAGGAGAGATGCCCGGGCAGAAGCTCCTTGATGTGGTCAAGACCCATACCCTCTCCCTGGCATGTGTACAAGGAAGAGTTGATGAAACTGGATCTCCAGAGGGTGAGCTTCATCGAAGACGCAAGAAGGATGCTGAATGGAGCGAGACTGTCCGTTAGCAGGCTGTACTCGATAACCGGTGTAGACTGGCTGATAGCCGCCAGTATAAACTTCAGTCCCACAACGGCCTTAAGATTTGCTGATTTAGAGGGACTGCCCCCTAATAACACAATGGGACCGGTGAACGCGAGACCATTGCAAGACGTGAGATTGAACCATGATGAAGGGAATCGAGAGGAAAGACCAGGAAGATTTCTGACAACGAGAGCGCCGATTGGACAACATGTGAAGATGTTCAGGCAAGTGACGGCACCCCCTGGTCATGTGAAAGAAAGAGTATACCCAAAACTCGTGAATCAGGATGGTGATGTCCAAAGATACGGCGGACTGAAAGCGATAAAGAAAGATGAAACCATTTTCGCCGCCTATGACAAGGCAGAAATAAGGAAGGCGAAGATCATGATTGTGGCGAATTCAGAGTTCGTGCACACTTCCAAATCTCTGTTCTGGCCAGACGTCATAATTTTGGCAGCGGTCGACCTGGATCTACTGCAGGCGGTATCCATGGCAATAGGGGTACAAAGGCAGGCGGAGATGAACCCAATCACGATCGTGTTTGCTGGCATCAATGACCATCTACACAGCAGAGGTTTTCTGAGCAGACTCAGAGATCCTACAACGGCGGAGAATGCAGTATGGCCAGCAATAAAGGATATTCTTGAGTCGATGGGCGAAGTGGTGGATGCAACGAAAGAAGGGGCGTTCAACAAGATAACACCGAAGATAGTGTTCGCGTTGTCTCCGGGGTACGCACACCTCCCAGACGGACTGAAATTCGTGTATGCGATTGTGACCTTGCTGTCAGAAAGAAGATATGATGTAATCATATCAGCTCCAAATCGCATGATAGAGATGGAGAACCTGAGGCCACTCAGGGCCGAACTACGTGCAGTGTGGTCAGATATCTCAAACGCGATGAGAGGATTCAAAGACCATGCGCTGCACATGTTAGTATTGGATGAAGTGCTGGGATTGGAACTGTCCAATTTCAGTAGACAGCTCAAATTGAAGCCGGGGATAGACGATGACCATCGAGTAATCGTATCGATGTCGAACGACTTGTGGTTCCGAGCAATGGAAAGAACAGGGGAGAGCGCGAAAAGAAAGACTTCGCTAGAGACGAGAGCTCAACTGGAAGCGATGGTTTTGAGGACCAAGCCGGAAGCCAACCAGTGGCTACACCTGAATCCTCGGGTAGCGGCATTGGGTGCAGATGCTTTTGAGCAAGGCCCTGTGATGATCAGGAAGATCCATGCCTACTTGGTGAAGGAGGTGAATCTGGCGGAAAATGCTGAAGAGAAGACCGCTGAATTCACAAATAGAATGTGTCAAGTTACCCTGGAAACCTTCTGGACACAGGAACTGAAGGGACAGGAAGGCTTTGAAAGAACAGACAGCATGTTGGAAGGGTTGGGAGCCAGTTGGACCGCGTCCTTCTTGGCAAAAGTCTACCCGAAAGTTTCTCATTACCTGATCAAGGAATTCCTCCAAGCAGTAGTGGAAATATCAATAGTGTATCTGATAGCCTTGTTTGTGACGTTTGGAGCACAGAGTTTCGTGAAGGGACCGGTGCTGCTGCTCACCGAAGGGATCCAGAACTTGCGGTTAGATGGACTTCTGACGTTGATTGCGATTACCCACGGAAACTTGGGAGGATTGATGAGATTGACGCCTTGCCCGGAGCAGATGAAAGAGAGAGTGAGGAACTTGGATATGAAGAAATCCACGGACTCGTGGAATAAGACAAGAGATTTGAGACACACTCTTATCCAAAACCTCTTGCAACAAAATCGCTTCGGAACGGGGGAAGATGAGACGATTGAGAAAGAGGAGGATATCAGACGATGCGTTGAAGGCATGATTCTGCTAACCGATCTGAGCTTAGCCATGAGAATCGATCCCTTGGCGCTGATCAGAGGAGTCACGGAGTTTGTGACAGTGATCTACGGACCAGCGGTCACGTTTGCGTTCCCAGACGTTAAAGTTGAAGCATATAGGAGGTCGGTGTTGCACCTGAACCTCATATCAGCGGTGGACGGTAGGGCACTGAACTGGTGTGAGCAGCGCACGTTGCGGGAACTCATGATCGAAGATCTGTTATTTGCGAAAATATCAGAACCAGAGATGACAGTTATCAATTTTGACGATCATTTCCGTGATCGCATGGGAGAAGTCGAGAGAGGACACGTCGAGGTGTTTCCAAAGCTGTGGAATCTGAGGCCCTATGACAAAACGAATGGTTAATTAACCAGAGTGCCTCATCTCACTGCAGCATATCATAAAGTGAGAGAAGGAACGAAAGACTGGGACGATTACGAAAAGCTACCGGAAACAATCCCGGAATTCCCTCTGATAAGAAGGATGTTGCTCGGAGCAGTCTCCGTAGTACAGACTCTTAGATTCAGAGCGTTTGAGACCAATGAAAGGAGGGTAGGGAATTTCGAGGCAACGATGGACACATACTTTGTGGGAAGAAATGCCGCTGTGTTACAGTACACACGATTTGCCTACACGGATCAAGCGACGAGAAGGCGAATAAGCAATGCCGCGACTCCCAAGCCTGGAAGGTTTGACGAAGAATGGGCGGGACTAGGCTTGGCGCCTATGAGAATGAAAGGCAGGACCGAGCTGCCTGAGGCCTCTTTGATCCTGACGAGTGTAAAATCGGAGATGAAGGCAATAGGAACGCTGCAAACGAGAACCTTCTTCTACCCTTCGGCTGCGAGGAAGTCAAGGTGGTCCATGGAGAAGAGGAAGATGGATCGGCCGGTACGTTGCTCATACCTAAATTCCCCGAGGAAGCCGACAATGATGAAAAAGGACCATCGAGCTCCAATACAGATAAATCAGAAGGAGAGGACGGACAGGGAGGAAGCCGTCAAACGGAAGAACCCATGCAACAGGATCAAGCTGGTGGGGAAGACGATAGGGCATCGACAGGAGGAACATCCAGCCTGGATTTCAATATCTTCAGTGATCTTGAGATCAATGCGGATACGTTGGAAACGACTGAGCCAGCGGATGAAGGCATCTTGACACTGGAGCCTCCGTCAGCCTTTACGGAAATGAAACGGAATTTGCCGGAGAGCAGCTCTCCTGGCAATTCAAGAAATAGCGAACAAAGAATCCTCATGGAGTCACCTAGGAGGAGAAGAATAGAGGGCTCAGCTAGAGTACCTTTTTTGGGAACGTTGCCCCGAGGAGGAGTGGGAAGTACATCACCGAGACCACGAGAGTAGGACGGGATGCAAATTGGACAGAGTGGCGTTCATGGAAGAAGTCTGGACAGTAGTTCAGAGCTATGGGACCCAGTCCATCCTCAAAACAGGTCTCAACCGACCGTTAATGCGGGAAGTCCTTGACAAACTTGATGAGTGTGAAGGGAGATTGAGTGAGTTATTGATCGACTCGGCCACTGACGAAAGTGAAGCGAACTCTCCCATCAAGTTGACGCCGAAGGACGATAAAGGAGAGGTGGGGTATCTGTCAAGAACCAGGAAAGGGACGATGCGATCGAAGTTGGTGATTGACTAGATTAACGAAATGAAAATGAAATTAGGCAGCAGAGTGATGCCGAGAAGAGTAGGAAAAACGAAGGTGGACTCGGAGATATCGGTGAAAGTTGCGAATTCAGCAAAGAGAAAGCGAGTCGAAGAGATCATGGATTTGGGACAAGGCGACTATCAATTGACCGGCACAGATAAGATGCTGACTGATATAAAGATGGTGCCACCCATTCTCATGGAGGGGATAAAGTCAACAGGCTATAAATCCAGAAGGAGTGACCGCACTCTGACTGGAGCCACCTTATAAATGGAGATACTCAGCCAATGTGGAGAGAGTACAATGAGGGACTATAAGCCATCTCCCATGAATCACGGAAAGGGAAGTGTCGCAGGACAACTAGTACCAGTAGAATATAACCGACTGACAGTGTCGGAGACTGTGTCAATAGATGAACCCGCCGGTGGATACATGGAGATGTTAAAATACCGAAACTCGGCCAGAGGGTATTTGATGGCTTTAGAAGACAAGGGTGCCATGGAGGGTTATCTGGAAACGATGTTGCAAGGCACCACCCTCAAACAAAAGGCGTACGGGACCTTAGCGTCGTCGGAGATACAGGCAGAGACGATAGAGCAGTTGGTGAGCCTTCCATGGAAAGCGGTAGTATTACGATACTTTGAAGAAGAAATGAGGACTGCGCCAAAAATACATGCTCTCATGGCAGTGCCTTATGTGAGGACGGAGTTGCAATTGAGATTTGCATGGTGCCTGATGGGACTGACTCGTGAAGAGTTTGATTCGGAAGAAAGGAAGAGATCAAAGGAAGAGAAAGTTTTCCTTATGATAAATCTGAGGGATCTGATGACCCAAGAGGGAACAGCAATAGCGTTTGCAAAACGGAGAGACGCTCTCTGTTTTATTCGATTCTTGGTAGAACAGATCTCGGTACCAGCATTGAATACCTGTGTCAAGATGCTGAGGGAGGGCGACGCACGAGCGAAAGCCTCACTCTTGCTAGCACTGCTGGATATGCATCAAAGCAAACCGATGAGGGTAAACATGAAAGAACCCGAAGAGTTAGAGCCCATGAGAAAGATAGACGAAATAAGAAGATTCTCGAACAAGGAGCTGAGACTCACTAAAGAATCTATGGGAGCATTGCCGAAGTCCAGTGAATACTGTGGACCAATTAAGAAGAAGTCGTACAGCTACGTATCCGGAGTCATAGGGATGGCGTATAACCCGTTCCTGAGTGAAGACATACGCGATTGCTTCTTCGATTACGAGCAAGCAGTGTTGCTAAGATTCTGGATGTCGAGAATCGTGACGATAAAGAGCGCTACTAATCCTCAGAATAAATTGGGATTGATCTTGGAAGAAGAGGTGACTGCACCTTCCGTACCAAAATCCGACAAAAGAGTGGAGTTTGGGTTGGGATTCTCGGATGAACTGCTGAGGACGAGCTTAATGGTGGTGTGGGAATTGATGAGGCCATCATGGTGTCCTAGTCCCAACGCTGACTCGATACTGCGAGCGACACAGGACGTGCAGAGGGAATTGAATGCAGACTGTAATCTGCGTGACCTTAACATCATATATAATGTGATGACAAAGGCCTCTAGGAGCAACGGGGAAGATAAAGTGGAGTTGCCTGGCTGGGGACCAGAGGACTGGGTGAAACCTGGTAGCTGTCTGGCGGAAGTCTGTGGACTGGAGGGTCACGTTTGTGGAGGTCTGGACTGTGTGAAGACCCTGGAGAAGCAACACAAGCAATTGACGGTATTGTTTGGAAATGTCGTGATGAAAACGAGGAAAGAAGCGGAACTGATAGTGGATTGTCATGGAGGAACCGAGATGAATCTAGTGACTGCACTAGGATTCTACAGCATGTTTGGTTCTTTAGAGTCACTATTGAATCTAGAGCAGAAACATGAGATGGTCACAGCCATCAGTGTAGAAGTGTTCCCAGGAGTTCTGCAGACTGAGCAGAAATACATAGGAAAATGGAGGGAAGCGATCGAGACGGAAATGAATATCAGACACAGTGAGACTTATTGTAGACCATCAGGAGCCCGATATTTGGTTGGTTCAACATTGGCTCCAATGTGCAAGAGTAGATACCCTGTACATTTCGTAGCTGTGGACGTGAAGAGTACGAGAACGATCGTGGATCAAGCCTTCTCAGTACCAAAATGAGTGAGAGTAACAAGAATGTCTGAAAAGTCATACGAGTTGTTATGTAAGATGTTCTCAGCAGTTCCAGAAAGAACCAAAGAAGAATTGGAGTCAATACTAGGAAAGAAGTTCATGGGATACGTGAGTGGGAACTTCAGTGACTTTGAGAGACAAAAACAGAGAGGATCAACCGTCACGGATTACAATACAGTAGACGAAAATGATGAAATCCACCGAGTGATGATGGAAGTGGAACCATTACTGGAAGCTTCGGGAAAACGTAATAGGAGGAGCACCATGTTGACACATGATGAGTTTCCTTGCCACTGCTTGTTACAGACTTGGTGGTATCCCAAGCGTAGTAATCTGATGTTGATCTGGGACTCTGGAGAGCTGCTCTCCATGGGTTTACCAGACTCATCACAGCCCATAACAATAGTGATAGTGGGAGTTATGATGGCGATACGATGGCTGGAGGCTCATGTGAGAGAAAACAATAGACAGGAAGCGCCAACGAGAGAACAGTTGCAGAAGTTGGATTGTCTAAAAGATTTAGATCTTTTTGAAACAATGTGCAAAATTCTGAACATTCCGATGGAAGTGAAGAGGATATGGGCAAGAAAACGATTGATGCCATGGTTCAGAGCTGACATGACTGCATGGTTATATGAATATGCTAAGAAGCATATGTCGAAGCACGGCAGGGTGTATAGTGGATATCAGCTGTACATTGGAGCGGGCGCCTTCAAGCGAGCTTTCGTGACTCATCGGAATGCAGTGACCACCGCAGTGAAAAGAATTTCCAGGACTAGTGAGCGTAGTGGAAAGGAGAAGGCGGAGATGATGAAGGAAGATTTGGAGAGAAATGTGACGTTGTGTCTTCACAACAGCTTCTGCAGGAACAGAGAACCTAACGTTGATCCCCTACCCTGTTGCAATCAGAGGGTAGAAGAGCAGAAGTAATGGAGGACTGCTTCCAACAGCGTCAGGATAGCTAAAGATGTGTTGCAGGACACAGAGACTGAAAGTGCAGAGTCAGTATCACAGAAAGAAGAAATGGAACATTGACAAATGGTCGAGAAAACAAGAGGCAACAATAAAAAAATTAGAAGAATTTAGAAGTTTTAGAATTTCTAAATGACGAAAAAGAAGAAAACAAAGAAGTGATGGAAAGAAAAAGTTAAAACTCAGAATTGTTTTATGTGTGTGAAAAACTCAAGTGAGAAACCAAGCAACCAAATTTTAATTGAAAACTGAAACATTTAGTTGAGTTTTGAACATTGGAGAATTTGTTGCATTTATGCATTTGCATTTTGATTTTAGCGAAGTGGCTTTAGAGACACTTATTATTTATTTAGAAAGGCTTAAGAGGAAAGTATATTTAAATATTCCAGCCTGCATGATTGTTTTTAATCACTTAGGACGACTGATCACTTTGTGGTGAATGAAAGACTTGAGTAATCTCTTGAAGAGGGAGATTTTGTTACATTGTTCTTTCTAACCAAAGAGTTTCTGAGTTGTAATATTCAGGACAATAAACAAGCAAGATTTCCGAAGGAAAGGAGCATAGTAGGATAATTTTAGCTTGTTGGTTGGCAGGACTGTCCTGCAAACCAACATTTTTTAAATCTAAGAGAAAAAGTTTTTAATCAGGACATTGACATTGGAGGTCAGAAAAAATGTTTTTATCTTAAGTCAAATCCTCAGTGTGCAGATTAATGAAGGAATTTGAAGTTTTTAGTGATGTAGTATGATGCCATATGTATTCTGCAGTGAGTCGATGTGACGTGGATAAAAATGATTACGTGCATTTTGTAAATTCTGTTCGATGACACTGTGCCGATTATACGAACATTGCGAGATTCAATGAGGACATTGACCGGACTGTCCGGGGAGTATGTGACATTCAACCAGAATGGCCAAAATGCAATCTCTGCAGAATTCGAATTTTTAGCAGTAAGCCCTCCGGATTGGTGATTATTAAGAATTAAGAACGTTATTGCTTGGAACAATTGGCCAAACGGTGAGGGCTAGAATATTCTGGTATTTTAAAATTTCAAAAATTCGAATTATGACAGAAACGGCCATTTTGGCCAAAACGAGAAAGAAGGACAGAACAACTTTATCTGCGATAGCCCTGTTTTTAAGAGTGACCTCGTGGTCTGGGGATACTGAGACCCAGCCATGAGTTCACTATTTCTGATGTAATTAAGTTCATTTGAGCGTTCTGGTCGAAGCCGGAGAACAGTAAAATTTTTGTCGACCCGATGTTAGAAAGACCACCGAAAGTACTGGCTTGGTAGAGACGGTGAAAAGCATGCAAAGCTCTGTTTAGACGTTAGCCAGTCGTCTTAAGACTTAGTTTTGTTATCCGTCGATATGTATCTTCCAGGCGAATGTTACAACCACTTAAGTTAAGTAAACCAGGAATCAGCTAAACTAGCAACCAAGATATGTACCAAAGGCAATAAATAGTATTCAGCAACCGATGTGGCTCGAGTCACGAGTAGATGCAGGGGAGTTGGCATTCTACCGAGGAAACAAAAACCTGAAAAAGAAGAAAAATAAGAACCAAGAATACGGAAGAGTTTCTAATTTTTAGCTGCTTGGAATGATTTGAATTTATTTTGACAAATTCAACTTTCATTTTCAGGCTATCAGAAGCTAGGAAGCGAGGGAAAGGTTCGAACCAACTCCGATGGATAAGATGATTTTCTCTACTCTATAACAACAATCGTAATGTAGTAACCGAATCGTACTAGCATATCAGCCTTAGTTTCAGGAGTGACCTCGTGATCTGGGGACATTGAGAGATAGCCAAGAGCTCACTATTTTTTTAACGAAATTGAACTCAATTGGCTCGACTTGGATGATAGCCTTTCGGCAGTAAAGATTTTGTCGACTGCATCTTACGAGAACCATGTTAAATTGGCAATGGCAGATTAGAGGCAGAGTAGAGGCAGAAAAACGCGTGAAGCTCAATATAGATGCTAGCCATTTGTTTCAAGATATTGTTTTACTTTCTGTCGGTATGTATTTTTGGGCGAATGATACATTTGTGCTTTTATTACACTGCTGGATGTTTTTTGTAGCATCATGATTGATGAGTCCATTAACTGAAGCCTCCGAGCCGAAGGGATGTTCATAAAAGGACACTGAAGCGAAATCTGGAAGGGTAGTCCGAAACGCGAAAGCCTTCCGGGTTAACGAACTTACGTTTTTCAAAGACTCAGGTACCGTAAGAGCAACTCAACTCCGACATTATACAGACCCTGAGGGTTTTCTTTTATCGTTACTACTACCACCCGTATTTATATTTTGATACAATTTTCCAACCAAACAGACCATCAACTGACCAAATTGAAGATTAAAAAATTGATAAGTTGAACCACCAGAAAAAGCAACTTTTGAGATTATTTTTCATATAGTTAAAAAGCTCCTGATTAGTGAGTTACCTTATAATTCATTTGTCATAAATGTAGAAACCGACTGAAAAAGAATTGTGACATCAGTATCGGTAGGAGAAAATAAATATCTTGAATTTTTTTTCACGCTCTTTGAAAACCAAAAGAAAGCTCAATACTCTACAAAATTTGTGAGTTATTGAGATGAAAAATGTTGTTCAAAAATTTTACAGTAGTGAATAGACAGGGCTTAGATTATTTTTACTGGCAACCTACCTCATCCAAAATAAATTCGACCTAACAAGTTTTCAATTTAAAGGCACCTACATTTTGTTTTCAAATTAAAAAAACTTTAATAAAAACAAAAATGGATAGTTCGTTTATTATCTCTTAAAACTTAAATGATCTCATCATACTTCTTGCTTGCGTCTTTGAAAAATTTCGAAAATTTAGTCACCAAACTCATGGCCTGGACTGCGCGCACCACTTTAGTACTTCCAACTTAGCTGGAGACATCTTCAAACGTATCTGCAAAGACCGCAGGCACCTCGAAATGGTCGAGAATAAGATGCCAGGTGGCACTGCATCTGTATTCCATAGTCTCTCTTTCAAAGCAAACATCATAGAATGCCCCCAATTCAACCCAGATCAATCTAGCACCTATGGGTTTGTGATCGACACGAATGACCTCTCTGGCGGCAATACGCAAACAGGAAATTTACCGGTGCGTAACTTTGAGTAAATAGAGCATATAGAAGACGAAGTAATATTGAAACAATTCCTAAAAACAACTGAAGACTTTCTGATTGAATTTATTTTAGAAGTTGATCTGGAAATCCAGAAGAACTACATGTCAGTTATCAGGATAACCATTTAGCTCAATGAAAAAGTACCCCAGGATTGGTTGAAACCCTGCCAAACAAATTTAATGGGGCAGATGAGGAATCAAAAAACTGCATAAGTAAGACCAAGAAGTTATCACAGAAATTGTGTGACAAGTCAAACTATACAATTCATCACAAACATTTGCAATTGTAGGTTAGATTGGGATTAAAATTAAAAAAGTGCACCGTGTGCTGAAGTTTGAACAAAGAGCATGGTTGGAACCATATATCACTCTAAATAAAACTAAACGCCAAGAAGCTAGAAACAAATTTGAGTCGGATTTTTAAAAAAATTTTAAACAATTGTGCTTATGAGAAAACATGTGAATCAAAGCGCAAACGGATGCTCGTTCGCATAGTTTATGATTATAAAGACACCATACGAACAAATTATGCATTCGAGTTCAAATCCTACAAAATTTTTGGGGAAAACTTGGCAGCGTTCACTTCGAATCCAACAAAAACTTAATGGGATGAGCCAACTTTGATTCAACTTCTCTATTCTGATACGGAACGTCTCCTTTACGAAATCAAATGTGAAGATTTATACAGCAAAGTTTCCGAAAAAAGAAACATTTTGAATGAAGATGACCTTTCAAATTACACGAAGAGCCAACTTTCTACAATCCAAAAAACAAAATGGTTGTTTCAAAATTCAAGGACGAGTTTTCATGGGATATAATAACTGAGTATAGAACACTCAAACCCATTTTACACACAGGTAACATTTTTTGTCTGCCTTTTTTATATTTTAATTCACTTTTTGGCGAAAGTTGTTAGTTTTTGATTTTTTTCGGCAGATTTTTTTTTGGTCCATGAAAACTTTCTTTGATTTTAGAAAAAAAATTTTTGAGCGCAGATTTTTAAAAAAATTTTTTTTTGGTCGGTGGAAATTTCTTATTCTGATTTTAAAAAAAATTTTAGGAGGGAAATTTTCTTTTGGAAAAAAATTTTTTTTTGTCGTTATTTTTTTACTGACCAATTTTTAATGACCAATTTTTTCGACATTTTTTGATGATCACTGAAAAAAAAAGTCGTCTTTGACCTTCAGGTCACGTTTTGTTGCACCTGGACTTCAAGTTGATGTAGCAGCCACAAAAAAGTTTCATTTTCTTTTTCCACTCATTAGCGACCATCGATAAATGGGTTAGTAATCAATTTTTTTTATACTTTTTGACCGCAGAAAACTATCAGCTATTGTGTATCAAAAGCTGCTCAGGAGATGTTGACTCATCAGCAATATTGCGACACCTCGACCTCTGACTCGTTATTCAAAACTGAAAACAGTCAAATCGCATCCGAGTCACACAACCGATAAACTGTGACATCGACGAAAACATCGTTATCAGCTTTTGATGGCAAACGATACATCATCCATGATGGTCAACAGACTCTTCCCTATGGTAAAAAAAAACATCGTGGGTCAAACCGCGATTGGCATTGATGATAGCGATGATAACACCGCCGCTGCAAATTCGGATCCAACTGATGATGACGATTTGGAAAAATGGACTCCATGTTTTGAAGGTGGTCAACAGCCAGTGTCGTAGGATTGTGAGGATTTCCTAGATGGTGTGTCTGAAGAATTTGCTAAAAATCAAAACGTTGATTGGTCTCATCCGGATATTGATGATGACTACTCTGAGGATAGCTTTGCTGTTGAAAATACACAACCACATCGTTCGCTTCGACAACTCATGGACCAGGTGAACAGCAGTTGGCAAACTCCAGACCCTGTTTTGATTCGGGCAGCCGAAACCAAGGACAGTGATATAGATAGAGGGGATATCGCCGATATGGAGGCCAATTCTTCCGACGAGTACGACTCGTCATTGTTCAACGGTTTGTTTACCGATTATGAAGCAGTTGAAGAAGAAGAACCACGATCAAAAAATCAACGAAAGATTAAAAGACAAAAAGAACATTATAACTTTTGTATAGTAAATAAAATTCAGTGATTTAAAAAGTGAATTGTGTGTACCTAAATTTTGACCTACCGCTATTCCGTGTTTAGTGCGTATTTAAGTGGGAGATTTTGTTCCAGTTTTGGAACCCAGTTAATCGGGGCTAAAATCACTTCAATTAAACAATTGTCTTTCTAGCATACTTTTGAATCTATTTGTACGTAAATTTAAATTGAAAAAATTTTTTACGAAAATTTAGAGTAACGGAAATAACGCACTGAAACATATCAGTCGTTAATGGAACGAAAATTTAGCAACTCCATTCCAACATCAAACATATAAACACAACGTTTGATGGGAAAACTGAATAATGCATCAAAATTTTACTTGAGGACCAAAAATTACAAAATGGTGACAGTTAGGGTTTTTACATGGTGTCCATTGGTTGTCAGATAATACATGGTGACCATTAGGATCTATACCGAAAAGTCATCCATGTAAGACAACCCATCCCGATCATAGTGTACTATATGCATACTAGTTAAGGCAATAAACTAAGGAAATAACCGAACCATCTGAATCAAAAACGGCTAAACAAAACATTTATTGCTGCCGCAAAAAGAGTCAGTTTTGACGGAATATTTTTTCTTGTCCAGCGATAGAGTTGTCAAAAATTTTAACCATAGTGTGTTGTTATCCATTTAGAGTTTTGAATCTTGAAGCTCAGCTCTTTACAAAGTCCTTTGGAGTTCTTTAGCAAACACAGCGTCACAACTATGATGGCAGCGATTCCAGTAGAATGGTTTGGTTATCGCCAGCCATCCTTCTCAAATTTTAGCATTGATTACATCTTACGATTTTACATCTCAACCAGGAAAATTCCTGGGAAGCGATGATGCTTCTTTTTTACATGTATGACCACAGGGTCTAGATATAATGTGATTTTCACAACCATGGACACGAGTTCATATGTAATGAGAATCAAACATTTCGTTACCCGAGTATTCCTTCAGTCATTTGGTCAGACAAGGGCACAAACTACGAGGGAGCAGAGAAAGAGCTCTTGAATTGTGTTTAGTCGTGAATAGCACAAGCATCCGCAGAACAATCAAAAGAAGCTTTCAAAAAAAATCAACCCTCGCGGTGGTTCTTGAGAAAGAATTTTTGGGTAATGCAATAGAGTGTTCTATGCAACAATAGAAAGTAGGAAATTTAATCCTGAATTTATTGAAAAAGCTTTTTGTCGCGTAGACTAATCACTGCAAGCTCACCCTATCTTATCGTTAGGTGCAAATCTGAATGGTTTTGTATTGACTCCTACTGATTTTTTGGTACTCGCTTCCCTTCTTTCTCTTTTCAGGAGCACTTCGACTATCGATTGCAATAAAATGAGCAAAACATGCGCCTACGCAAGTTGGAGTTGTTGGCTCCGAATGATGCACCCGCTCTAAAAAACGCAGTAATTGGCACTCCACCTGTGATGTTCTTTAAAATACAGAAGATTTAGTGTAATTTGGTGAGGATTGCAGCCCAAAGAGACACTAAGCTTTGGCTCTTATTAAAACCCCTAATTACGGAAAACTTAATATAGCCCGCCCAGGGGAACGCGACCAGCCGTACAACTCGCGTCCGTTTTTGCTCCATTGAGGATGTATGCGCTTAAATTAAAAAAGTCATATGGTGCAAAAGTTAGCTATAATTGGACTTTCTAACACAAACAAAATCCATTTTCTGTCCAATTAAGGTCAGGTTGAATCAAAAAATTTACAGATTTTTGCATTTGAGGAGAGTTTTTTGAAATCTTTTTAGCCGGCAATTGGTAAATTCATTTTTTTTGTGATTATTAGTTGTTACTTAATTAAATTTGACTTTTAAGATAAATTGCCGAAAACTTACAAATTTTGAACCAGGTTTTTCAGCTTGAGTCTATCATGTGAAGGTAACCTTATTATCTCACGTATTCTTGTTTGGCATCTCGCAAAAGCTGAACTAACGCGTGGGCCGTTTTGGGCCTGCAACTTCTTTTTCTGTACTTCCTGCACTTCAAAATAATAAAGAACAACAAATTAAAATATTTACAGTTACTAACGTTCGCTGGTTAATGAATCAAAAGTAAAATAAGTTTTTTAAACTACTAGTTTGATGGAACTAATTTTTCTATCAAAACTATTTAGAGCTGAAAAGAAAAACAAGAACAAATACTGTTGAAAGATGTAAGATGCAATGGAGAGTCTGAAATAATTCACTGTCATTGTTTTAAATTGAGGACTTTATGGCAATGTGAATCTTGGTTCGAACTCAAGTTTCAAAATACTTGGGTTACCCTCAAAGAGACGAATAGTTTCAGAGAGCGCAAACACAGATGAGTTGTCTATTCTGTAGAAAACAGTTGTATTTTTCAGAGGTGGAATTTCCTCCATTTTCTTCAATTCAGTCTCTCCTTCATTTTCCAGCTGGTCCAACTCTTTTTCAAAGTCAATTCTGAAGAAAGTAGCATTCCTAGAAAAATCCGTCGCAAATAAATACCCGTCTAGACAATTTGAGGAACCAAACACTGATGAGGGTATCCAAACCAAGGAGAAAAATCCACTCAAACCAGAGAGCCTCACATATTTAATAGAACGGGGTTGTATTTCTCGTGTTGTTGTATTTGACGATGTGTTTGTTTTCATATCCTCCTGGTGAGGTGATGGTAGAGATATCACTGCTAGTTTGTTTGAATCCAAGCCACAGTTGAGTATCAACGTGGTATCATTCACAAAAAGATTACTATTCTCCCAAATCCATCCGTCAGTCTTTATATCAAGTGGTACTGTGTACTGTCTGACCTGATCGAAGTAGACTGTCATACTGCACCATTTCTTCTGCTTCTCTGTTCTCCTATCAAACACTGCCACTATTAAGATCTTTTCATATGCACACAACAACCAATCCACTGAAGAATCTCCATTGAGAAGTTGGGTTGTGTCTAGTTCTTTTATCATATTTAGATTATTCTGATTCACTATCACAACACTACGTTTCCAATCGCTTGTTATATATGACATATAAAGATTATTGTCGATGTCTGTGGCAAAATCATACACAGAAATTGTATCATCTCGCATTTGCTTCCACTCCATCTCTCTTTTCAGTTCTATCTGATTATTGTTCTCGTTATGATGAAACACACGGAATGATTGTTGAAAATAGGTTATTATCTCCTCCGTATCTGAGTTATAAACTACCCTAAGAGCGTCAATAACTGTTCCGCTTGCATCTGCAATTTTCTCTACTCCGATCAACTCTCTCATCCTTGCCTCCTCTCCAGGTTTTTTCTCTTTCTGATTTATCCTCTCTGCTTCACCCTGTGAATCATCAAAACTAGTAGAAACTTCCTGATTTGAAGTTCCTGCACTCAGAACAAGTCTGTCAACCCCACTCGCAAAGTTTTCCGCATCAAGTAACGAGGAACCGCCTTCTGCGAACGAAGTTTGCGATCTGGAGCAGGAAACCGTGTTATCTCTAGTCAGAATGAATTCTCCAAAAATTATGGCATATTTTTGTTCTAATTCGCGGAACTGATCCGTTATTTTTGCTTTGAAAGCTTGCAGGGATTGCTTGTGATCCAAAAGCTGTTTTCTTACGGCTGCAGACTTGTCTTCAAGCTGCTTAGCGGAATTTGACTTTAAAACGCTCTTTTGTTCGTTTTCAGCTGTTGTTATCTGTTTCACTATTGTTTTCCAGTCGTTGGAAGCCAGAACTTGAGATGTTTTTTCAATTTCGTCTTTATATTCTGTCAGTCGCTGCATGGTTAACTTCTGGGGCTCCAAATTCACAGTGAGAAAACTTACGTTATGCTTCTTCCAATCCATATGATTCTGCTTCCAACATAGCTCGCATATCGCTATTTTGCAGATATTGCAAAAATAGCGAACGGTTTCTTCGGGATGTTTCTCGCAGAAAACGACAGACTGGAGTTCTATGTAAGGAACAGTGGATGATGCAATTGAAGCTGCAGTCGATGGTCGTTCTAAAATACAGAAAGAAAACATTAAAGGCAGAACTTTTGTGGTGTTTGGGTTCTCGGAAATCACTAACCAGGACATCAAATTTAACGTCTTTCTCTTGTTTCACTCAATTCAGCGTTTTAAGACATTTTCACGTTACGAGGCAAAACTGTGCACTCGATGGGCTTTTAATATATTGTATGAAGATCATTGGAATCCTAAGTGGAATTTGCAAAATTGTAAGCGAATGTTTTTAAATGTATTAAGATTCGGCAGGGTTTTTTTTTGCAGTTCGCGGGTTTTTTTTACAGTTCGCGGATTCCGCGTACAGCTGCGGACTTCACGTTAGTTTAATTTTACGATATTCATGTTATAATTTGTTTGTGGTTTCTAGATTCCTAAATTCCGCAACTTTTTTTTGATTCCGCAATCTTTTTGCGGATTTGAAAAGTTTGACTCCTGATGAAACTTTTTTTTCTTTGACAATTTTTTCAGAAAAAAAATTACATAACACAACTCTGTATTACCCGCACCGAACGCCCATGGATCATAATCGATTATATTGTCAAAATATGGTCAGCATCTATAAAAATACAAAATAATCGATTATAATCTATTAAAAATGGATTATAATCCTAATTTTTTTTATCCCAATAAAATCCATTATAATCGATTATAATCGATTATAATGGATTTTTTCGAGGGGTTATTCATTAAATTTTCAAATTTAAGTTACATTTAAGAAAAAAATTATCTATTTTTGTCTCTACTTTTTCTAATTCATCGCAGTTTAACACCACTTCATTTTACCCCCCCCCCCCAGCCAGTTAAGCCCCCAGTACCCAGTATACTACCACCGACCAGTTTACTATCCCCCCCCCCCCCCCCCAGTTTACCCCCCTCCCATCATTTACCCCACCCCCTCCAGTTTACCTTGCCCCTTTAGTTGGAGAGAGGGGGGGTGGCGGTGTTTAAGAAGCTTGAGGGGGCGAGGGGACGAAGTTGAGACATGGCATTTAGTAAAAAAAAACAGGGCATAAATTCTGCAAACTTCTCGCAAAATTTGCAAAATTTTTTTAAAAAACAATCGAATTTAGTTCTAAAAATGAAATGGATTATAATCAATTATAATGGATTATAATGGATTTTCATTTCAAAATAATCTATTATAATGGATTATCTTGGCAAAAAGAATCGATTTCAGGGACAAAAATAATGGATTACAATCGATTTGAGTGGGTTATAATGGATTATATTCGTTCAAAAATAATCGATTATAATGGCTATATAATCGATTTCGTTGTCTAAATTTTACATCCGTAATGGATTATAATCGATTTTTTTTGTCTCGGGAATCCATTTTAATCAATTAAAATCCATGGGCGCTCGATGCGGGTACATAGAAGCCTTTTCTGGTTTGTATAGGTCAGTGGAATCCAGGGATTAGACTTGAAGTAAATTGATATCGCCAAAATTTTGTCGGCCAGACGAAAGGAAACAGGATAAAAGAATTATCGAAGAGGGCGGTCTTATAACGGTATTCTGTTACAATTCGCAAAACAAAAAAAATGGCTAGTTAAGTGGTTTCCTAGATGAAAATTCTTTTTTTTCAGACATTGTAACCAATATGTTGTTTCTTGTTTATGTTTTGATACTTGAAAGCATCTTACGTTTATGTTTTAATTTTTTTCTTTCCAAATCACATTTTCAACTCTACATCAAAACCATTTACCAAAATTTTTTAATGGTCTTAGACAATTATTTTATCTTGTATCAAGTTTTTTATTAAACTTAATACTTTTTTAGATTTGCAAAATCACATTTATTTGAAATAGTTGAGAAAACGACACAAACGAGAATTTTTTTTGTTCATTTGCTTGTTGAAATCTAAAAGAATGCTAATGATTTGTTCTGTTCGTGAGATATAAAAAGGACGTAACACTATATGTGATTATCAAATAAACATAAAAGAGTATCACGCTTATCATCGAAATAAACTCAATTAAGAAGTTTTGTCTTCTTGAAGTTTTTGAAAAAAAATTGGATATGACCATTTCCTGCTTGTCTTTTTTGCATTGAAACAAAACGTGCGGGCCATATATTCTGGTTTTGTTTCTGTTTAATGGCCGTGCTTAAAGTTTTTTTATAAAAGCCCTCTGATATTAGTCAAGCCGACTCTCTCAGATTTTATTTTGATTCCATGGTTCTCCCCTACTCTCTGATTTAAAATGCCAGGTCCTACCTTGTAGTCTTTTCCACGCAATTTTATGCTGACATAAGAAGAGTTTACCTATCTCCAAATAATCTAGATATATCATGATCGTCTGAGCAGCAACAGGCCTATCTTCATCTGTGTCTAGTCAGTGATTTGATGATGTTATTCGAGAAACGGATCCCTTGTCCAATGTTTAAATCAACTTAAAGTCATCGTATTGATTTAGAAGCTAGCCCATACTCTCTTCTCTTGATTGTTATTGGATCTCCTTTTTTTCTTGATTCTTGCAAATTTATGTTTGATCTTCGCTTGCTGGTTTGTTTCTCGTAACCTATTAAGCGCCTTTTTTCTCTGATGATTGCGTATCAGACCTTTTTTTATTCGTTTTAAATCTTAAATTGTGTGTGCGTGTACTGGCTGGATTGATTGCACTGCGTCTTTTTCAAGCATTTTGTTGAGCACTGTTGTGAATGTTTTTGTTCTGACTTTCGTAACAAAATTAAAGGAAATTTTGTGCTCGGGTTGGGATTTTTCTTCAGACATTTTTCGTTTTTTTTTATCTAGCCGACTTCGACGAATCTTTTTAAACATTATTCAAAGCGTATTGTTGTTCTTAGCTTAAATTTGAAAAAATATATAATTCACCTGCAATCACTTTTTGTAAAGTTATGGGGGTTTAACTATTGCCATTCTGGCTAATTTGAGACAATTAACGCGAGATATATTTCGCGCTATTAACGAGTATACGGAGGTTTAAGCAGTCTTATGAATTGTTCCAAATTGGTTAAGGGAAGCTTATTTGTACAAATAGATTTCCTAATAGCAAAATTTATCACTTTGTACTTTATATGGTGGGTGGCAGGATGGTTTTCACAAAAAAGTTCTCAAGTTTAATTTTTTTTTTTCACTTTATTTTGTTACTTTTTTTCAAGTTATTACTGCTCCACAGACCTTAAGAGGCGGACGGGACCTTCGGTCCTTCCCCTGATCGAGCAATCTTGTTTTTTTTTGTTTCAGATTTTTTTTCTGTTGATGACTTTAATTGTTTTAGTTGCCTTGCTGGTTTCGTATTTTTCTTATATCCTGCATTAGTTCACACACACACGCGCGCGCGCGTGCACACATGCGCCCACACAGTATCTCTCTCTTTCTCTCTCACACACACACACTTACACACACACTCTCTCTCACACACACACATACACACACACACACCTTCTCATTTTCAAATGGCATGCATTATCAAAAATCGCTGTGAACGCTTTCTGACTCTAGGCGTTTCATCGCGGTGTTGATCTACGAACTCCGTTTTCCCTACTAGTGTCTGTATAACCGCATGATGTAACTATAAAACTGTATTTTTTGTTTGCTTTTGAACGCATGTTCTTGTCATTCTCGGCTTCATTTATAAATTTTGATGCAAGTGATTCCTACTATTTTTTGCAGATATTCCTCAAGTTTTTTTTATCTTCATAGATATTTATTTGTCACCTTTCCCAATATTATGTCGAAAGAATTATTAACCTTCATGATGAATATGGATTCGCTTTGATTGATTTAAAATTTCAGTTTCTTTTTAGCCGATTCTGATTTGTTTCAAGAAACAGTACCTTTAGTGAATGGTTTTCATGAACAAAAAAACACCTTTAATGGTGCTTAGAAACGTACCATATTTGAAGTCAGTGAGTATTTTCTACAAGTCTTTGATTATATCTTTCTTTTGAACTTGCGGACGCTTTTGACAGTTTACGTTACACAATTGGTACTTTTTTCTGATTCTCCCAGCCATATTTACAAATCTTCTCTACATGGTCAATGCTGATGAAGCGATTACGGATGAGTAGTTTGTTATGAAAGCAGACAATTGTCCTTTGCAGCCAGGTGCTTCCGCGTAAACGCGAAGAACACTCAACTAGTTCATCATTCATCGGCCGTTTGGATTACCTGATTTTAACGTCCTCTATTCGCTGTTAATCGTTGTTTTTGTTTTCTTAAATTTTTTGGCTGTTTGATCCCAAACCATTGTTCGAGTGAACTGCTATATTATTTCTCCCTACTTTCCTTTTCTGCAGTTTGATTTTCTGTAAATTGATAGCAACTTGCGTACGTGTTCATAGTCGCCAAAGTGTTTTTAGTAACAACGTTCCTTTTTTCATTATGTCTTGTAGCAGCTTTTCTAGTTGAATGCTATATGTTTTCAAAAAAATGATTTGTCTTGAGGATGTGCTATGTTTACACGAAGACCGTTCTCCTATTCCGCGGGCAACTGATTTTTCAGGCGTTCTCGGAAAAACTTTAATGTCTCAACCAATATTTTGGCAGTGGAAAACATTTCACTTTTCCCATAATTCTTGATTATATCTAAACTGACATCATTCGCGAACTTGCGATTTCTCAAGCAAACTAAACGGGATTTTGAAATCCTGGAAAAGATGATTTATTTTTCTGGTTGGTTTGTACTATTTTTTCTGTGGGTTTCCCCTTAAGAGCCAGATATCTGCACTGCATAGGCGCAAAAATTCTCTGTAACTCTGTAACTCTTTAAATATGATCAAAATGTTTCGGTACAATCAAAGAAAACGAAAGAACTTAACAAGATCAAAGAAATCTCCTTGTTGTTGATTCCGCTCAAAATTCACAAAATACATAGTTTTGCCTGTTAAAGATTGTATGTTTTGTACTATTTCTTCTACTTTTCTTAGTTAACGTAGGAACTTGAGAATCCGATTGAACAAACGAGAACAGCATTAATTATAAACGAAATATAGAAAGTAATGAGCCTGCGGCTATCGTGCTACATCACAAAATTAACAAAGCCCTTTGGCGCAATTTTGAAACCACATCAGGCCATTTATTATTGAGCGCTTTTTATGTTAAAATGATATGGCATGGGTGCATCATCCTCCAAAGATACTTTTTGCTCCTTTTTCGGTCTAAAATTTGCATAACTTTGAACTATCTCGCCTACTTTATTAAATAGCCGGTAGCGTGAGCTATCCTATGTGGCTTGCAATCAAACACTTCTACGTTATCAGACAACATGAGAGAATATTAGTCCCGATTAGATTGGATGTTATCTCAAGACTTTGAAAGATTTTTTTGATCTGAATATCGTTTACAGTCAGAAATGTTGTTGCCGCGATCAGTTACGAATCAGAAGCCATTTAGGAATTCCAGTCCGCAGTAGTTGACTTTCACAGTTTCGTTTTCCCAAGTCCACACACTTTAGCTCCAACTGCACCGGAAACGCTATCGAACCATAATTAATTCCATAATTGACCAGAAATACTTCAAGGAAACATCACTGCGGTGGCTAACAAGTGTCAAAGAGAAATAAGCAGGCACACTGGGGAGTTAGAAAGATTGGGCGTTAAAAAGTATTAGAAAAAAAGATATTATTGAAACGAAAATTGAAAAATCCGCTGAATCAGTTTTCCTCTAAAAAGTCAAAAATTGACGAAACTTCAGGCAGTAATCCTATCGAAGCAGTTTCGACCAATCGAAGCGAAACCTTTGGTCAATCAGACGGAGTGCATGCTACCAGTTGAGACCTGAGCGAATGCGCGCGACCGGTTGGATCTGATTAGAGTGTGTGCGAACAGTTGGTTCTCAGAAGAGTATAAGCGACCAGTTGGATCTCAGCCGAGCGTGTGTACAACCAGTTGGGTCTCTGCAGAATGTGGGCGACCAGTTGGTTCTCATTTGAGTCTGTGCGACCAGTTGGTTCTCAGTTGAATATGTGCGTACAGGTCGTTCTCAGGCAAGAGTGAGCGTCCAGTTGGTTCTCAAGTGAGTGCGTGTGACCTGGTGGTTACCAGAAGAGTATGTGCGACCAGTTGATTCTAAGGCGAGTATGTGCCACCAGTTGATTCTCAGGAGATTATGCGCGAAGAGTTCGTTCTCAGACGAGTGTTTGCCACCAGTTTCGTTCTCAGTTGAGTCTGTGCGTACAGTTGTTCTCAGGTGAGAGTGTGGGACCCGTTGGTTCTCAACTGAGCGTGTGTGACCTGTTGGTTCTCAGTTGAACCTGTGCTTCATGTTGATCTTCAGTTGATTCTGCGCGACCAGTTGGTTCTCAGGCGAGTTTGCGCGTCCAGTTGGCTCTCAAGTGAGTGTGTGTGACTGGGGGGTTACCAGAAGAGTGTTTGCGATCAGTTGATTCTCAGGTGACTATGTGTAAACAGTTTGTTCTCAGGCGAGTGTTTGCGATCAGTTCAATCTCAGATGAGTGTTTGCGACCAGTTGGTTCTCAGTTGAGTCTGTGCGACCAGTTAGTTCCCAGTTGAGTCTGTGCGTCCAGTTGGTTCTCAGTTGAGTCTGTGCGTCCAGTTGGTTCTCAGGTGAGAGTGTGGGTCCAATTGGTTCTCAAGTGAGTGTGTATGACCAGGTGGTTAACAAAAGAGTGTCTGCGAACAGTTGAATCTCAGGCAAATATGTGCCACCCGTTGATTCTCAGGCGACTACGTGCAAACATTTCGTTCTCAGGCGAGTGTTTGCGACCAGTTGGTTCTCAGTTGAGTCTGTGCGTACAGTTGGTTCTCAGGCGTGTTTGTGAGAACAATTCAATCTCAGGCGAGTGATTGCGACCAGTTGGGTCTCAGTTGAGTCTGTAAGTACAGTCAGTTCTCAGGCATGCGTGTGCGTACAGTTGGTTCTCAGGCGTGCGTGTGCAAACAGTTCGTTCTCAGGCGAGTGTTTGCGACCAGTTGGTTCTCAAGCGAGTGTGGGCGACCAGTTGGATCTCAGAAGAGTATGTGCCACAAGTTGATTCTCAGGCGACTATGTGCGACCAGTTCGTTCTCAGGCGAGTGTTGACGACCAGTTGGTTCTCAGGCGTGTGTGTGCGAACAGTTCGTTCTCAGGCGAGTGTTTGCTACCAGTTGGTTCTCAGTTGAGTCTATGTGTACAGTTGGTTCTCAGGCGTGTGTGTGCGAACAGTTCGTTCTCAGGCGAGTGTTTGCGACCAGTTGGTTCTCAGTTGAGTCTGTGTGTACAGTTGGTTCTCAGGCGTGTGTGTGCAAACAGTTCGTTCTTAGGCGAGTGTTTGCGACCAGTTGGTTCTCAGTTGAGTCTGTGCGTACATTTGATTCTCAGGCATGTGTGTGCGACCAGTTGGTTCTCAGGCGAATATGTGCCACCAGTTGATTCTCAGGCGACTACGTGCGAACAGTTCGTTCTCAGGCGAGTGTTTGCGACCTGTTTGTTCTCAGTTGAGTCTGTGCGTACAGTTGCTTCTCACGCGTGTGCATGCGAACAGTTCGTTCTCAGGCGGGTGTTTAAGACCACTTGGTTCTCAGTTGAGCATGTAAGTACAGTCCGTTTTCAGGCATTTGTGTGCGTACAGTTGGTTCTCAGGCGTGTGTGTGCAAACAGTTCGTTCTCAGGTGAGTGTTTGCGACCAAGTGGTTCTCAGTTGAGTCTGTGCGTACATTTGGTTCTCAGGCATGTGTGTGCGACCAGTTGGTTCTCAGGCGATTGTGTGCGACCAGTTGGTTCTCAGGCGAGTGTGTGAAACCAGTTGGGTCTCAGAAGAGTCTGTGCCACCAGTTGATTCTCAGGCGATTATGTGCGACCAGTTCGTTCTCAGGCGAGTGTTTGCGACCAATTGGATCTCAGTTGAGTCTGTCTGTACAGTTCGTTCTCAAGCTAGTTTGAGTGACCAGATAGTTCCCAGACGAGTGTGTACAACCAGTTGATTCTCAAGCGAATACGTGCCACTTGTTGATTCTCAGGAGAATGTGCGCGAACAGTTCGTTCTCAGGCGAGTGTTTGCGACCGGTTGGTTCTCAGTTGAGTCTGTGCGTACAGTTGGTTCTCAGGCGTGTGCGTGCGAACAGTTCGTTCTCAGGCGGGTGTTTAAGACCAGTTGGTTCTCAGTTGAGTATGTAAGTACAGTCAGTTCTCAGGCATGTGTGTGCGTACAGTTGGTTCTCAGGCGTGTGTGTAAAAACAGTTCGTTCTCAGGTGAGTGTTTGCGACCAGTTGGTTCTCAGTTGAGTCTGTGCGTACATTTGATTCTCAGGCATGTGTGTGCGACCAGTTGGTTCTCAAGCGAGTGTGGGTGACCAGATAGTTCCCAGACGAGTGTGTGCGAGCAGTTGGCTCTCAAGCAAACACGTACCACCAGTTGATTCTCAGGAGAATGTGCCCAATCAGTTCGTTCTCAGGCGATTGTGTGCGACCAGTTGGTTCTCAGGCGAGTGTGTGAAACCAGCTGGATCTCAGAAGACTCTGTGCCACCAGTTGATTCTCAGGCGACTATTTGCGACCAGTTCGTTCTCAGGCGAGTGTTTGCGACCAACTGGTTCTCAGTTGAGTCTGTCTGTACTCTTCGTTCTCAAGCTAGTTTGAGTGACCAGATAGTTCTCAGACGAGTGTGTGCAACCAGTTGATTCTCAAGCGAATACGTGCCACTTGATGATTCTCAGGAGAATGTGCGCGAACAGTTCGTTCTCAGGCGAGTGTTTGCGACCGGTTGGTTCTCAGTTGAGTCTGTGTGTACAGTTGGTTCTCAGGCGTGTGCGTGCGAACAGTTCGTTCTCAGGCGGGTGTTTAAGACCAGTTGGTTCTCAGTTGAGTATGTAAGTACAGTCAGTTCTCAGGCATGTGTGTGCGTACAGTTGGTTCTCAGGCGTGTGTGTGCAAACAGTTCGTTCTCAGGTGAGTGTTTGCGACCAGTTGGTTCTCAGTTGAGTCTGTGCGTACATTTGATTCTCAGGCATGTGTAGGCGACCAGTTGGTTCTCAAGCGAGTGTGGGTGACCAGATAGTTCCCAGACGAGTGTGTGCGACCAGTTGACTCTCAAGCAAACACGTGCCACCAGTTGATTCTCAGGAGAATGTGCCCGATCAGTTCGTTCTCAGGCGATTGTGTGCGACCAGTTGGTTCTCAAGCGAGTGTGTGAAACCAGTTGGATCTCAGAAGAGTCTGTGCCACCAGTTGATTCTCAGGCGACTATGTGCGAACAGTTCGTTCTCAGGCGAGTGTTTGCGACCAATTGGTTCTCAGTTGAGTCTGTCTGTACAGTTCGTTCTCAAGCTAGTTTGAGTGACCAGATAGTTCCCAGACGAGTGTGTGCGACCAGTTGATTCTCAAGCAAATACGTGCCACTTGTTGATTCTCAGGAGAATGTGCGCGAACAGTTCGTTCTTAGGCGATTTAGTGTGCGACCAGTTGGTTCGCAGGCGAGAGTGCGCGTCCAGTTGGTTCTCAAGTGAGTGTGTGTGACCAGGTGGTTACCAGAAGAGTGTGTGCGACCAGTTGATTCTCAGGCGAATCTGTGCCACCAGTTGATTCTCAGGTAACTATGTGCAAACAGTTTGTTCTCAGGCGAGTTTTTGCGACCAGTTCATTCGCAGATGAGTGTTTGCGACCAGTTGGTTCTCAGTTGAACCTGTGCGTCATGTTGATCTTCAGTTGGTTCTACCCGAACAGTTGGTTCTCAGGCGAATTTGCGCGTCCAGTTTGTTCTCAGTTGAGTCTGTGAGTACAGTTGGTTCTCAGGCGTGTGCGTGCGAACAGTTTGTTCTCAGGCGGGTGTTTAAGACCAGTTGGTTCTCAAGTGAGTGTGTGTGACCAGGTGGTTACCAGAAGAGTGTGTGCGACCAGTTGATTCTCAGGCGAATCTGTGCCACCAGTTGATTCTCAGGTAACTATGTGCAAACAGTTTGTTCTCAGGCGAGTATTTGCGAACAGTTCATTCGCAGATGAGTGTTTGCGACCAGTTGGTTCTCAGTTGAACCTGTGCGTCATGTTGATCTTCAGTTGGTTCTACCCGACCAGTTGGTTATCAGGCGAATTTGCGCGTCCAGTTTGTTCTCAGTTGAGTCTGTGAGTACAGTTGGTTCTCAACCGTGTGCGTGCGAACAGTTTGTTCTCAGGCGGTTGTTTAAGACCAGTTGGTTCTCAGTTGAGTCTGTAAGTACAATCAGTTCTCAGGCATATGTGCGCGTACAGTTGGTTCTCAGGCATTTGTGTGCAAACAGTTCGTTCTCAGGCGAGTTTTTGCGACCAGTTGGTTCTCAGTTGATTCTGTGCGTACATTTGACTCTCAGACATGTGTGTGCGACCAGTTGGTTCTCAAGCGAGTGTGGGTGACCAGATGGTTCCCAGACGAGTGTGTGCGACCAGTTGACTCTCAAGCAAACACGTGCCACCAGTTGATTCTCAGGAGAATGTGCGCGATCAGTTCATTCTCAGGCGATTGTGTGCGACCAGTTGGTTCGCAGGCGAGTGTGTGAAACCAGTTGGATCTCAGAAGAGTCTGTGACACCAGTTGATTCTCAGGCGACTATGTGCGAACAGTTCGTTCTCAAGCGAGTGTTTGCGACCAGTTGGTTCTCAGTTGAGTCTGTACGTACAGTTGGTTCTCAGGCGTGTGTGTGCGAACAATTCGTTCTCAGGCGAGTGTTTCCGGCCAGGTGGTTCTCAGTTGAGTTTGTGTGTACAGTTGGTTCTCAGGCATGTGTGCGCAATCAGTTGGTTCTCAAGCTAGTTTGAGTGACTAGATAGATCCCAGACGAGTATGTGCGACCAAATGATTCTCAAGCGAATACGTGCCACTTGTTGATTCTCAGGAGAATGTGCGCGAACAGATCGTTCTCAGGTGACTTAGTGTGCGACCAGTTGGTTCGCAGGCGAGTGTGCGGGACCAGTTGGATCTCAGTTGAGTCAGTAAGACCACTTGATTCTCAGTTGAGTCTGTGCGACCAGTTGGTTCTCAGGAGAGAGTGCGCGTCCAGTTGGTTCTCAAGTAAGTGTGTGTGTGACCAGGTGGTTACCAGAAAAGTGTGTGCCACCAGTTGATTCTCAGGCAAATCTGCGCCACCAGTTTACCCGCAAGAGAATATGCGCGAACAGTTCGTTCTCAGGCAATTTTGTGCGACCAGTTGATTCTCAGTTGATTCTGTGCGACCAGTTGGTTCTCAGGCGAGAGTGTGCGTCTAGTTGAATCTCAAGTGAGTGTGTGCGACCAGTTGAGTCTCAAGCGAGTTTGTGGGACCAGTTGGTTCCCAGGGGAGTGCGCCAAGTTAACTCAGGCGAGTGTGTGGGAACAGTTGATTCTCAGTTGAGTCTTGCGACCAGTTGGTTCGCAGGCGAGAGTGCGCGACCAGTTGGTTCTCAAGTGCCTGTGTGTGTGTGTGTGACCAGGTGGTTACCCTAAGATTGTGTGCGACCAATTGATTATCAGGCGAGAGTGCCCGACCCACTGGTTCTCAAGTGAGTGTGTCTGTGACCAGGTGGTCACACTAAGACCAGGTGGTCACACTATGAGTGTGTGCGAACAGTTGATTTTCAAGCGAGTGTGTGGGACCAGCTGGTTTCCAGGGGAGTGCGACCAGTTGATTCTCAAGCAAGTGTGTGACCAGGTGGATACCCTAAGAGTGTGGGAGACCAGTTGATTATCAGGCGAATATGTGCCACCAGTTGATTCTCAGGCGACTATGTGCAAACATTTTGTTCTCAGGCGACTGTTTGCAACAAGCTGTTTCTCAGTTGAGTCTGTGCGTACGGTTGGTTCTAAGGCGAGTGTGCGACCAGTTGATTTCAAATGAGTCTGTGCGAACAGTTCGTTCTCAGGCAATTTTGTGCGACCAGTTGATTCTCAGGCGAGTGTGTGGGACCAGTTGGATCTCAGAGAGTCTGTGCGACCAGTTAATTCTCAGTTGATTCTGTGCGACCAGTTGGTTCTCAGGCGAGAGTGCGCGTCTAGTTGAATCTCAAGTGAGTGTGTGCGACCAGTTGAGTCTCAAGCGAGTTTGTGGGACCAGTTGGTTCCCAGGGGAGTGCGCCAAGTTAACTCAGGCGAGTGTGTGGGAACAGTTGATTCTCAGTTGAGTCTGTGCGACCAGTTGGTTCGCAGGCGAGATTGCGCGACCAGTTGGTTCTCAAGTGAGTGTGTGTGTGTGACCAGGTGGTTACCCTAAGAATGTGTGCGACCAATTGATTATCAGGCGAGAGTGCCCGACCCACTGGTTCTCAAGTGAGTGCGTCTGTGACCAGGTGGTCACACTAAGACCAGGTGGTCACACTATGAGTGTGTGCGAACAGTTGATTTTCAAGCGAGTGTGTGGGACCAGCTGGTTTCCAGGGGAGTGCGACCAATTGATTCTCAAGCAAGTGTGTGACCAGGTGGATACCCTAAGAGTGTGGGAGACCAGTTGATTATCAGGCGAATATGTGCCACCAGTTGATTCTCAGGCGACTATGTGCAAACATTTTGTTCTCAGGCGACTGTTTGCAACAAGCTGTTTCTCAGTTGAGTCTGTGCGTACGGTTGGTTCTAAGGCGAGTGTGCGACCAGTTGGTTTTCAAATGAGTCTGCGAACAGTTCGTTCTCAGGCAATTTTGTGGGACCAGTTGATTCTCAGGCGAGTGTGTGGGACCAGTTGGATCTCAGATGAGTCTGTGCGACCAGTTAATTCTCAGTTGATTCTGTGCGACCAGTTGGTTCTCAGGCGAGAGTGCGCGTCTAGTTGAATCTCAAGTGAGTGTGTGCGACCAGTTGAGTCTCAAGCGAGTTTGTGGGACCAGTTGGTTCCCAGGGGAGTGCGCCAAGTTAACTCAGGCGAGTGTGTGGGAACAGTTGATTCTCAGTTGAGTCTGTGCGACCAGTTGGTTCGCAGGCGAGATTGCGCGACCAGTTGGTTCTCAAGTGAGTGTGTGTGTGTGTGACCAGGTGGTTACCCTAAGAATGTGTGCGACCAATTGATTATCAGGCGAGAGTGCCCGACCCACTGGTTCTCAAGTGAGTGTGTCTGTGACCAGGTGGTCACACTAAGACCAGGTGGTCACACTATGAGTGTGTGCGAACAGTTGATTCTCAAGCGAGTGTGTGGGACCAGCTGGTTTCCAGGGGAGTGCGACCAATTGATTCTCAAGCAAGTGTGTGACCAGGTGGATACCCTAAGAGTGTGGGAGACCAGTTGATTATCAGGCGAATATGTGCCACCAGTTGATTCTCAGGCGACTATGTGCAAAGATTTTGTTCTCAGGCGACTGTTTGCAACAAGCTGTTTCTCAGTTGAGTCTGTGCGTACGGTTGGTTCTAAGGCGAGTGTGCGACCAGTTGGTTTTCAAATGAGTCTGTGCCTACAGCTGGTTCTCAGGTGAGAGTGTGGGACCAGTTGGTTCCCAAGCGAGTTTGAGTGACCAGGTGGTTTCAAGGCGAGCGAGTGCGATCAGTTGGTTCTCAAGCGAGTGTGTGGGACGAGTTAGTTTCCAGAAGAATGCGACAAGTTGATTCTCAGCTGAGTGTGTGGGACCAGTTGGTTCTCAGACGAGATTGCGCGACCAGTTGGTTCTCGAGTGTGTGTGTGACCAGGTGGTTACCCTAAGAGTATGTACGACGAGTTGATTCTCAGGCGAGAGTGCGCGAACAGTTGGTTCTCAAGTGAGTTTGTCTGACCAGCTGGTTACCCTACGAAAGTGTGCGACCAGTTGATCCTCAGGCAAATATGCGCCAGCATTTGATTCTCACGCGACTAGGTGCGAACAGTTCGTTCTCAGGCGAGTGTTTGCAACCAGTTGGTTCTCAGTTGAGTCTGTGCGTACAGTTGGTTCTCAGGCGAGTGTGTGTGACCAATTAACTTTCAGACGAGTATATGGGTCCAGTTGGTTTTCAGGCGAGATTGCGCGACCAGTTGGTTCTCAAGTGAGTGTGTGTGACCAGGTGGATACCCTAAGAGTGTGGGCGACCAGTTGATTCTCAGACAAGAGTGCGCGACCAGTTGGTTCTCAAGTGAGTGTGTCTGACCAGTGGTTACCCTAAGAGTGTGTGCGACCAGTTGATTATCAGGGGAATATGTGCCACCAGTTGATTCTCAGGCGACTATGTGCAAACAGTTCGTTCTCAGGCGAAAGTTTGCAACCAGTTGGTTCTCAGTTGAGTCTGTGCTTACAGTTGGCTCTCAGGCGAGTGTGCGACCGGGTGGTTTTCAGTTGAGTCTGTGCGTACAGCTGGTTCTCAGGTGAGAGTGTGGGACCAGCTGGTTCTCAAGCGAGTGTGTGTGACCAGGTGGTTTCAAGGCGAGCGAGTGCGACCAGTTGGCTATCAAGCGAGTGTGTGGGACGAGTTGGTTTGCAGGGAAGTGCGACAAGTTGATTCTCAGGTGAGTGTGTGGGACCAGTTGGTTCTCAGACGAGATTGCGCGACCAGTTGGTTCTCGAGTGTGTGTGTGACCAGGTGGTTACCCTAAGAGTATGTGCGACCAGTTGATTCTCAGGCGAGAGTGCGCGACCAGTTGGTTCTCAAGTGAGTTTGTCAGACCAGGTGGTTACCCTACGAAGGTATGCGACCAGTTGATCCTCAGGCAAATATGTGCCACCATTTGATTCTCAAGCGACTATGTGCGAACAGTTCGTTCTCAGGCAAGTATTTGCAACCAGTTGGTTCTCAGATGAGTCTGTGCGTACAGTTGATTCTCAGTCGAGTGTGCGACCAGTTGGTTCTCATCCAAGTGTAAGCGACCAGTTGGTTCCCAGGCGAGTGTGTGTGACCAGTTGATTTTCAGACGAGTATATGGGACCAGTTGGTTTTCAGGCGCTTGTGTGTGACCAGTTGGTTCCAGACAAGATTCGCGACCAGTTCATTCTCAGGCAAATATGTGCGACCAATTGATTCTCAGTTGACTTTGTGCCACCAGTTGTTGTCGGGCAGGCTTTTTGCGCCAGTTGGTTCTCACAAAATTAGGTGGGTCCAGTTTGGTCTTACTTGAGTCTGTGTGACCATGTTATTTCCAGGCGAGTGTGTGCGACGAGTTGATTCTAGGGTGAGTCTGCGTATTCAGGTGGTTCCAGCAGAGTTTGTAGGAGCAGTTGGGTTCCAGGCTAGTGCCACTAGTTTGTTCTCAGGCGAGATTGGTGACCAGATCATTCTCAGGCGACTATGTGGGACCAATTGGTTCTCAGGCGACTTTGTGCCACCAGTTGATGTCGGGCAATTTTTTTGCGGCCAATTGTTTCTCACAAAAGTAGGTGCGTCCAGTCTGGTCTCACATTCTAGTGTGTACAACCAATTAGTTCTCGCTTGAGTCTGTGTGACCATGTGTTTCCAGGCGAGTGTGTGCGGCGAGTTGAATCTCATCCAATTGTAAGCGACCAGTTGGTTCTCAGGCGAGTGTGTGTGACCAGTTGATTTTCAGGCGAGTAATGGGACCAGTTGGTTCTCATGTAAATATGTCCAAGCAGTTGGTTCCAGACGAGATTGGCAACCAGTTCATTCGCAGGCGAATATATGCGACCAATTGGTTCTCAGGCGACATTGTGTCACCAGTTGGTGTTGGGCAAGTTTTTTGCGACCAGTTAGTTTTCACACAAGTAGGTGCGCGCAGTTGGGTCTCAGTCAAGTGTGTGCAACCAGTTAGTTCTCACTTGAGTATGTGCGAGTGCTTGCGATCAACTGGTTCTCAATTGAGTCTGAGGAGAAGTTTGGTTCTCGGAGAAGTTTGTGCCACCATTTGATCCTCATAGGCGATTACAACCAATTGGATATCTGTAGAGTGTGTGTGACCAGCTGGTTCTCAGAGAAGTGTGCGCGATCAGGTGCTTCTCAGAGAAATGTGTGCGACACTTTGGTTATCAGAGGCGTGTCGAGTCTCTGTAGAGTTTGCGCGGCAAAATGGTTATCAGAGCGTGCATGCGAATGGTTGGTTCTCATGGAACATTCTAGATTTTATCAGGGCGAAGGGGAAACCGATGCCCACAACCGATGTTCCCTAAAAAGTAGAAAATAAATCTAGAAATTTTAACGATTCTACTTTGCTAGTGAAAAGCATTAGTTTCATAACTAATGTCCGCGAATCAAAACTAATTGGAATTAGTTGTCCGCTGGAAAACTAATTGTAGACTAGATGGCCAGGCTCCAAATTTGGACCAGTTTGAGATCACTGGAGCAAATAACATCAACAGAAGCAATTAGTGTCATAAATTAAAACACAGCTTTAAAAAAACGAACCAAAATCACAGGAAGAAGCATCAAGCCAAATTTTTAAAGCGGCCAACATTTACTATTACTTAACATGGTGTTTTCCAACACTATAGTGTTTTGTAACACAATGTTTTGTGACACAAGTTCGAATCTGCGACATAGATATGTTGAAAACCTACGGTTATCAAACTAATTTCCAGATGGAGTGTAAAAATGCTTCAAATGCTTTCGACATTTCAGTTTATTTGATTTTTTTCCTTACAGATAATACTTTCTAAGAAGCATTATCTAGATACTCCTATTGGTTTCAATATATTTGATTAAGGAGTTCTTATTGCCTACCTGACTCTAAGCTGTATGGAGGTGGTGGCACCATAGCAAAACTGTTCAACATGTTAGATGGTCTTTCCGCCAGATCTTCGAAACGCAGCTTCTTTCCTTCTGTCGTCTTCAATGAATGGCTTGTACAACTCATGACGGGGCACTTATTGACTAAAACAATTTTTATGATAGTTCGACAAACATAAGTTGGATAAATAAAACATAAGTTGGAGCTCGATATTTATTTTCAAACAAATAAACTTTTCGAGCAATAAGCGCGCTGACCTTGGTCAAATCACATAACTAAAAATTATGCAATTATGAATATAAGATCGCTTATCCGTTTTGTTCATATTACTTCGAGCTTTAAACAAGATATCTAAAAAAATTACCTGTTTTAGAGTCAGCTTTGGATGCACAAGTTTTGCAGACGCAATGTCCACATAACAGCTCGAAAGCAGTCTCGTCAAACTCAGATCCACATCCTGGACACTGTACGTCGACTTTCTCTCCTTCTCTATTTTCTCCTGATTTCGAAGAACTGGATGCAGCCATTAGCGTTTTCAGACTGGCTTTCAATTAGGTTTTTGCAATAATTTTGCGGTCAACACCACTAGAGATGTAAAAAAGTGCCAACTGAGGGCTAATTTACGGATACTTTAGCGATCTAAAACAAAATTGAACAAAATTGAACCATCTGCATATCATGTAGGGAAGGCAAGAAGTTAAGAAAAGGTTTAGGATTTTATCGAGAAGAGCGACGAATTTTCAGAAAAAATTTGTTGCTCTTTTTTTTGTTATCCAAAAAACTTACAGAGCATATTTCCAATTTATGGCATTTATTGGAAAACTTCGACAAAGAATGATTTTTTTTGGCTTTCCTCTCCGGAGTTTTCATGTCCTCTCGACCCAAAATCAGAGCCTCGGGGTCAACGATTGGATATGCGGCTCTATCATTTCTGAAGGATTTTCATTTGGAATTCTACAAAATTGTCTGAAACCCTTTAATGTGGATTCTAGCGCAACTGGGAGCTCACGTCTAGAAAAGTATACAATTTCTTGCAAGGATTGAAACTGATCGAAACATTTTTTTTTAAATCTGTCATCTGGAGCCTTCTTTCTGGGCTGTCTACCATGATAAAAGTGTTTTCCTTACTTTATCCATTTGGATTCTAGCAAAAATCTGGTTTCAGATTTTTATGGAGCTGTTTTCCTTGGTTATACAGATAATTTTTCTTTTCCCCTGTCAATATACTTCTTTGTCAAGCATCAAAACTAATCAGTCGTATTTTTTTTTTAAATAAGTAGATAATTTACAACTCACTTGTTTTTTGTTGGCAACTTCGAGATGTGCGGATGTGGGATAAAATCAGATTTCAAATCAGATGTCAGCTTGATATTAACTCGTGAAACAAAAACTGTTTAGTACGCTTTTTGATATCTCGAATAAAAACAATTTATTCTATGTTTTATCTTTAAGAAGCTAAAATGGCACGTTTACTTTTAAAATTTATCACATCGCTGATAGAGAAAACGTACAGTAAACGTGAGCACTTTTCAGTTTTTACTTTATCAAATCAGAGTTAGTTGATTTGCATGATAATACAAATACGCTAACTACTTTTTGTACTTTTAACACACCTCTATTGAAAAGTTCTTTCAAAACTGGTTAGTTACTTGATTGTAAAAACTGTGTTCTTTAAAACTCAGACTGGTGATGCTCAACTATGCCGAGCTGAGATTTTTGTACAATTGTTTTAAATATATGTAAAACATAACAAAATCAGTGATAGAGCAAGCGTACAAGAAGTGCCATAAGTTTGAACGTTTTCTTTTACCAAATCATTTGATTTTACCATTCTTTGTACTTTTTTACACTTTTCTTCTATTTATGGTAAATATTTGATCTCATGATTTTAATACGCTGTCCTCTAGCTTCTGAACTCTGCTGCTTTTTAACCGTTCAATCTGATCCAGTTTTTAGACAACTCCTATCTCTTAATTTTAAAAGTTCAATTACATCAGTGGTTGAAAAGAAAAAGAAACTTTTTTTAAAAATGAAAACAGCTAATTGTCTTTGAAGAAAAAACGGCCAAGTTAACCAATATTGGCGGATTCCGCAACAGTCTGTGGAAACCACAGTTAAATAGGAAGACATGTGTTTGGTAAACATGAGCTGTTGCAGAATCCCTACATACTTTGGTCTCGGAACTCTTCAATCCATGTTATCTTGTTTATGACCACTGGTGTTTTTTGATAAAGCTGAGCAGTAAATATATTTTTTGAGTAAAAAAGTTTTTAATGTGCGCTAAAGTTTTATGATTTTGATAGCTGGTTTCAAAAGTATGCAAGAAAAAAACAGAAATTTTCATAAAATAGTTTAAAAATATCACACTTTTAGATTCTAAATTCAAAATGAAACAAAAATCACTTAAGGTTTTTTCTCAAAGCAAAATTAGCTACACAACCAAGACAAAAATACAAACTACAAACACGAAGACACAAAATCACTTTTTAAAATTTTCAAATCAAGGGATTTGGAGCATGAGTCGAAAAAAGATTTTTAAAACACATTGGAGAAAATTTTGTGTTTTCAACGCCAGAAACTTTGATATTGTTTCTCTGTAAAAACTGAGATTCTCATTTTTGAAAACCATTTAAAAAAGGAATATTTTTAGCAAAATGGCTTTCCACATTAGATAATTTCCAAAAAAAACTACTCAGTGTCCAGAAAAACCGGTTTAAAATTTTTGGTTTTTTTAATGGAAGTTCTTGAGAATATGGCAATCTAGTAGACTTAAAAGCTGATTTACACCTAATTAGGGCCTTATAAATTATATATGGACAAGTAATTTAAATTTTCGAGGTTTTAGCATAATTTTGGGAACCAAAAACTTCAAAATTTAAAAAAAAATTCAAAGTTTTTGAAATTTTTTTTAATATTTTTTTTTCGCTTTTTTTAAATTTTCTTTCTATATAAAAAAAAACTTTTTACAGCTGGCCTCTATTACTATGACTGTCTAATTTCCCTAGAAGTTTTTTTTTACGTCAGATTCTTTTATCAAAGCAAGCAAATAATTAACCCTAAATTGAAATAAAATCAGTTTTAACAAAAACTTTTCTGCTAGTTGTGAACTTAAGAGAGGGTCAGTGTTGTATGGTAAATCTTTTATGTATCAATGGACTGATCGCAGTAGGATGTGGCGAAGTGATTGGACTTGCGTGCAAGGTAGCGGTTGAGTACCTGTGACAAACCAACTTTATTGAAATTGCATTAGTAAGCTGGTGAATAGCTGTTAAATACAGTTCGTCAACATTTGGTTTTCTGAGTATTATGTTAAGTGGATAAGTGACAGATTTAAAGCAAAACCGAGAGAGTTTGAGGACTATAGTGATTTTATCTAAATAAATATCTCGTCGGATTTGTGGTTCTTCTTTGTCGAAACAGTAATGTGGGAAAACTGGGATCGGTTCTAGTAGGTATTCAAGTGTATTAAAGTGTCTGCCATGACCACTTCGCTGATTTTGAGATAGGGAAAGGCGGTTGACTAGATATCTGTCAAGCTTAGTTGGGTATTTTCGTTTCATGAGCATACGTTGTCCTAGGGTTGGGGCGAATGGAAGATGTATATGAGGGGGAAGCGGAATGGCTTAATTGTTGTATAGTGAGGGGAGTTTTATTTTTTGTGTATTAGCTTCTTTGTTACTTGAAGTTATTAAAATCGTTGCAAGCTGATTGTAGATTTCGGTACTAGGAGTGCCGTCAATATGGCTAGGAACTGGCGAAATAATGAGGGAAGCGTCGTCGTAGGATGAGTTAGTTGAGAGGGTGATTACGGTAACTGGAAGATTAATGAGGGTAAAAATGGTTGTAAAAAAATTCTAGTAGGACTTGGCCCGGAAGTTTGGCCAAACAATTGTCTGAAGTGTCGATGGTGTAGTTTTCTTCAAAAATGCTGGTGGTAAAAGCAGCTTGTGTGGATTCGCAGATTGCATGTGGAAAGAACTTGATGGATAGATGGAAAAAATGGAGTGCAATTTTGGTAGGGCACTGATTGATGTGACAGAGAATTAGCATTTGAGGGCGGCAAGGAAAAAAAGGATCAGTTGTTGAGGGATCCGATTTGGCTATTTGGACTGAAACCATTATTGTCATGAAAAAAACTTGGTGTATGAGGTTGTTCTATCATTTGTTAAGGTATGTCCTATTGATTTTGTGGCTGATAGGCAAAATGAGATACTAAATTTGGTTGTGTTGGACTGTTTAATTAAGACTGAATCTTAGAAAAAACTTGTTCTGTATTTGTAAATGGTTTCGATTTGGTAAGCTGTGTGATTGTAGAAGGTGTCGTCGCATGCGTTTTTTTTTGCTTTTTGGGTCATCATATCTATTTGTTTTTGTTTTCAATAAGTTGTTTTATTCGTTAATTTGTGCGTCAAGTAATGTTCAACTATTTTTCATGAAAAAAATTCCAAAAAAAAACTTAGTCGGCCTACGCTTGCTTCTCTGTTATTTTGCGTATAGACTGCACATGTATTACAAACTCCTTCAAGAATTGTAAAACTGATTGAAAATGAAGAGTGCGAACAAAATTGTTAACCGTGATATTTTTCTCCGTTTGACGTTGATATAATCCTTTATATCTTTAAACATCGACAGTATTATTTTGTGTAAAAATCTGAGAAGCCTGAGGTTTCGGCATTTTTTTTTAAAGTTTCGATCTATAGGTTGTCGTCGGATTGTATCCATTTTGATGCGAAACTCTTAAGGTTGCTGTGTTCTGCTGTGATTTGTTTATCTGCTTTCGAGTAAAATCTGACTGACCGAAGGTCAAAATTTGGATTTCTGGCTTTTGCGGTAATGAGTTTTTGTGAAAAATTTTTTAGTGGTTGCATTAATGTAGGGTATCGTGTGGTGAGACAATTTTTATCTTCTTCGGGATTTAGTTGTAATACGTTGTGGGTGTTTTTGATCCATATTGGACGGCGCTGGTATCTTAACAAGCTCGTCGTGAAATTGCGTTCTACAAATTGAACTTTACTCTAGAGGAACATTGTTAATTAAGAGCAGAGATTATCTGGAAAAACATATAACACTTATACTATTTTCGTACAAAAAGATGTTCTAGTACCAAAGAACGTTCTTCTGTATAAAATTTGAACGTTTCCTGAGAGGAGACATCTTCAACAAGATATTTATGATACCACCTATGCTAATAGTTGTAGTACTTTTGTTCTTCTGAGCTCACAGAAATAATGAAGTATTTTAGGTGCTGAAAATGACATTTCTTGAAAGTTTCTGCTAATCTTGTATTCAAGCTTTATATATAAGTGTATGTCACTGTGTATTGCTCCAAAATATGTGTGGTTAAAACAATGATAGTTATTAGAGGCGTCTGTTATCACATACTCCAGAGAATAGTTTTCCTCATTTTTGTTGTATAAGAATTTTCACCGTCGCATCTTCCATTTGTTGCGGCGTGATCAACAATGAGTTTACCTGTTTTTGAACGAAATTCGTTTTCATATTCTGATTTAAAAAATCTGAATATTGTGTTTTGATTTGTGGTTTTATATATTTAACTGCGTTAAATGATTTTTTGTACACTTGAAAACTTTTAAACTTGTTTTCATCCCAGGAATGGTTCTATAGGAGTTCTTTTCTGATTTTCGTTTTGTTGGATATACTTGATCTTAGGGTATGGATATAAAAGAAAAATTTGATGGATTTTTACCCTTCGTGCAGGTTTTTTAGCTACTTGAAAGTGGTACAAGTGCCTACGAGGAATCAATGGTTGGTTACTTTTGTGCATGCTGTGGGATCGCAACATCCTTGGACATTTCACATGGTAAGTGAATGCTTTAAAAATTTGTTGCGTAATATTTTAAATCTAGTGTGGGTTGAACTTGTTTGGGTGTCTTTTCCCATCCAGACCATTTTTTTCGTGAAATCCTGTGTTTTAATGCTGCCTTTACAATTCGATGAACTGTTTATTCCATTGTGAGATATCCATTTGTGTCAAGAATATCATAGGAGAAATGCCCTGGAGCACCGTGGTGAAGATGATTGTGGTCTAGTCGTGTTTGAACTTGACTATATTCTAGTCATTGTTAACGATTTGAATCTTAAAAATTGTGAAATTTAAGTATTCATTGGTCGTCTTTTTTTATTAAGTTTATACGCTGTAGATAAAAAAATATGCAATAATGGTTTTTCATATTATATTTTTTTTCTAAGTTTTCTCAAGTTTTCCAGATCGATATTGTGATAAATTGACTCTTTTTTAAGAAACATTTGCGGAAATTTCTAATCTGAAGGTGTTGTAGCGCGAATTTTTGATTATAGTGCTGCAACTATATTTGTAGTTTCTTTTGCCTATGGTTCTGATTCACATCGTGTAACCTGATTTATAGCTTATTTATGTAGTGTTTTTGTGGGTTGTCCGCGCAATGATAGTGGGTTAGTGAAAGATCGTGTAGTACTGTATGTGGTGATGGACTATCACGAGGTAAGGGTGTTAATGTTGTTAGGAGATGAACTTTTTTTGGTACTATGCATATTACAAGATACATGTAAATGATAAATCTGAGAGGTATGAAAGAAAGATAGATTGCCACTTGATTTATGGGTACGTCTGACTTGTTTACGTAAAATTTCGGTGAAGACAAATGAAGATTTAGAGACTGTACCTTAATGACTGGTAATATATGATGTGTAGTTTCAAATAATTTGATTGTTTTCTCAAATTTTAACAAAATTTTGTTGTGTCAGTAGTAGTAGCCTATGGTCTTGGATATCTTGGAGAAAATCGCGTCTGTTTCGTAAGCAATAGATAGCCCAACTCTGAAGTCGAATGCTATCTGAACGTTGTCCGAATAATGGGGGACGGGCTATAAAAATGACCCTTAAAAGAATTAAAAATTTATTCGTATTCTGTTACTCTTGATATCTCCTATCCAAAATTTGTGCTGTTCCTGGTAGTAACGTATTCAATTGTGGTATTTTTGAAGTTGAAGGTATAGAAGATAGAAAAAATTCATAATAAGGATGTTGATTTTTCTGATGGAGTTTCAGATGGGTCGGTAACTAGATTTTGTGGAGAATGATAGGGTGCTAAATATGGGACAAATTTATGAAGGTGTTGCGAGATAGACTACATTATCTCTCGATTGTGCTGATGAGAGCTAGAGTCAGATTCTATTTGAAATCTAGTGTATTTCGGGGTTGGGATTTTGAGAGCCAGAGTTTTTGATTTATTTTCTAATGACGGTGTTGAAGAAGTTAACGGTTCTGATGGTGATTTTTACTGAAACTGATACTTGCTGTTGTATAACTTTTTTTTCGTCTTGGATGAACTATTTGTCGATCAATTGTTGTCCCCTGTCATTGGTTGACATTAGAGTAGATGTTTGTGAAATATTTGACGATGTAGTTTGATTTTCAGTCAGTGTAGAATTCGGGTCGGAATTTGGGTTTGGCTGTTACCAAATTTTGTTTTTTTTTCTTATTTGGATTCAAGAAGCACAATTTTCTTGATAAATTTCTTCAAAAAAAATAATATTAAAAATTTAGCTTCTAGTAAAACAATTAATGCTCATTTTAGACATTCAAAAATGTTAGGTTCAGGATGTTACTAAATTAAACTTTTTTAACTCGAATACCTGTCACAATCTTTTTTAATTTACTAACATCCTTAATCCTAACATTTTTAAATGTCTAAAATGAGCATTAATTGTTTTACTAGAAGCTACAATTTTGATAGTATTTTTTGATGAAATTTATCAAGCAAATTGAGCTTCTTAAGGCCTGGAGTGTTGGTTATGGACAACTCGTTAGGAGATGAAAACAGTTTGCAAGTTTTTTGAAAATTGGAGTGGGAGTTGAATAAGATAAAAGTACATCCTAAGTGGTAAGGAAATGAAAACGTTCATAAAAAAACCGGAAAACCGTTTTAAAAAAAATAGAGAAAGGATTAAAGTGATGTCGAGCAAAAAAGAAAACCAAAAGTTGAGGAAATGTTTCAAAAACAATTTGAAAATAATAAAAAAGTGATTCAGATTTGTTGCAACTGGTTTGATAGTTGAACAGAATCTGCCAGGCCAGGCCCGAAGCCGAGGCTGAGACCAAAAAACTGATGGCTCATTGCAACCTGATGTCGGTCCCTTTTCGTATAAGTTCAAAATTTCAATTCTCAAAATAAATTTCTAAATTGTTTTATGTTTATTTTATTAGAAAAAGTTTTTTTTGCAAAGGTCAGTCAGCTCCCTCTCTATTTCAGTAAAATTTCAAGTACCAGAAGGAATCACAAAGTTCAGTCATCAGTCATCCAAGGTTCAAAACTTCAGAATCTCAAACTAAATTTACTAAATTATTCTATGAGCAGGTTTTGATTATAAAACTGTTTTTGTGCAAATGTCAGTCAACTCCCTCTTTACCTCAGTACAGTCTATTTTATCAGCACGAATGACACTGTTCAGTCTCGTCAGTCAACTAAGGTTCAAAATCTCAGGATCTTAATTTTAAAAACAAAAATGATTCTGGACTAATTTATTAGAAAACTATGTTTTTTACAAAAGTCAGTCACTCCTCTATCTCAGTAGAGTTGACAAAAGTTCATTCACCATCCACTGTACCATTTTTTGTCCAAACTTTCTTCCCAAGATCTTTATCATACCTCTTGTGTTTAACCAATCTTGCAGTTTTTCTAATCAGATCAGACTCATTTCTCCTCTTACACACTAAGTGGAAACAGCCTCAGCATGTCTCAATCTCTCTCTTAGGATTTAAAACCCTGATATTAGTCCAAATCTTGAGTCAAAACAATTTTATTGCCCTAATCATTCTTCTTCCTGTTTTGAAATTTCTCGTGTCAAATATTTCTAAGTGGTTTAGTCATTTTTTCCTGCTGTGGCTTTACCATATTGTTTAAAATGTTTCATTTTTTCGCCAATTGTGCAGGGATTTGATGATGTGACATGGTTAGTGTACAAGAATTAAATTCAGAAGTAATTGTTTTTCTGTTCTGGTTTGAGTGCGTCCTAATGACTAAATCTTTTTGGCCTTAACTTAAACTTGGATAACTGTTTAAACTCAAAATGAGCTCATGAGGATCAAAAGGTTGTCGTCTATTCCTTTCCAAAAGTAATAGAATTGTTTTTTCAATCCTCACCTTTTAAACTCACTGCTTACCTCCTTTTTCTGTCTATAGTTTTGTCAGAATTTGCCGGTCCAATGTCAGAAAGAACTTCCTGGGGTTTCAGTTGATCGCTTCAATGTTGAGAACCTCAACTCTAAAGTTTATTTTCTTTTGCACTGTCATACAGATCGAATGGTTGGCTTGAATGAGTCTCAGCTCTTCAAAAAGTTAAATTACCATAAATTTAAAATTTATTGTCACAATATTCGGCTGCCTTGAGTGCCTTGCCGCTTTTATGTGAGTGCCTTGTCACTTTTATTTTTATTAATTTTAAACTATATAATACCACTGTGTTGAGATGAAGAGATAGCATTCAATGTTTCAACGGAAGGGGACAAGACTCATACCGTATCTGTCACCATTTTTCCTGCATCCTGCAAGTCACTGTCCAGGTTCAGTAATATTTATACTAGTTTCCAAAGAGAAGTTTGTCCTTCTTATTGGTATTTTTAGGGCAAGCTGGTCATAAGAAGCAAAAAAATAATCTTTTCGACATTTTACAGTAATCAGCTGTTCACAAGTTTAAAATTACTTACACCAACCCGACGTTTTACAAAATAGACTCCAATTATGTATTTTGTAGCAGAGCTTTATTTCAGCCATCTTTCAAGCCGAGGCGCATGGCTCTGTTCAATTCAAAATATGATGGCTTTTTTTTTTGTAATAAAACTCACTACAGCTATGACTTTGTGGTGAAAGTTCTTGCATTTAGTTTCAACACTAAAGCTCACATTACATTATGTCAAACTCAGTTGTACAATTTTCTTCCGTCATTTCAAAATTTGCTTACCTAAAAATCCGAGAGTAACAAAAAAATTTCTGCAAGCCATCGTCTGCGTCTGCGATCTTAAAACTGCCTTGCAAGCCGGGCATTCTAATTTTATTAAATTTAAACTATATAATACCACTGGGTTCAGATAAAGAGATAACATTCAAGGTTTCAACGGAAGGGGACAAGACCCATACCCTATCTGTCACCATTTTTCCTGCATCCTGCAAGTCACTATCCAGGTTCAGTGATATTTTTACTAGTTTTCAAAGAGAAGTCTGACCTTTTTATAGGTAAATTTACCTGGCAAGTTGGTCATAAGAAGCAAAAAAAAACAATCTTTTCGACAATTTACAGGAATCAGCTGTTCACAAGTTTAAAATTTACTTACACCAACACGACGTTTTGCAAAATAGATTCCAATTATGTATTTTGTAGGGAGAGCTTTGTTCCAGCCATCTTTAAAGCCGTGTCCGCATGGCTCTGTTCATTTCAAAATAGTGTGGCTCTTTTTTGTAATAAAACTCGCTACAGCTATGACTTTGAGGTGGAAGTGCTTGCATTTAGTTTCAACACTAAAGCTCCTGTTACATTATGTCAAAATCAACTGTACAATTTTCTTCCGTCAATTCAAAGTTTGCTCACCTAAAAATCCGAGAGTAACAAAAAAACTTTTCTGCAAGCCATCGTCTGCGTCTGCGACTTTTAAGCTGCCTTGAAAGCCGGGCATCCTAATTTTGATTATTTTTAAACTAAATAACTGTCACCATTTTTCCTATTTCCTGCAAGTCACTGTCCAGGTTCAGTAATGTTTTTGCCAGTTCCATAGAGAAGTCTGTTCTATTTATTGGTAGTTTTATCTGGCAAGTTAGTCATAAGAAGCAAAAACATCATCTTCTCAACAATTTACAGGAATCAGCTGTTCTAATGTTGAATAATACTTGAAAACAAAATTATGAAAACTTTTTTCAAAAAAAAAATAGAAAAAAGATTAAAGTGAAGTCAAGTAAAAAAGAAAAAAAAGTTGAAGAAATGTTTCAAAAACTTTTTGAAAATAAAAAATTGATTCAGATTTGTTGCAACTGTTTTGATAGTGAGCAGAATCTGCCAGGCCAGGCCCGAAGCCGAGGTCGAGTCCAAAAAACTGACGGCTCATCGCAACCTGATGTCGGTACTTTTTCGTAAAAGTTCGAAATTTCAATTCTCAAAATAAATTTCTAAATTATTTTATGTTTTTTTTTTAGAAATTTTTTTTTGCAAAGGTCAGTCAACTCCCTCTTTACCCCAGTACAGTCTTTTTTATCAGCACGAATAACACAGTTCAGTCTCATCAAACAATTAAGGTCCAAAATCTCAGGATTTCACTAGAATAAAACAAAATTTATTCTGGACTAACTTATTAGAAAACTATTTTTATTACAAAAGTAAGTCTTTCCTCTATCTCAGTAGAGTTGTCAGAAGTTCATCCACCATCCACCTTACCATTTTTTGTCCATACTTTCTTCTCAAGATCTTTATCATATCTCTGGTGTTTAACCAATCTTGCAGTTTTTCTAATCAGATCAGACTCATTTCTCCTCTTACACACTAAGTGGAAACAGTCCCAGCATGTCTCAATCTCTCTCTTAGGATTTAAAACCCTGATTTTAGCCGAAATCTTGAGTCAAAACGTTTTTTATTGCCCTAATCATTCTTCTTCCTGTTTTGACATTTCTCGTGCCAAACCTTTATAAGTGGTTTATGCATTATTTCCTGCTGTGGCTTTACCATATTGATTTTTTTGCCAATTGTGCAGGGATTTGATGATGTGACTTGCTGTATGGTTAGTATCCATGTGGAATTAAAATCCGAAGTATTTCTTTTTCTGATTTGAGAAAAATAGCTGTAGCTAAGCCTAATTGTTAATGTTTTTCGAACCCACGCGTGCGTCCTAATGACTAAACCTTTTTGGCTTTAGCTTAAACTTGGATAACTCTTGAAACTCAAAATGAGCTCATGAGGATCAAAAGGCGGTCCTCTCTTCCTTTCCAAAAGTAAAAGAAAAGTAATATCAATCCTCACTTTATAAACTCACTGTTTACCTCCTTTTTCATTCTATAGTTATGTCAGAATTTGCCGGTCTAATGTCAGAAGGAATTTTCTGGGATTTCAGTTGATCGCTTCAATGTTGAGAACCTCAAATCTATATAGTTTATTTTCTTTTGCACTGTCATTCAGATCAAATGGTTGGTTTGAATGAGCCTCAGTTCTTCTGAAAGTTAAATTACCATAACTTTAAAGTTTATTGTCACAAAATTCGGCTGCCTCGAGTGCCTTGCCGCTTTTATGTGAGTGCCTTGTCATTTTTATTTTTATTAATTTTAAACTATATAATAACACTGTGTTCAGATAAAGAGATAACATTCAATGTTTCAACGGAAGGGGACAAGACTCATACCGTATCTGTCACCATTTTTCCTGCATCCTGCAAGTCACTGTCCAGGTTCAGTAATGTTTTTACTAGTTTCCAAAGAGAAGTCTGTCCTTTTTATAGGTAATTTTAGGGAAAGTTGGTCATAAGAAGCAAAAAAATTATCTTTTTGACAATTAAGAGGAATCAGCTGTTCACAAGTTAAAAATTACCTACACCAACACGACGTCTTGCAAAATAGATTGCGATAATGTATTTTGTAGGGAGAGCTTTATTTCAGCCATCTTTCAAGCCGTGGCGCATGGCTCTGTTCATTTCAAAATATTATGGCTCTTTTTTGTAATAAAACTCGCTACAGCTATGACTTTGTGGTGGAAAAGCTTGCATTTAGATTCAACACTAATGCTCACGTTACATTATGTCAAAATCAACTGTACACTTTTGTTCCCTCAATTCAATGTTTGCTCACCTAAAAATCCAAGAGTAACAAAAAAACTTTTCTGCAAGCCATCGTCTGCGTCTGCAATTTTTAAGCTGCCTTGAAAGCCGGGCATCCTAATTTTGATTAATTTTAAACTAAATAATACCACTGAGATCAGATAAAGAGACAGCATTCAATGTTTCAACGGAAGGGGACAAGACCCATACCCTATCTGTCACCATTTTTCCTGCATCCTGCAAGTCACTGTCCAGGTTCAGTAATGTTTTTACTAGTTTTCAAAGAGAAGTCTGACCTTTTTATAGGTAAATTTACCTGGCAAGTTGGTCATAAGAAGCAAAAAAATTATCTTTTTGACAAATAAGAGGAATCAGCTGTTCACGAGTTAAAAATTACCTACACCAACACGACGTCTTGCAAAATAGATTCCAATTATGTAATTTATAGGGAGAGCTTTCTTTCAGCCAATTTTCAAGCCGTGTCCGCATGGCTTTTTTCATTTCAAAATATTGTGGCTCTTTTTTGTAATAAAACTCGCTACAGCTATGACTTTGTGGTGGAAAAGCTTGCATTTAGATTCAACACTAATGCTCACGTTACATTATGTCAAAATCAACTGTACACTTTTGTTCCCTCAATTCAATGTTTGCTCACCTAAAAATCCAAGAGTAACAAAAAACTTTTCTGCAAGCCATCGTCTGCGTCTGCGATCTTAAAACTGCCTTGCAAGCCGGGCATTCTAATTTTTATTAATTTTAAACTATATAATACCACTGGGTTCAGATAAAGAGATAACATTCGATGTTTCAACGGAAGGGGACAAGACCCATACCCTATCTATCACCTTTTTTCCTGCATCCTGCAAGTCACTATCCAGGTTCAGTGATATTTTTACTAGTTTTCAAAGAGAAGTCTGACCTTTTTATAGGTAAGTTTACCTGGCAAGTTGGTCATAAGAAGCAAAAAAATTATCTTTTTGACAAATAAGAGGAATCAGCTGTTCACAAGTTAAAAATTACCTACACCAACACGACGTCTTGCAAAATAGATTCCGATAATGTATTTTGTAGGGAGAGCTTTATTTCAGCCATCTTTCAAGCCGTGGCGCATGGCTCTGTTCATTTCAAAATATTATGGCTCTTTTTTGTAATAAAACTCGCTACAGCTATGACTTTGTGGTGAAAGTGCATGCATTTAGTTTCAACACTAAAGCTCACTTTACATTATGTCAAAATCAACTGTACAATTTTCTTCCGTCAATTCAAAGTTTGCTCACCTAAAAATCCGAGAGTAACAAAAAAACTTTTCTGCAAGCCATCGTCTGCGTCTGCAATTTTTAAGCTGCCTTGAAAGCCGGGCATCCTAATTTTGATTAATTTTAAACTAAATAATACCACTGAGTTCAGATAAAGAGACAGCATTCAATGTTTCAACGGAAGGGGACAAGACCCATACCCTATCTGTCACCATTTTTCCTGCATCCTGCAAGTCACTATCCAGGTTCAGTGATATTTTTACTAGTTTTCAAAGAGAAGTCTGACCTTTTTATAGGTAAATTTACCTGGCAAGTTGGTCATAAGAAGCAAAAAAATTATCTTTTTGACAAATAAGAGGAATCAGCTTTTCACGAGTTAAAAATTACCTACACCAACACGACGTCTTGCAAAATAGATTCCAATTATGTAATTTATAGGGAGAGCTTTCTTTCAGCCAATTTTCAAGCCGTGTCCGCATGGCTCTTTTCATTTCAAAATATTGTGGCTCTTTTTTGTAATAAAACTCGCTACAGCTATGACTTTGTGGTGGAAAAGCTTGCATTTAGATTCAACACTAATGCTCACATTACATTATGTCAAAATCAACTGTACACTTTTGTTCCCTCAATTCAATGTTTGCTCACCTAAAAATCCAAGAGTAACAAAAAATTTTTCTGCTTGCCATCGTCTGCGTCTGCGATCTTAAAACTGCCTTGCAAGCCAGGCATTCTAATTTTTATTAATTTTAAACTATATAATACCACTGGGTTCTGATACAGAGATAATATTCGATGTTTCAACGGAAGGGGACAAGACCCATACCCTATCTGTCACCTTTTTTCCTGCATCCTGCAAAGCACTGTCCAGGTTCAGTAATGTTTTTACTAGTTTCCAAAGAGAAGTCTGTCCTTTTTATAGGTAATTTTAGGGCAAGTTGGTCATAAGAAGCAAAAAAATTATCTTTTCGACAATTAAGAGGAATCAGCTGTTCACAAGTTAAAAATTACCTACACCAACACGACGTGTTGCAAAATAGATTCCGATAATGTATTTTGTAGGGAGAGCTTTCTTTCAGCCAATTTTCAAGCCGTGTCCGCATGGCTCTTTTCATTTCAAATTATTGTGGCTCTTTTTTGTAATAAAACTCGCTACAGCTATGACTTTGTGGTGGAAAAGCTTGCATTTAGATTCAACACTAATGCTCACGTTACATTATGTCAAAATCAACTGTACACTTTTGTTCCCTCAATTCAATGTTTGCTCACCTAAAAATCCAAGAGTAACAAAAATTTTTTCTGAAAGCCATCGTCTGCGTCTGCGATCTTAAAACTGCCTTGCAAGCCGGGCATTCTAATTTTTATTAATTTTAAACTACATAATACCACTGGGTTCAGATAAAGAGTGAACATTCAATGTTTCAACGGAAGGAGACAAGACTAATACCCTATCTGTCACCATTTTTCCTGCATCCGGCAAGTCAATGTCCAGGTTCAGTAATGGTTTTACTAGTTTCCAAAGAGAAGTCTGTCCTTTTTATAGGTAATTTTAGGGCAAGTTGGTCATAAGAAGCAAAAAAATTATCTTTTTGACAATTAAGAGGAATCAGCTGTTCACAAGTTAAAAATTACCTACACCAACACGACGTCTTGCAAAATAGATTCCGATAATGTATTTTGTAGGGAGAGCTTTATTTCAGCCATTTTTCAAGCCGTGGCGCATGGCTCTGTTCATTTCAAAATATTAAGGTTCTTTTTTGTAATAAAACTCGCTACAGCTATGACTTTGTGGTGAAAGTGCTTGCATTTAGTTTCAACACTAAAGCTCACGTTACATTATGTCAAACTCAGCTGTACAATTTTGTTCCGTCAATTCAAAATTTGCTCACCTAAAAATCCGAGAGTAACAAAAAAATTTTCTGCAAGCCATCGTCTACGTCTGCGATCTTAAAACTGCCTTGCAAGCCGGGCATTCTAATTTTTATTAATTTTAAACTATGTAATACCACTGGATTCAGATAAAGAGATAACATTCAATGTTTCAACGGAAGGGGACAAGACCCATGCCCTATCTGTCACCATTTTTCCTGCATCCTGCAAGTCACTGTCCAGGTTCAGTAATGTTTTTACTAGTTTCCAAAGAGAAGTCTGTTCAATTTATTGGTAATTTCATCTGGCAAGTTGGTCATATGAGGCAAAAACATCATCTTTTTGACAATTTACAGGAATCAGCTGTTCACAAGTTGAATAATACTTACATCGACACGACATTTTGCAAAATAGATTCCAATAATGTAATTTATAGGGAGAGCTTTCTTTCAGCCAATTTTCAAGCCGTGTCCGCATGGCTCTTTTCGTTTCAAAATATTGTGGCTCTTTTTTGTAATAAAACTCGCTACAGCTATGAATTTGTGGTGGAAAAGCTTGCATTTAGATTCAACACTAATGCTCACGTTCCATTATGTCAAAATCAACTGTACACTTTTGTTCCCTCATATCAATGTTTGCTCACCTAAAAATCCGAGAGTAACAAAAAACTTTTCTGCAAGCCATCGTCTGCGTCTGCGATCTTAAAACTGCCATGCAAGCCGGGCATGCTAAGTCCAGAGATGCTTACAATCAATCCAGGCACAATATTTTTCACTAATTATGAGATAATGCCTGGACGATTGGTGAAAGCAGCGTCTGATAGAAAAATTTGGTGCTCTTCTTCTAAGCACTCTCAAACTGATGAAATAATTGATTTCTTTTTGAGTTTGTATTTCGAAAGTACTGCATCCTTCGTTTAACCGGTTAAAGATACTTAGTTTGACTCTGTTTGAGCTTTCAGTTTAAATACGCTTAAATGTCAGAACCCAAGCACGTCACACGATGTGGATCAAAAATTATGGAAAGGGTACTTGAATTCAATATGAGAGCTAAACACAAGCTAAATTTGGCGAATATTTCAACAAACAAACCAGAAAACGAATACCAGCTGTATGCACAAGAATACATAGAGCCATTTAAAAAACCGAGGCGCTTGGTCGAAGATGGAGGTTTCGAGGGCAGGGATTCAGTAGTAACTAAAGAAAACGAAACAGCCGAGGACACCGAAGAAAAAAGAACCGAAAAATTGATCAAAATACAAAATATTTTTTAAAAACTTTTATACCTATTTTCTGACCATAGTTTGATCATATTGGTGATCATTTTCTGACCAATTTTTCTTTTGATCAATTGGCTCAACAGTATTTAAAAACGATTTTTATTCATTTTCGTACTCTAATTTGTACCGCTTGTATAAGGTGTCCTTTTCAATTTTAAGAAAAAGAGGTTATTTTTATCCAGTTGTCAGAGGAAAACTCATTTCAACTTTCAGAAAACTCAATCAAGCCCTCCATTTGAAATTATTTGAGACGAAATTGAAAACATCGCATCTCAAAGAAAAAACTTATTACGGATGATATATTCTGAATCAACTGAATCATCTCATCTCAAATACTGATAAGAGATAATGATATCTGAACCATTTCAAACCCTGAACCATAAAGAAATGCCACTCGATGATTGTGTTTTCCGATCCCAAAAAAATCATCTAATCATCGACTGATCTATTAAGATTTGACATCTGCACTTATTTAGTCAACCAATATCGTAAGATCTGTTTGTGGTTTCCGAGGACAGTGGATAAATCCTTGCATTCAAATTGCGCGTTGCTATAGATAATATATCTACATCTTGCTTTAATTGTCCATATGCAAGTTCAGTAATAAACGCAATTGCGGAATCTACTCACAGTTAGCGGAATCGACTTACCTTTGCGGGTTCCTCCTACAAGTTTTGCTTTTTCCACTTACATTTGCGGATTCCGGAACAACTAGCTATAGTTGCTCGTTGTGGAATTATCAACAAAACAAATTTGCCGACAAAATTTACGTTACAGGTATTTGTACGCGGAATCCATTGAAGTTTTGTTATTGGGATAATTTTACAATTGAAACAGAATTAAAGACTTGTCTCTGGTATCCAGGAACATACGGTTTTAAAATTGTGTGCCGTTTGGTCAGTGCACAGTTTGGTCTCGCAAGGACTTTCTTTAACAAAATAGACTTTTTAAACTTATTCTAACATACAAAACTCGATTCCGCCATAAAACACAACTCAAAATAAACAAAAATTTCAAGAGATAATTGGTGGTTTCAAAAACTGCTGCACATCCGTAAAATTTCATAACTGCTGCACATCCTGCATTTTCAAAATAAACTTTCAATTCGAGGTCTGCTAGGATAGGAATCCTCAAATTGTGATACCCAAGTGAGGAACTACTGGGAGCAACTCTTTCGTGATTACTCGCATCATTCTTAATTTTTTTATGCTAATACACGTATATATAAAGAAAACCTTCAAATAGTTGACGTCGCCTTTTCTGTGCAGTTGATCGGTTTTTCATGTCAATTATATTGGAATTATAATCATTCATAATCCAAAATTTAAAATAGCGTATTATAATGGACTCTTTCCACCATAATCCATTGCAATTTGGTTAATATACAAATTTTAACAAAATGCCCATTAATCGATTATAAACGGATGAGCTTCGCTGCTTGCAGTCCCGTAAAATGCAATCCCGCGATACAACTTCTGGAGATTAAGCAAAATCCCCTTTTTTTCAAAAATCATGTAAACAGAACCTTTTCGTTTTTTTCTGCATTTTCTTTACTATAAGAAAATGTGTTGTCGTTCATAAAATCAGTTTAATGCAAACTTTTGAAAGACTGTTGTGTCCTTAAAACAAAAAGCTCTTTAGCGGTTGCAGAGCTGGTTCCTTTTAGAGTTCTTTTCAGCGAATAAATCAGAGTGAGTTAGAGTAAAAAAAATGTAAAATGTTAAAAACGGTCAATTTTCCTGATGTGTACATGTTTAAGAATCGCACTTCTGCGATGTTGAGAACACGCAAAACAAGCAGTTTATAGTTCTTTTGAAGATACTCATATCTTAAGTTTGTTTCAAGTCTTCAAGCCGTTCTAGAAATGCTCATTCTTGTTTTGTAACAATAAACTCGCAGAAGTGTTTGATGAGGTTTTTCCTGTTGCTTCCGTTTTTTGACACCTCAATAGAAAGAGCAAAACGTCAAACAGTAAAATATTCACTGTTACTAACGTTTGATGGTTAATGGAGTCGAAAAAAAATACAATTGTGGTGTTATAATTTTGGTGGATTATAAATTATTGGAACTGTTTAGTGATTAGAAAATTAAAAAAAAAATACTTTATGTAACGCAAGCCGTAAGATGCAATTGGAACTTTGAAAATATTCATGAAATCATGGTCCTAAACTGAGGAACTTATGGCATAATGAATCTTGACTATGGATTATAACCAAGTTTTAAGAAACTTGGGGAACCCTCATGGAAATCAGTAGTATCAGAGAGCGCAAAAACATACGAGTTATCTATATTGCACAAAACTGAAGTTTTTTCAAAAGTTTCGATTTCCATCATTTTCTTCAATTCAGTTTCTTCCCCATTTTTCAGCTTGTCCATCTCTATCTCAAAGTGAGTGTTGAAGACTGTAGATAATAAATCGTCATCATCAGACGCGAACAGGTGCCCATCTGAAGAATTTCAGCAGCTAGAATTTGAGCAGCTAGACACTGACGAGGGTATCCAAACCAAAGAAAAAACACATCTGAAACTACAGAACCTCAAATATTTAATAGACTTTGACTGCATTTCTCGTGTTGTTAGTTTTTACTATGCTTTTTTTAACCTCCTTGTGATAGGTTTGATATGATCATCATATGGCCATTAATCGATTATAAACGGATGAACTTCGGTGCGTGCAGTCCCGTAAAATGCTATCCCCTGATTGATATTCTGGAGAATATGCAGTCCCCTTATTAGTCAAAAACCGGGTAAGCACAACTTTTTAGTTTTAATCTGCATTTTCTTCACTATAAGAAATGTGTTGTCGGTCATAAACACAATTTAGTGCAAAGTTTCGAAGGAATTCTTTGCCTTTAAAACAGAATTATTTAGTGGTTGCAGAGTCGGTTCCCTTTAGAGTTTTTTTCAGCGAAACAAAGCAAGTTGAATCAGCCTAAAAAAACAATTGCAAATTGTTAAAAACGGTCGAACCTCCTGATGTGTACATGTCTAAGGATTGCACTTAGGCGATGTTGAGAACACGCAAAACAAGCAGTTGATAGTTCTTTTGAAGCTACTCATATCTTAAGTTTGTTTCAAGTCTTTAAGCCATTATAGTATTGCTCATTCTTGTTTTGTAACAATGAACTCGCAGAAGTGTTTGATCAAGTTTTTCCTGTTACTTTCGTCTTTTGACACCTCGATAGAAAAAGCAAAACGTCAAACAGTCAATTAATCACAGTTACTTACGTTTGATGGTTAATGGAGACGAAAACAAATACATTTATGGTGCTGTATTTTTGGTGAATTATGAATGATTGAAACTGTTTAGTGATGAGAAATTAAAAAAATACTTTTATATAACGCAAGCCGTAAGATGCAATGGGAACTTTGAAATTATTCATGAAATCGTTTTTGTCCTAAGCTGAGGAGCTTATGGCATATTGAATCTTCACTATGGATTATAACCAAGTTTTAAGAAACTTGGGGAACCCTCATAGAAATCAGTAGTATCAGAGAGCGCAAACACATACGAGTTATCTATATTGCACAAAACTGAAGTTTTTTCAAGAGTTTTTATTTCCATCACTTTCTTCAATTCAGTCTCTTCTCCATTTTTCAGCTTCATTTTTCTCCATTTTTCTATCTCGAAATGAATGTTGAACACGGTAGATGATAAATCATTATCATCAGACGCGAAAAGATACCCATCTAAAGAATTTGAGCAACTAGACACTGAGCAGCTAGAATTTGAGCAGCTAGACACTGACGAGGGTATCCAAACCAAAGAAAAAATACCTCTGAAACCACAGAAACTCAAATATTTAATAGACTTTGACTGCATTTCTCGTGTTATTAGTTTTGACGATGCTTTTGTTTTTATAACCTCCTTGTGATATGTGTGATATGAGGGAAGAGATATCACTGTCACCTTGTTTGAAGATGCACCGCAGCTAAGTATCAACGTGGTCTCATTCACCAGAAGGTTACAATTTCTCCGAACAAGTCCGTCAGTCTCTACATCGAGTGGTACCGTGTACTGTCTCACTTGATCGAAATAGACTGTCACACTACACCATTTCTCATGCTTCTCAATTCTCCTATCTAAAACTGCCACTATTACGATATTTCCGTTTGCACACAAGAACCAATCCACTGAAGAATCTCCATTGAGAAGTTGGGCTGTGTCTAGTTCTTTTATCATCTTTAGATTATTCTGATTCACCATCTCAACACTGTTGTTTCCATCGCTTCTTCGATATATTGACACAAAAAGATTGTTTTTGATGTCTGATGCCAAATCAAGCACATCAGTCTTACTGTCTCGCAGTTCATTCCACTCCATCTTTCTTGTCATTTCTATCTCATTATTGCTCAAGTTTTTATGAAACACTGAGAAAGAAGATCCAGTTACTGTAATTATCTCCTTTGTATCTGTGTTATAAACAGCTTTTCTTACGATATACTTTTTTCTGTTTTTCCCTACAAGTTTATTTACCCAAAATAACTTTCTCTTCCCTGCTTGGTATCGAGGTTTGCTATCTTTCTGATATTCATTAGCTGTTTTTTCCCGTGAGTTACCAAAACTACCAGAAGCTCTTTCCTGGTTTGAGGTTTCTGCGCTCAGAAAAAGTCTGTCAACCCCACTCGAAAAGTTTTCTGCATCACGAAATGAGTAACCGACTTCTGTAAACGCAGTCTGCGATCTGGAAAAAGAAACCATGTCATCTCTAGGCAAACTTGGTTGAATTGTCGAGGCAGTCGGTGGCTGCTCTGAATACAGAGAAAATTAATTTAGATAATTTTGAAGCAATTCTTGATTATCTTCAATCAAAACCAATCGCTCAAAAAATTTCTCAGTGCAGTTTCCTAGGAGCCCTAGTTTTTTATGCATGCAGTTTTGAACAGATACGTAATATCTGCAAGTCAAAGTATGCGTAGTCATCAAAACAACCGGTTGATAGCACCAATACGATGATGAAACGTTTTTTTTTTCTTATAATTTCCACACCAACCAGATGAAAAATATTGAAAACTTAAGAGAAAGCTGGTTTGAAAGAATGCATCTATTGTTGATGGAGTTAAAAAATTAGTACATAATCATTATTTGCAGCGAACTTGTTACAAAAAACTTCCTCGCAAACAACGCAATGAAAAAGAATGTAATACTTGTTCGTGTTTTTTTATAACAGATGTTTGCTTTCGTTTTTTTTTCATAACTATGACCCCTGTTTTTAGTTTTAACGAATGATTACACGAAGTTTGTCCTCTAGTGATCCTCTTTTTCTCGACAACTATTACACATGTCACTAACCGGATCGATAATTGATCATTTCCAATTCGAATGAGCTAAAAAGCCAGTATATTATAACTGGTTTCATGAGTGATCTTGTTGTAGAAAACATCCTGGTAAAAAATACAAGGAATTTGAACGTATTGTCTAAAACTCATTATTTGGGAAACTAAGAAGCTTGACTTATTCTTCATGTCACAAAAACACAAAAGACAAAAATATTGTGAGAGATACTTGTTCCAGCGTTAAAAAAAACGGTTGCTTCCCCTCTGTAAAAACATACAAGCAAAGGTCCTGGGTGTTTTACTAGAAAATTAGACTGAATTATGAAAAATCAAAAATGATTTTGAGCTTCCATTGAGTGGCTGCATCGAAGCAGTAAGTTTATTGGCTTTGTTTTTTGATCAGGGCAAATTTGCTTGCAACTTCTAGCCGTTTAAAGCGGGATTAAGTAACTCTTATATTGTCTTTGCCTGTCGTTTTTCCACGGGTTGAAGAGAACAGCAATATCTGAAACTAGTTATACTCTGAAACTGGTTATGCTGTACAGGTTTCTCAACTCCTTCAAATGTAGATTTTTAAAATTTTTTAAGCTGTCTTGCATCTTCCAACTTCCAACTATCAACTATCAACTAGTTTTCTTCGCTTTTGTGGCAAAGCGAAGAATAACTTCGTTCATTTGCTCTTTAAAACAAAAAGTTTTGCAAATTTTTAGTCATTAGACTCTGGGTAAAAATGCATGAAAAAAGATATCTGGTATGAATAAAAGTCGATGATAAAGTTTTACGGTTAGTCTTGATATTTAAAAAAAATTACAAAAATATTTTTGCAATTTTAATTGGAGCCGCCAGTTGAACAATTTCATGTCTTTTGTGCTTCTTACTGATTTTGTTTTGTATAAAATAAGTGTTTTTTTTGTTTTCAGTCCATTTCGCTTGGCCATGCTAAAAACATTTGTTCATAAAATTTTCGATGGCGTGTGCTTGTCGTCCTACTAGTTACTTCTCGTTATAACGTCGTATACTTCGATAAGACTCAATTGCTCCCTGGTTTTGAGTTGTAAGCTTTATCTCATAGTCGCTACCGCTGAATTTCAGTATGTTCAAAATTTGCTCATCTTTTTTCTGGTCTGTATCCATGATATGAATTGTCTTTCATAAAAGTAACAGAAAAAGCGGTAAAATCACAAAATTTCATCTTGACTTGTGTGAACGGGTTTGGCAATGAATTTGAATTATGAACCCTAAAACTAATTAAAATCAAAACAAAATCATGGTTTTAATTATTTTTGACCACGACTTATTGAAACTTATCAAAAGCAACACCGGAAAAAAAACCCAAATATTTCCACCAAATAGAAAAAAAACCATCCTTTTCCGGATGGAATCAATGTTACAGAACTTAGGTTCCTCAGCTAGGGTTTTATCGCCACAACTATCAAGAGTTTCATTCAGAGTATTTTCCATGTCAGGAATCAAAGCAAGCTGTATTTTTAGCAAGAGCAAGTCACCTCTAATATCAAAAAAACTCATGACCGAGGTAACCAAAGGTTATCTATGGTTCTTGTCAGGAAAGTTTCTATGGTCTTGAGGAAAATCATTTTCGGCAGAAATTCGAGAAACAACATCGTCGGCAGAAACTCGAGCCATTACATCGTCGACAGAACCTCCGAGCACCACATTGTCGGCAGACTCTTGAGGCACCCCATTTTGTCAAAATTTTGACGCACCCTATGGACGGCAGAATTTTGAGGCACCACATTGACGGCAGGAACACGATGTACCTAAGGTCGGCAGAACATCATGTTCAGTGAGGCTAGGTCCTTTCTTTGAAACTTTTCTTTTTAAAAGTCATCCGCGCTGTAATCTTTTAAAATAACAAAAATTATACATCACCGAGCTAGACGCTACACCCTTCAAAAATTGTAGTAGTGCTATAATTTTTGCTCAATGGTGAATTCTCCGCGTACGAATGTAGCTATTTCACAAAAGAAAACAGCTTTCTGAAAAAGTTCCAATTCATCCGAAACTCCAAAACCTAATAAAAGTTCACCGCTCACTCATCGGTAAAACTTACGAGTCAGCCAGTGCCTAACAAGCGCAGCTTTATACAATCAGCTTCAATAAGTCTTGGAAGAGTAATAAGCTTTATTGAACAGGAAAAAAAAGTAAAATTTAGCGATCACTGCCTTGATTTAACACCCTACTCTATCGGAAAGTTATCATTTCAACTGCCTTCTTCAGTGGTTTCAACGATGCCAACAAGCACGTAACCAGAGAAATTGCGCTATAGTAGTTTCGAGGAGCTGGAGAAAGATTCTAGCAGGCAAATAACCAACTCATGTAAAAACAACTACTTAGAGCTCAGTTTCCAGAAAAAAACTTCTTGCTTTGACCTGCTCGATAAACTCGCAAACCACTTGACCGCTTTTTCTACTCCAGAAGCACAAAAATGCTTTGCATTGCTTTAACGCTATGGAAAATAAAATGCGACCTATTAATCAAAGTACTGAATTACAAAAAGGACATAGCTTACAAAAGTTCCCTCTCTACAAGAAGGTCGGCCAGCTCCGCTAAGAATAGACAGAGCTAAGGACCAGGCAATTAGCGGTCTCATCAAAACTGATTTTACATCAACCTCGTCTGCTGAAAACCAAAATATTTTCAGTTTATGCCTTCCTCTACGAAACAGTTTCTCGCCTCCAACTGTTTGTAATGTACATTCCCTTCGAAATTACAAATCAAAGCACGAATCTCATTTGTCAACTGGCAATAACAGTTCAAAGTGCTTTCAGTAAAGATAATGTGTCTTCCTCTCAAGTCTAGCTAAGTATCGGACGACAAAACATTCTAACTTAAGCATATATTCACTTTACAGTTATTTTACTCAGTTGATTCTCCGAGTTTTGAGATCATCAAAATATGCAAACCTTACAGAAAGTGCTCACTCTTCAACCAACTTCAACATGACAACTTTACTGACCTGAGCGACAACACGGTGCAAAATTGAGACGCTTTCTAGAATTTCGACGGGCGCAATATCATAAACGGTTCTATCGTCAGCCCCTACGTTGTAGAAACTCTATTAGGTTTGAAAATAACTCGCTCGTTCTTTTTGAAATCTAATATGATCAAATGAAATTCTCTTTGATTAACTTCGGCAACATAACAATTATTGATAGGCTATTTTCACTGGAATACTGGAACTATTCTGAAAGGTGGAAGCACTATTTATCCACGGAGGCAACCAAGCTAGACTCTCTGAAAAAAAAACACAACAAACATTACAGAACAAATTTTTGTGCTCGACGGATACCGCTACAAACTAAGTCTATTATTGAAAACAATTATCCCGTAGCAAAAACCCAACTGCGACCACTGCAAATGCGGCTAAGCTTATTCTAAAATCAGGCTAAGGAAGTTCCCTCCCATTAACTTTTCGGGCAATGTGGCCATATTAGCTGATTCGAAAGATATGTTTATGCAAATAGGTTTTCATGAAGGGATCAAAATGCGTTTTCGCCTGCTAAAATGCGCTGACCAAGTTTGTATCTTCAACCATGATGTCCTCTACTCCTTCGATGGAGGTGAAAATTCTTCATATGCTACCGTGCATTGGGTTTTAGGCATTAAATGGGTACAATTGACGATACAAAATTCGTGCAACCGATAAGAAAGATCACAATTACGTCTACCACAAATCTGTCATGGATTGCAAACCCCAGTAAAGCGTCGATGAAAACCGTGTTTATGCAAAGCTGATCAAAAGAACCATATTCCAGGGTAACTCAAGCCAGCATACACTGGTAATCAAACTCAATGACATTGCCAAGCTCTGGTGTAACGCTAAAACAGTTAGTCACCCTAAAACAGTAACGCTACATAGTTTAGCCTCCCTACTACCCAAGTAATCGAATCCTCCCGGATTTAAGGTTGATCTCGATTAGTTTGGGTCACCCTTCTCGATTAGTTTGGGTCACAATTCACTGATAGAAAAAGTACACCCAAACTTTTATTCTCTGACAACATTAATCAATATGTAGGTGCCGGTAAACAATTACACTTAGAGCCATTTAACTTCAACAGACCTCACTTTGACAGAGTGCGACCCTTTACAGTGAAAAGACTACAGTTCTTACTAACTCTCCGTTCTAATCAATTATCAAGAAAACTATTTGCTAAAATTGTAACAGAGACTTGGACAACCTCTAAAATTCGTCCGCTAACACATATCAGCGGCGATATGGACAACTAATTTCCGCTGACACCCAACAAAATCCTAATGTGCTGTCTATTCATCTGCCCTCCACTAGCAGCCTTCTACGAAGCATCTGCTAGTAAACTGATCAACTAGTCCTGGAAGCGACCAAAAGATAGACTTCACTGCTTCTGGAGGCGTCTACCAAAATAAAGAGTACGCCCCAGTTCTCATCAAGAGGGTGAAAAAAAGCGAGGAACCTTTCGAAAAATATGATCTCATGTGATGATAATTGAGGAGTTTATACCACAAGACATCTGGGCACTGTGTTGTGTTCAAAAAACTTTTGTCTGATCGAATTGCATCGTGCGCCCGTTTAAGCTCAAAACAGCACTAGGTAACTTAACAAGAGCAGTGGTGAAACTTGAACTCGTAACTCTAAAAAAAGTTTTCAGACTACCAACTTAATTGGATTACTACAGAAACCTGGCTCAACCCTTTCAACCTTTGGTCTCAAACTAAGAGCCCCTCACCTCGAGGATATTCATGATGTGAATTGTCTTTTATATGAAATATCACAAAAATCATAAATAATCATCCTGATATGTTTGAAACTATTCAGCAATAGTTTTGACTTTTGAAGGAAAAACACGATTAAGACTAAATTTAAACCCCAGTTTATATGCGTCACCTTATCAACACGACAGCTGCCCATTGTGTCGATCAACTTGAACGTAAACTTACCAGTTAAAGGACTTGACCTTACTTTCTTGGTTGCAAGTAGCTCTCTGTAATCTTTATTTCTCAGTTTCCTCAAAACTGTATGGTTGCGGTTAAAACAAAACTAGCATCACTGTACCGGTTGAAACACTTGGCTATACTATGCTGATTGCAGTTGGATCTCCTAGTCTTTATTTTTTGACTTTCGCAAACTTACGGTTGATTTTCCAATGTTAACTTTCCTCTTGTAACATATCAAGCGCCTTCTTGCTTTTTTGCCGATTATATGTGCATCGGCCTAAACTATTCTTTTTGCTGCTGATACATTACTAGGTTTTGCTATGAACAAATTTTTTGGTATATTTTTTGCAGTCATTTTGTGATGTTATTGTTACTGTGTCTCACCTTGGGTTACTTGCATTCTTTACATCTTACCAGCTGGATTTACATCTTTCTGCGACTGTTTGATATCTTTTGAAAAAAAACTACCGAAATCAAAAAGTGATAACTTGTAACAGACCTCTAACAGAGGAACTAGCTCATATACTTCACAAAAAAAATAGAGCAAAAATTCATCAAGATAAATTCCAATGGGGGTTTTTTGTATACAGTTTGCCTTGCGAGGCCAAATTTTCAGAAGATGAAATCAAGATGATTATTGCTTCGATCTTATCAGCTTCCTTTTTGAGGTTCCATTCATGCCCTAGTTCCAGTCATACCCTAACTAGTAGAGAAAATATTTGATCTTCCAGATTGAAGTAAACAGCAAAAACAAAATAACTCTTCCAAGATGTCGAAAAAAACTCCGGAAAATTGTCGTAGATATCATCTCTACCAGCAAATTGTAATTTGAAGCAAACATGAACTAAAAGATAATATTGATTCTTTGATTGAGAAAACTTTTTGTGAGATATTTTCAGTGGGTTTCTCAATCGCATGAAGAACAATGTACATAATTCGACTCGCATGAGTTTTTTGATGGTTAATGAGAATTTTTTTTAAAAATAATTACAAACCTCTTAGTTCAAACTGAAAACTATAAATCTTGTGAATAATTATACGTCTTAAGCACAATTATTCAAATTTGGCGTTCCGCAGTCATGTATACTTGCTTTTTTCTCTTTTTCATCAATGATAATTTAAAAAAAATTTATTCGCTGATGACTTGCAGCACTAACGACAGCAGTAGAGAAAAAAAAACAGAAAATTCTTCAAAAGTCCCAACTGGTTATATCATTTGGCAGTTTAAATTGGATTACAAATTACGAATAATGCACATCTTACAGTTGATCAACAAAGGAGATGTTTTAAAGCAAAATAGTTGGTAAAAACCACCAAAAAATTGTTTAATCTATTGTACAAAACGCAAAATTTGATGCTGTTATACACAAAGGCAAAATTCATCAAGCAAAAGCTGTTAATCATCAATAGTTCTATCAATCATGCTACGATCCCTAAGATCAAGAGCAGAAGACTGAGCACTTAAAAAGCTGCCCTCAAGTCCATTAAGCACACAAATAGTTTTGATTTTTCTGTTAACAAACTAACCAATTTAGGCAAAATGAATCAAGAACCAAAATGATCAAATAGACTGAATTCTAGACTTCATTTTTTGATCGTTTCTCATTAAGGTTTTAGAATGAAAAACTAATAAGCTATGTACTTTCTTTTCAGTGGAGAACTTATTCACTTAGAACAACCCAATGGGTTTTAGAAATTGAAAAACATGAATATGGTTTGCGTATATCGTAATGAGAGGCCATGGTTGAAAATGAAAAAATTATAAGCAGAAAATTGTTAAAACATTTGAACTTTTTTATGCAAATAATTAGATTTCTGTTTGTCAGATTTGTTTAGAGCTGTCAGATTTGTTTATAAACAAATTTATATTGCTAATAACTATTAGGTAAATTAATAAACTCCGTTGTATTCTTTCTGGCAAATTTGGAAAAAAAACACTATAAATAGCAAGTGAACAGTCTGAGCGTAATCTAATGCACAGGTTATTCAAAGAGCAGAAAACTAGTTTCAATGTTTTTCGACTCAAAGAGGTGGTTCCACATTTAATTTCAGGCAATCAAGTACAAGCACCCAGTTATGGTCTATTCAACTATCAAGATAACTTGCTCATAGCAAAAATATCAGGAAAAGTACAAATTAGGTAGAAAATTTCGAAAAAGTTACTTAAGAAAAGTATCGAAAGAATCTTTATAATTGGTTGCAAACAAACCGCAGCTGATTGAAGAACTTTGACTGACATCAACTCCTTACCTGATTTTGGGCTGCATGTAGGGGATGAAGTCATAGCGAAGCTTTTCAGCAATTTAAATGGCTTTTTAGCCATATCCTCAAAACACAGCTCCTTACGTTCTGTTTTTTGCAATGAATCGTTTGGACAACTCCTGACAGGGCAATTATTGCCTGAGATACTCTTAATGATAGTTCGAAGAATCAAATTTAAAAATTAATATTAGAAATCTAAATGTTTACAAAGTCCAGGGCGAAAAAAAAATGAAAAATGAAAATCTTTTTGTTCTTATCATGATTTTGTAAAAAAACTATGACTTTCGATCAAATATAATCTAGAAATAATTTCAAAAAATTGAGCAGAGTGATTTCGCATAAGTAAATAAATCACGATATATTTTTTTTGTCATATACCAGAGATGATTTTTTGTCATATACCAGAGATGATACTTTTACTAGGTCGTCCAAAACATTTTTTCGAGCTATTAAAACACGATAAAAACCTTAATTTAAAAACTTAATTTGGAGAATTTTTGGATGATTTTGACAAAAGTGCGTTTTTTGGCGTTGTTTTCCGGCAAGATATCTGACTTCGAAGATTAATGGAGCTGTTACAATTTCGTTTAAACTATACTTTTTGATTTCCACTAATTAGTCTACTACTACGGGAATCATTGGAAATAATAAGCCGTAATTCTAATTTTGTTTTAATTGTGCAGAACATTTGAAACTTACTTGTTGTTCCGACTTTCGATACGAAAGTAACGGAATATTTGTGCTCGGCGTGGGTTTTTTTTCTTCAGACAAATTTCGACATTTTAACTAGCCATTTTTGACGGAATTTCTTTATATCATTCGAAAACCATTGTTGCCTTGAACGTAAATTTGAAAAGATATTTCACCTGTGATCATTTTTCGTAAAGTTATGAGGGTTTAAAGATTGCCATTTTGGCCTTTTGACCAATTTGGGACATTAACGAGCGATATAATTTGCGCTTAACGCGTAAGCGGAGATTTAATCCGTCTTATAATTCGTTCGAATTTGGTTGAACGAAACTTATTGATCTGTTACAAGGAACGAAATCTATCTTTTCGTACTTTATATGGCATGTGGGGGGTTGATTTTCACAAAAAATTTCAAATTTTGGAGAAAAAAAAATTTCATTTAATTTTTCTTTCATTTAACTTTTTATGTTATTACTGCTGCTCCATAAATCTTAAAAGGCAGTCGGAACATTCGGGGCTTCGCCGTGATACGCGCAGTCTTGTCTCTTTTTGAAATTAATCAGCCGTAATTCTAATTTTGTTTCAATTGTGCAGAACATTTGAAACTTACTTGTCTCTTTTTGAAAACTTGAAGATGGATTTGATTAAGAAGAGATAATCAGATGTCAGCTAATTCTTAACTCGTGTCAAAGAACAGATTAGATTGCTCGACTGAAAACCGTTTTCGAAATATATATATTGAAGCAGGTTTACATTCAAAGTATGTTTTATTGATGAAGCAAATAAAAAATAAACGCAATCACCTTTCGATTTCTTCACACCAAATCGGATTTAAATGGTTTGCATAATCATACAAATATGGTAACCATTAGTCGTATGTAACTGAAGTTTTGCTCAATTATTATCTAAAAATTGTTTAATAAATAAATAACTCAAGGATAGAGCAAACAAAAAAGAATCTCCTTAACGTTGATCAGTTTTCATGATCAAATCAAAGCATAAGATCAAAACATGATTTTGCACGCGAAGACAAACGAGTTTATTAATTGAATTGTATAATCAAATATCTTTGTTTATTTTTAACTATGGGCAACCTTGGGTCTCATTATTTTCGATATTCTGTCCTCTTTTCTGATTTTTGCTGAATTCAAACGGAGCTTTAATTTAGTCTAATCGTTTGCAGTGTAATTAATTTAATTAATTTTAAATCAACCTCTGCTTTTAAATCTGCTTTAGTGACAGAAAATGCCGATCCTTGTTTCGAACAATTAAAAATCAAATTATGCGATGATTTGTTATTGATTATTACCCTGTTTGGCCAAAACTTCTAATTCTACAAAATCCACAAATGACGAGCTTCCATATACTCTTTAAAAATTAATATGTACAGAAAAATTTAGGCATTTTCACAAAAAAAACGTTCTATAAGCAAAAAAAAGTTAGGCTATTTTCCTTCAAAGCTACCCCTCGCGTACTTCGCCTGTTCATCAATTTTAGTGTGTACTAAGGGACCATACAAACTTAAGCATTGAAACAAAAAATGGTTGTCATCGCCTAATTATCGTCATGCTTTTTGTAAAAATTAGACAAAGTGAACAGAAAAAATATATGTTTAAAAATCACGCGAGCGGAAGAGCCAGAAACGTTACGAGTAGTTTTCATCTGACAACCATATTTTTCGATTTTTCGAGTTTTGTCTAAATATTGTTTCTTTTTCTCCAAAATTTAGAATAAAAACCTACTGGTTCAGTGGATGCAGTCCCATATATAGTCTCCCGCTTGGAATTGTATGACAAGCAATCTTTGTTTGAAACTGTATGAAACACTTTTTTGCGTGGCGTGTAGAGGTTAACCCGTGTAGTTTTAAAGAAAGCTTTCGTTTTTTGGGATTCCAATGATCAACTTTACCCATTACTCCAGTTCTGACTTAATAAGATTAATGTCTCGAATGATGGTTTCAACGAAAAATCAAAAATAAATTCACAAAGCGTGGATATCATTTCATTGGTTTCCTTTGATCTGGAGTTTTTTTTTATTCTTAGAACATGTTTTAAGTTTTTTAGAGAAGAGATTACGTAATGTACTCAATCGCATTACGGATATATTTACTATCGCCGTATGCAGACTGGTGTTCCATCTGACCAACATCTCCCCAATAACTCCAGCATTCGTTCCCATCTATATATAAAGAGAGAGAGAGAGAGAGAGAGAGAGAGAGAGATAGAGAGGGAGAGAGGGAGAGAGAGAGAGAGAGAGAGAAAGAGAGAGAGAGAGAGAGAGAGAGAGAGATAGAGAGAGAGAGAGAGAGAGAGAGAGAGAGATAGAGAGGGAGAGAGAGAGAGAGAGAGAGAGAGAGAGAGAGAGAGAGATAGAGAGGGAGAGAGAGAGCGAATTACACAGCTTCCCAAATATGATCATCCTTGATTTGATCACAAACCCAAGGTTTCAATGAGAAAGAACTATTAATGCAGCCCATTTCTAAAGAGGGATTGAGAGACCTGTTGATGTTCTAGATGAATACATTGAGCCGAATCCGTGCTCATCTACCACAAAGCTTTAAACGGAAAATAATGATATAAAGAATTCTAAAATGAGATAAAACGAGATTTTGAGGAGATTGAAATGGTACAAAAGAGATTGAGAAAACAAATTTAAAAAAATGAAAGCGTATTTTTCTGGCTATAATGTGCGACAGAAAAGAACTGGGAATAATTTATATTAATTTTTGTTAGGAAAAAACGAAGACTACTCACATTTCATGTGAGTAACAAATTAAACGCCTTTTTGGAAGCAGAACGCCTTTTTGGAAAGGGATCATACAAATTAAATGTAGCTTCAATCAATTAGATGGCCGAGAGACATTAGGCGAATAAATCAAAAGGAAAAACAAGTTATCTCATCATCTCTCAATAGTTCTCATCACACATTTCTCAGCCGCTCATCACACATTTTCACAATCGCAATCTCTAAACGTCTAATACATCTGTTTTCTTTTGTTTTGTACAGCTTATTTCATCATTCTGCAGTTTCGGATTTAATTTTTGTTTCCACCAGCGGCTCAAAATCATCAAAATCAAGATAAAAGAACTATCTGCCAGGGAGGCAAACCAGGGTCGCTGGTTTTTTTGAGATAAGTCGCATTTTGAATCATACATAATTCAACCATTACGTTGTTGAAATGCAAAAAAAAAACGAAATCGAGCAAAATAACTTGGAGTTTTTTCCACAACCCAGATTTTGTTTGGCTGAGTTGTTTAATCAATGTGTGCAATGTGTGTTGGCTGTGAATCAACTTTAAACATCCAAAGATGCATCAGATACGGGGGTTGGTACTTGATACTTTTTAAGAAATCCATTTTTGGCTGACCGACCCTAAAATTTTTCTAAGCTCGCCTTCGGCGCCAATATTTACTAATTTTGAGGGGGGAGCGCGTGCCGAAAAAACGCAAGTTTTTGGTCAAAATTTTCAAAAAAAGTGCCTAAAAACGTCTTTTTTGACAGTTTTTTCTTTAAAAATTTTGCCTGTGGCGCGGAAAATGTAGCCAAAATTGGGGCAAAACAGTGCATTGGGAGAGCTCGAAAAATCAATTTGGTCGACCTAAAAAAAAGTTATCAAAATTTTCGATTGTTTTTTGAAAATCCGCACCCGACTACCACCCCCCCCACCCTCGAGAAAATCCTAGATCCGCCCCTCGGATAGAGTATTGCAAAGTTGTAACGGATAACCTTGAGATATAAACATCTGAAAAGAAAAAAACTGTTTGAGTGGGGTTTTCGTTTCTACAGATAATCTTTTCGAGTTTATTTTCCCAACCAAGATGAGCAATTACTTAAACAGGCGACTATCATGGAACTCAGGAGCTAAGGATCACAAGCTGAAGAGTTCAATGAAAAACGACTGAAAACGCAGCCTATTCGCAAAGAAGGCTACACAGATCTATTGATGTTCTAGATGAAAACATAAGCTGAATCCCTGTTCAACATTACCAGTAACCTACCATCAAAGATGCAAAAATATTTCTGAAATCAGATACCACGAGAATCTGAACAGAACGAATTTGTACATGAGATAATGAAAAAATTGAATTGAAAGTCAACCACAGCATATTTTGTCTGGTTTTATTGCGAGAAAGAGAAAAACCGGGAATCATTGCGTCAATTTTTGTTAGAATAAAGATCGAGTCTATTCACAATAAATGAGAGTCGAACATCGTGCGTTTTTTTGCCAAACCGAGCTAAATGGGAACAAACGTACTGCAGCTTCATTCACATAGTGGGGTGCAAAACATTGTGCAAAAAACCAAGAGGATATTGAAGTCTTCAAAGTTACAACTAAATAAGAGCCTGTTTCAGATGAGAGTCTTTCGATCATGACTACTGTAACTTCAACAGTGTGCTACATCCAAATAAAAGAAGACAGCGAAATTCAGATCATTAAACAAAGGAGGAGTATCATCCAAAGTATCAATCAGAATTGACGGATAACAACAAAAAGAAAACAGACAGCGGATAATAGCTGGATGAAGTGAAGGAGAATAAAGTGTTCGCGAGACGAAGGAGGCAATAGAAAAATTGCAATTTCTGAAGAAAAGAAGCATCAGTGTAAAGAATAAATTTTTTTGCGAAGATGATGAACGAGATTATGATAGACTCTACGTTTCTCAATAAATGGAAGCAAAACCAAACAGACTTGCAGAGGCAGTAGTGAAAACAAAAGATAGACAAAGAAAGTGTAAATACGCGAAGAAAATGAAAAATTGGACGAAAAAAATTGAAAATATTAGCAAAAAAAGCCAAATTAACAGAAAATGGAAAAACGCGCTGCGAATTTCCTAGTAAAACTATCAATGAAGCTAGCGCTAATTTCATCAAACTGACGTTAAAGTTATTGATGATGACTTTCCAATGATGCTATAGTGATATAAAACTTGTGTAGTGATATGCTACAGTGATATATACGAGAGAAACTAATAAAGAAGCAACGTTTGAACACGTAAGAAGGAACAGCTGCTCTGAAAATACGGCTAAGAAACAAATAGATTGACAGAAAAGACTAATCGCTGAAATAATTGATGAAAAGTGAGATAAAAGACCATAGAAACTATTAAAACGAAAACCAGGATCAACCGTCAACACCTAAGAAGTTCAAAAGATTGCAAAAAAAGTGGTGACCAATTATGCAGCTTGTAATGAAACATGTAGAGTGGGTAAACTCAGAAAAAGTCCAGAAGTAAGTAATTCAATGAATCAGTCGTCATTGATTTGGTTGATAGGACAGATTCTAAAACCAGAGAAAAAAGGATCTTGTTTCATTTGATTGACATTTTTATATCAATTATCGAACCAGGAACTCTTTAATCATCGTGGCGCAAATTACAACAGAAGATTTAAAAAAAAAACAGAAAATCAACCGATCCAAGAAAACAGAAAAATTTTTGATAGATCCTTATTTGAAGAGTAGCTACGGATGACGCGAGAACGGGAAAATTGAAAAATGAGTTTATGGGTCATCAGAAGATCAAAGGAGCAAAGCCTCCATCCCAATAACTTCGTAGCGACAGCATCAAGCAGCATGCAGTTTTGTATTCTTTGCACTGGAATCACAAAGATTGGAGCCAAGGACGATAGACATCCAGAAGTTATTCGTGCAATTGAGAAAATCAAACGCGATAACTTTCAACATCGCCTTGAAATATAAGTTCTAAGTAGTCCTTGTAGGGCTGAGTGGTGCCAGGCATGATTGACATCATACGTCAATCAATGGGCTGTTCAAAAGAAAGAGTGTATGACGAAACAGCATTACAGTTACGCATTAGAATTACGCAAAAACGTTACAGATAAATTACGCAATACAATAATTGAATTGTTATTGCATAGGAGTTTTTTTTACTCAGCTTTGTTTCTAAATATTTGTTTTTTTTCTCAATACGAGGTCAAACTGAGCACTGGATAGGCGCACAGTTTTGTGTCTGCATGTTCTTGGATTCCAGAGACAAGTCTTTAAACATGTGAAATTTTTATCGGAACAATGAGATAACGAAAGAAGAACAAAGAGAAAATCCTTGTTGCGGAAAACGCTTTCATTCCCTAAAAGCACAGTTTGTCCTCGTAATGTCGAGAACCCAAGTTTATTAAATAAAGCATAAAATCTCACATATTCTGTTTTATTGGCAAAGGGGAAACAATGTTGTGCCATGGTATGCTCTTAGATTATTCTATAGTTTTCTCATGATGTTCTTCGTACGCTTTATGTCTGAAAAAACTCACTGGTTAAGAAAAAGGTGGTTGTCTATATTTATTAAAATTTAAATAACCTAAATTATGAAATGAGTTTAAATTTTTTTGTAATACCGATTGAAACACATATGCAAAATTTTAGCAACAGAGAATTCCTTACAAATAATTAGGTACACATAATAACCTGATCTAAATGTTACTTGCTTTGCCGCTTCAGCACAGTGACCAGCTGGTAACAGTTTTAATAGCACATTCGTTTGAATGCGAACAAATAATTCTCGTTATTAGGGCAACAAAAACATTACTAAACACTTTAAAACATAGCAAAAGATTGCAATGACAAAACTGAATCCAGATTGTCGTAATCTTCCTCCATTCCCATTGCCTTCGCGCTCTAATTCTTTTATTTTTTCGTTTTCAAGGTTATTTATTTCCTTTTCTAGCTGAATATCTCCTACATCCGAATTTTCATTCAGCTTCCAGTTTTCTTCACCCGCGTTTGTCATCTAAAATCAGAAAATTTTCTTCAATTTTCAATTTAAAAAAAGGTCCGGCAACATGCACTTCCTTCCTTGAACAAATCTGAGTTTTTGTTTGTCTTCTAAACAGTCGATAAATTGAACATGCTCTTAAAAGCTCTCTTTCTGAAAAACAAAAAATTGACCTATACAAACGTTATCAATCAATAAAACTGTTGAAATAATCTTTTCAAAATATATATTCTTACTTCTATAAGGATACCTTCCTGAATGGTAGCTGAGAAAAAAACACTATCTAAAATTTTTGTTTCGTTTTAATAACTCATTATTTCAAAACATAGCCAACTGACCGTTGGAAAAGAGTTATGAACGCAAGTAAACAATCCAGGGGCGGATTTAGGGGGAGGAAGGTCGTACGCACCCCCCCCCCCTCAGGGATTCGACCCCCTGCCGACCCAAAGAGTCCCCCCTTTGATACTTTTTCAGAAATCCATTTTTAGCCGACCGACCCAAAAACTTTTCTGAAGGCGCCTTCGGCGCCAATACATACTAACTTTGAGGGGGAGCGCGCGCCAAAAAAAAACGCGATTTTTTGTAAAATTTTTTCAAAAACCTGCCCAAAAACGGCTTTTTTCACTGTTTTTCAAAAATTTGCCTGCGGCGCTGAAAAATTGGCCAGAATAGGGCCAAAGCAGTGCTTTAGTAGAGCTTTAAAAATCAATTTGGTCGACCTAAAAAAAGGTAGTCAAAAAAGAAACCCCCCCCCCCCCCCCCCCCCCCCGAGAAGAAAATCCTATATCCGCCCCTGAAACAATCTTAAAAAAACTGTTGAAAAAATCTCAATTTTCGAAATTCAAAGAAAAAATAGATGCCCTTTAAGTCTTTGAATTTTTTGCAGAACAAATCACTGGCACTACAAAAATTTTAACTCACTTCAAGAAAACTGGATCAAAAGGTAAATTTTTTATTCCTCTGTCTGGAAATCTAAGTTTTTAAATCCAATTTCGAAACTAGAAATTATTCACGTTCTTTTACGGCATTGCCACGTTCGTATTTGAAGTTTACCCAAGTTTTAGCAGATGAATATCAATTGAACTCGAAATGTGCGTATATACTAAAGTGCGTTGATAAAGGAGTTAATATGTATGAATGCAATTCTGTTGTTATTGGAGCTTGTTAATATTTTATATTAAAAAAAAGATTAAAAAATCACCAAGACCCGTATAATAGTCTTTACTACATTCATTTATCTTGGCCAAAAACTAACCACTTTCAAAACCCGAGTTGACAAAAATGCAAGTCAAACTATTTTTCATGCTATGACCCATATGTTTCAAATTGATTGAAAACTTTAGTACCATAAGTCAGAATTGAATGAAAGTTTATGGTCATAAGTGCCGAATAAAGGACTAGAAAAACAAATCGTATTCAAATTTGATACAGATTTTTTCGTTTGCGGTGGTACACGATATCAACTATTTTTATCAAACGAGACAAGCCAATAATTTAATTAGAGCTATCTCTCAGATAAACTGCAATAGAAGACTTGCCATCAGAGCTGACTTAGGGAAGAGTAAAAAAACTAAGACGACGAAAAATGAACTTGCTAGTCTTTTCAATTTTGCGACTGGAAATCGTTGCCTCATGTTTTTGTCAGATGTTCTACACACTCTACTCAACTTACACGTCTAACAGCTGTAATTCAACAGCTAGCTTCACTGAGTGAATTAATAATTCTTTTACAGGTGAATTAACTTTTTTGGCGGCTTTATTAATTTTGACCCAATTTTTGCCAGCTTATTTTTGCCGGGTAAATTTTTTTTTATTTTTCGGTAAACTTCTCAAATAGTTTTTTTATCTTCATTTTCATGAGGATATATATGGTTCATGGTTTTCTGGTTTTTATGGGCGCCAAAATTTTCTGTTGGAAAAAAAAATTATTATTTTTTGATGCATGGTTTTCGATTTTTTTTTCGAAGTGAGTAAAACTAGTTTGAATTTTAATTAGTTAAGTGTGTTTAGGTTTGAGCAAATTTATTTGAAATCGACTGAAGCTGATGATTTAACGTATTGTTTCAATATGTCAAAAAAATGATAATTTTCAAGATTTACTTTGCAAACGAGACAAGCCATTAATTTAACTAGAGCTATCTCTCAGATAAACTGCAATAGAAGACTTAACATCAGACTTGCCAACAAGTTGAAATATTTTTAAAATATTTCAACTTGTTTTACAGAGCGTATCAGTTCACAAACAGTTCAAGTTTTTCTAAACAACTGTTTTGACTCGACTGTTTTGTCTGCAAAGGAACAAAACAGTCAGTCCTTTGACTCGACTGTTTTGTCTGCAAAGGAAAGTGCTGCCAAGTTATGCACGAATTCCAAGAGTGTGATTTTTTTCTGGCTGAAGTTTTGACAAAAAATGTTTCGTGTTTTTTTATTTCCTTTAAAGGCCTTTTTTAATGTTTTTTTTGTGATCTAGCCCTTTTATCTTTGCAAATAAAATTTTCATCATCTTTGACGTAATTGGACTATTTTCATAGGTTTTCAGAGTTTTTTTTTCAGATTTTCGGCAAGTTTTTTCTGTGGCAATTGTTTGTAATTTTGCATTGATAATTTTGAATTTTTTTGTTATTTTTTTGCTGTCTTATACAATAACAAATAGCGAAAAGGGCTTTTCACATTTGATTGCTTTGTTGGATATGAAGATTGTTTGTTTGCAAAAATTAATTGTTAATTTTTCGATTGAAATGTTTTCTCATCATTTTTATCTATTGGCTTAACAATAAATGGATAGAGTTAAGCTCGAAACAAATCTTTAAATTTTTTTGAAGGTAATTGATTTGTTTAAAATTTGCAACAAAATTGTTCTTGATATTTTAGCGTTCGATTTTTTCAACAGAAATGATTCAGGTTTTTCAGGTTTCAGACACATTATCTTATGATCTGTGGCGCTTTATTGCGTATCGCAAGTGGTGTGAAGCTCAGCTTCGCCTCCGTGTTTTGAATTGTTTCTTAAACCGTATCCTTTTGTGAAATTTTCAAGTGTCTTTTCAGCAATCGAATCTAGTTGTGATACTTTAAAATGACAATAAACAATATTTCTTCTATTGAAGCCATTCGAGCGATGAAGATTTGAAATAGTACATGGTAATTTTTAGACTAAATCACTTCGCCAAAAAAGTTTTTTCCATCAAACTATTAAATCAATGAATCTTTAAAATATTTCAACTTGTTTTACAGAGCGTATCAGTTCACAAACAGTTCAAGTTTTTCTAAACAAAATATTCAAACTATGAAACTTTACAAAAAAATTCAAGTGATTTCTTAAACCAAAATAGTTTGGATTTATTTTTATCTTTTTCTTATTGAAGCTACAAATTTTTTAAATATTTTAACCAATCCTTTTGGTTTGCGAAAGGTTCATTTTTTTCAAACAAGTTTTTCAAGCTTTGAAATATTTCAAGTTATTTCAAAGCGCAAATCAGTTTACTTAAAATTGATTCTTGTAAGCATACAGGTTGCTCTTTTTAATTAACTAGTTTCAGATTGAAAGAAATCTGTAAACGCAAAAACAAATTGGACAAAAGGTGGGTGGGTACTGTCTAGCCTTGAAATTGAATTAAGTTCATCTTGTTTTAAAAGTTTCGAACTTTTTTCGGAAAGAAATCGAAAATAATCGAGTTTAGATTGATTGAAAGTTCTTGCTTACCTAAACGCCTCTTAAACATTGGGCTCAATGGTTGCTCTGAACGATTCCTAAAACGTCTGATCTAAGTCTTCTTAAAGGTTGTGCTCGGTAAAGAAGTTAAAACGTTGCGTCCATAGGGCATTAAGATTTTCCTTTAATATATAACATAAAATAAGTATGAGTAGCATTTTTCATAGACTTGTAAAAAAATTCTTTGGTTACTTTTTTTTGTGTATGCAATTTAAACAAGATAATTCTCTTTTTTTGTTGGGTTGGTTTTATATTGTTTCTGCTATACAAAGTCAATCTCACCTTTTTCAATCTACGTGCTTCAATTGTGCCCTCTCTGGGTTTTAGATAGACCCACCCATCCCCATTAGTCTGGAGGTACTCATCCTCTAACAACACATACAGCTCATCGCCCAGGGTCGAGAGACCTAAAGCGTCCATTTGCATAGCTCACGCACTTTTCTTTCGTGAACAAAATTCTATCGATAGTTTACCAAAAAAAAAATTGGCAAAGATTCAAAAAAAATCAATATCCTTTGCGGTTTCAAGTCATCTTAGCTCGTTGTTCCTAAAAAAGGAAATAAATCATAGAGAAATTTTGAGTGGTTAAGGGTTGTTTTTACCTGACAAAAAATCTTCATAGAAAAACTTAGATTTATTCATTTATTCAATCAGGAATAGTTTTTTCGCCGGTCTTAGTTCAATTATGTTGTCTTTTGAGACCAACCGGGCAGACTATGGGATCACACAGCCAGCTCTTTTTCCTTGGAAAAAAAAATTTTTCTTTTTTTTTCTCTTTATCAGAGAAAGTTGTACGATAATTGAGTACCTTCTATGGTTTCAATGGCAAACTCCAAAACTTCAGTTTAAATGAAAATGAATCCAAAAATAGTAATCAAAGAAATTATAACCATTTTTGGTCACGCTCGAAAAACCCAAGCCAAGACCGAGAACCAGACCATCCATTGTAATATCTTCTTCTTTTTCTCCCTCCTCCGAGCTCCTCTTTATTCTTTTTTCTCCACTGCTATCAACTGACCCGCTGGGTTCAACCAGCGGAACCAATCTGATTTGTTTATTGTGGGAAATAGTTTTTTTGAAGGGGTCACAAGCAGGGAACATTTTTAAGTTCGCTGTACTGTGCCTAAATTCACACTACTAAAGATTTGCTATAAATGAATGTTAGCGTGAATTGTGACTGCCGGGTTCACATCTATAGAAAAAAAATTAGTCACACAATTCCATAAGCGCAGTTAATGAATCAGCGTATTTAAAGAAGAAACAGTTTATTCATTGGATACCTTAAATTGAAAACTAATATTGAAAGTTGCTAAAACAAAGAAACTGAAATTATTACTAACCTAAATTTAAAAGAATTTTGAAAAATTGATTGTTCGTCACACCATCTCAAATTTATTCCACGTATTTTTTCCATGGATTGCCACTTTTTTCTCCAAAGTGAAGCTTAACAAACTAAATCTTAGGTCAAATTTTAGTTGCAAAACATTTTAGATCTTTCACAGGTTTTTGTTCTTTTATGTTGTTATAGCTCTAAAAATAATCACTTTTTCAAATTTTTAGTTCCTTGTTGTTTAAAGATTATTCTTTCGTAAAACTTTGTGTTCTGGTTGGATTATTTAAAATATCAAACCTAGTTTGAAATTTCAACAGTTTCTGTCATTTTTTTATAAAATGGCATGACTTTTTCGGTCCAAAAAATATTGAAATATTCTATCTTTTAATATCAAGTCTGAATTTTTTGTAGCTCCTCTCAGTTTTTGTCAATTGAAAAAATAAAGAAAATTATTAAGTTTTTATGAACTTTATTAAGTAAAGGAGCTCATTTGTATAAATGGCATTTATAAGCAGCCTTTTATTGTTCCGACTTTCGGTACGAAAGTAACGGAATATTTGTGCTCGGGGTGGGTTTTTTTTTCTTCAGACAAATTTCGACTTTTTAACTAGCCATTTTTGACGGAATTTTTTTATATCATTCAAAAGGTATTGTTGTCCTGAGCTTAAATTTGAAAAGATATTTCACCTGTGATCATTTTTCGTAAAGTTATGAGGGTTTAAAGATTGAATTTTTTTGCCATTTTGACCAATTTGGGACAATTAACGCGTGATATAATTCGCGCTATTAACGCGTAAGCGGAGATTTAATCTGTCTTATAAATCGTTCCAAATTGGTTGAACGAAGCTTATTTGCCATAATTGATTTGTTACAAGGAACGAAATCTCTCTTTTTGTACCTTATATGGCGTGTGGGGGAATGATTTTCATAAAAAATTTCAAATTTTAGAAAAAAAATTTCGTTTTATTTTATTTCATTAAATTTTTTAAAAGTTATTACTGCTGCTCCATAAACCTTAAAGGCAGTCGAAACATTCAGGGCTTCGCCCTGATACGAGCAGTCTTGTTGTTTTATGGTAACAATTTTTGGATTTGGATGGATTGTTATGTTTTTTACCACATGCCGTTTTTGCATGATTTCTGTTTCTTATTGATAATGTAAAGTTTGATCAATTACTACCCCAAGATATTTGAAAAAGCGGTCTTTTCATTTTGTATATTCAGCGTATTGAACGATTTTGCAATATTTATCAGTAGGTGGATCATATCTTCCATGTATAAAATAAAAATAAAAGGACCCAGGAAAATTCCCTGCGGATTGTCTTATAGAAAATTAATCCAATTTGGCTCCGCAAAATTCAGTAATGTTTATGATGTCTTTTGCTAACAAAATTTTCCATAAAACCATTTGAGTTTTTGGGAAACTAATTTTTTCAATTTTACTTGTAGAAACGTTTCTTTAATTGAATCAGATGTTTTTAAAAGATAAAGAAGGAATATCACAACAGTTTTGATATCATCAATTGCTTTTCGAAATGACGCGGTTTGAAAAAAGACTGAAATTTGTGCATCTATGGTTGCACATGATGCTAGGAGTCCAAGATTTATTTCATTTCGACGATTGGTTTTAAGGAGATAATCATTCAGTTGTTTTCTAAAAAGTTTTTTGAAACTTTGCCTCGTTATTGATGCGTCTGTAAAAATCTGGCTCTTTCGGATTGTCATTTTTGTATACACGGGTTAAATGAGCTTTTAAAAATTTGGTGGAACTTTCTAAATTTGATGTTCTCATGAAGAAAAATAAATTTAATTTTTTTGTTTTTTGCGTTTTAAGTTTTAAGTGGCCAAACCAGTTTTCATAAGTACCTGTTTGTTTTCTATGTTTCATGTTTCTCAGTTCTTTTTTAATGTTGCATTAAACTTAATTTGTGAAATTTTGAGTTTAATTTGAGATATTCGTATGGAGAATATTTTGTTTGGTAATTTTCACTGACTTTTTTATATTATTGACAATTTTCAGTACTAAGGATCCTTGTTCCGAGTATAGAATAGTTTTGATAGAAAATGTATATATTTCATTTCTTATTTTTCTCATTAACGCAATGAAGAGTCACCAAATTTTAATTTTGCATTTACTTACACTGAAAGGTTTTTTCATATAGATTTCCGAGAACCATCAAAATTTCTAAAACTTGAGACCTAGAAAAATGAGGGCAAACCTGCAAAAAAAGATCACCAAAAGTTTTACTGTGTTTTTTTTTGCAAAATTGAGTCACACAAAAAAAATCGAGCGCCTTGACTTGAAATTTATCCTAAATTTCGTTGACTCTAATTACGGATCTGTTAAGTTACATAAGTTTTACTGAATTATTGAAAAGCAGCTTCATCTAACACCAGTCCTAGAGGAAATACTATTTCACACAAGAAACAGAACCAACAGTCGGCCAACGATCAGGTTTTTGTCCACAAAAATTCCATTAATATTCTGGAAGGGGGAACACTGGACTTCCTCGCCCTAATGAAAACAAGATCAGATGTTTCGCTCGCTTAACAACAAAACACTGACTGATTCGGCCGCCTTTTATTTTCTATGATGTGTATTGAAAAAGGCGTAAAACTCAGTTTTTTTGCGCAAAATTTAAGTCAAACAAAAAGTTTTGGTTTTCAAAAAACGACTATGGATCTGATTTTTATCTTACACTTCCTTTATGTGCTTTTTTGTTCACACTGCTTCAATATCTTTCAGTAAGTATAAAATTTAAAAAAACGGAGTCAGTGTTTGTTTGAGCAAACATATCTTCTCTGAGCATCTCAAAAACCGGAATGCTAGGCCTTCCAAAGATTTTTGATGTTTCTTCGGTATAGAAATGTATCCGAAACCGTAAAAATGTTTGGAATGCAGCTCAATTTTTTTCAGCGCACCAGCAGCGGTTATTTGAATTTTTTCTCTCATCTAATTTAGCATTTTAGAAGATTTTTTAACGTTATAACACTCATCTTTCGCAAAAAAAATTGGTATCAGATTGTTTTTAGGAAGAGAAAAAATGTGCTTAAAAAGCTGCTTCTATTTCCATGTTATTTGAATCACGTTGAAATCAGTGTTAGGATCTAAAAAGGGTTGAAACAATGTTCTTTAAGGTTTTCATCGCCAATTTATCAAGCCTATAAGGAAACACTGAAGTTTTATATCTCTAATGGGTTGTCATATTTTGTAATTTTATTGTTTGAAATTTAGTATTTTACTAATCCAGAATTTAAAATTGTGATGTAACTAACCTTGTTGCAAGTAGTCATATACTCGGACAAGACTTTGGGAGTTATTTTCTCGGCAAATGACACCAAATTATTTTTGCAGCCTTCTCCACCGGGAAAGGAAGCTTCATTACCGTAATTGATGATCTGAAACAAACTTAAATTCAAATCGATTTTTCAAATTTATTGAATTTGTATTGAATTTTTCCGCAAAATTTCTTCGGCAGTTAGTACCATCATAGGGCATTTTGACTTGAGTTACCTTTCTAGAAGCAGTAAAAATACGACACTTTGACTTGAGTTACCTTTCTAGAAGCAGTAAAAAATTGGACATTTTGACTTGAGTTGCCTTGAAAAAGTAGTGCAATGTATATGGAGAAAGACTAGTTGTTTAATTTTAAAGGTAAAGCAACTGTAAGGCATCAAATCTAAATCTTACTGCAGCTTTCTGTTTTAGTTCGTACCAGACAATAAAGATTGCAAGGTCACGACAGCAGGTCCCCAGACAGAAAGAAACAAACTCATATAACTTACATAAATTCGAACTAGTCCCTATCTCATTCGGGCAACCACGAGTAAATTTCAGATCGTAGATGTAAAACTTATCAACTCATCATTAGCCAAAGTTTTAATGAACAGTTCAACTTGAGTTTTTGAGTTTTCAGGCATGCTCGCCAAACCTCTCCCTAAGGTTTTTCTTTATCTCTCAATTGTGTTCGATCCGGTGAATCATCACCCCACCCACTTTATCGGCTCCTCTCCGTTGTCGCGCCGATCTGCGCGTTGCCTCCTCGCCCTGCTTCCTCTTTTTACCGACGGTTTTCGGTGTCTGTTCTCTATCCGTTCCTGACGAGTCGTTCTCTCCGCTCGCTGCAGTTTTCGCCGCTTCGTCCGTGCGCCCCATGACTGCCCATTCGCTATCTTCGTCTTCGTCGCTTTTGTCCTCGCTGTACTCGACTTTTCTTCGTTTTTCGCGCTCGTTCCATATCTTAGTCGTCGCTGTACTCGACTATTCGATTTTTCTTCGTTTTTCGCGCTCGTTGCCTATCTTAGTCTTCGCTTTGCTCGACTATTCGTTTTCTTTTCAATTTTGGCGCTTGTTCCATTTCTAATTGGTCCTTTACCGCTTTCCTTTTATCCTTCGTGGGCTTGTTTGGACTCGGGGGGTTCGCGTCCGTCCCCTTCTCAATTCGGCTTTCTTCAGCCGCCGATCTAAATGAAACACCACTTCGCCTTAGTAACGACCCTTTTCCCATTTCCACCGTGTGCTTTGTTAATTTTTCATTTTTTAATGGTAAACGTTTATACCTTCATGGGTCCTGTGGATCCGCTTTCCCGCTCCTCTGATTTACCGTCGTGGTACTGGTTTTGTGTCGCTTTAACCACTCTGGTGCCTTAGGCAACTCTTGTGATGCCTTGGGATCCACCACCGCTGTGGCCTTCGGTCCCACGTCTGTCTCGATCAGGTCATGCTCATCCAAAACCCTTGGGGTTTTACGGTTTTCCGGGGCGTACACGAGATCGCTCCGTTTCTCCCAATTGAGATTTAATTCCACATCAGGTAGACCACTCACCTTGTCTAAACAAGATAATTTTTGGTTAATGACATTTTCAAATTTAGATTTTTCAATGATGACTTTTTCGTCAATTTTCGAAGGGTCGTATTTGCTTCTCTACAATGATAGGCCTCAAATTGCGTTAGCTTAGTCTTAGAATGCAGCACAAATCGTAACGCGCTCAGCGCACGGGATATCACAAATCCAAATTTATAGTTTTTATTCTCCTGGAGATATGTTAGCATGTAGTTTTTTATCGAGCCAATTGTCCGTTCGACCATCCCCGTAGCACGCTGCTCCTTAACCGGAAATTTTATAAGTTGAATGCCCTCATGATAACAGAAGTTTTGTATTTCATTCGAGAAAAACCCAATTGCCTGATCCATATGTAATTTCCTTGGCTGCCCATGTGTATTTATGTACTTCCTTAGGAAATTTAACACATTTTTAGACTTGTTTCTGGAACAGACATAAGCCGACGGCCGATGCGAAAATGTATCTACTGCTACTAGAACATATTACTTCCGAGCCCGTACATAATTTACCGGACCCCAGAAATCTAATTGGACCAAATCTTTGGGTTCCCTGGGCAGATAAGTGTCCCCCATATCATTTTTTGGAATGTCCGGTTTAAGATTTTTACCTGCTTCTAAGCAGTTTTTACAATATTTGGCTGTGGCCGCAAGGTTTCTATGCATCAGCGTTATCCTGACGTTCTTCGCCGCCGCAAACATTTTATCCCTCACATGATGGTTGTGATGCAATCAGTTTAACACTGCTGAAGACATATCCTTCGGTATGGCCAGCCGGCCATCCATCCACGAGCAATTTTCGCGCACAGCAAAATCGTGGTAATGTTGAGCGTAAAATTGCCCCAATCTGGTAATGATGTCCTTGGCCCGTGGGTCCTTATCTCGGATCGCGTCGTGGATCGTCTTTAGTATCGGGTCTTTTCCAAGTTGGCTTCGACTAATTTCAAATTTAGAATCTCAGAGTAATCAATTTTTTTAACTACTCGACTATCAGTAGGCACTATTGAATAAATCCTTTTATCACTTTGCACAAGGTGATTGGATAATCCTGGGAACTGATGGGGAAACGAAATAACACTGTTTAACTTTTTCGAATGAGTCGGTTTCGGAATAACTTTATCTGGCGATATCAGAATCAGAACTTAAACTCAGCGGCTGGTTTAATCGATTTAGAACTACATTGAGGTTTACATTTCTGGAATGAGTGGAGGTAATAACAAAAGCGGAAGAAAATTTCGGATCGCTTTTCTCGGGTGAATTTGTCGATGTCATTTTTTTGTAATTTTTACTTTAATATGACAACTTGATTTTACGTACTGAGAACAACGTCTGATTTTTTCGCTTCGGAATTTGCATTTTTCAGCCGGTATGCAAATATCTCATATTCCGCGGGTATCCAAATTCTGATTGGCTAACCGTCGGTTGCATGTAACCACGCCTTCTAGTGAGCGCGTGTGCTCACGGTGAATATTTGCATATTCAGCTTTTCTTTTAGTTTCATTGAACACAACTTTTCTCTTTGAGAAGGAACATGACCGTTTGCCCTCTACCGTCGGTTTTTTCTTAATTTGATTCGCATTTTGACCCCCAGGCTTTAACTGATCCTTAGGTTTCAATGCATCGTTGATCGTTTTTTAATTTCGCTACTGTAAAACTTTCAAATAATAAGTTGTCTCGAGCGCCGCTGCAGATGGAAACCGACACAAATAGTCTGACATTCCCATTTTTGACCCCTGTCTATGTTTAACTTTGAAATCATAAGGTACTAGGCGATCATACCATGGAGTTAACCCGCTAAAAAATGTTTTTTTTTTCCTTTTTTTGGGAAGAATATAATAGTGTAAGCAACGCCTTGTGATCTGATATAACTGTAAAATAAGATATAGTTTCGAAAAAGTTCAGTAGCCCATACTACCGCGAGTAATTCTAACTTGTTTGTAGAAAACTTTTTTGCGGCCGGATACCGTGACGCAAACGAAATTGGGAGCCAACCGGAGGCGCTGTACTTTTCTAACACGGCCCCTAGGCCATCGTGACTAGCATCACAAATTATCCTAGTTTCACGGTGAATATCGAAATGCTCAAGTTTTTCACTAGCGATTTTAATTGTTGAAAGGCGTTCTCGCAATTCGGCGTCCAGACAAAATCGTTATTCTGACTGAGTAATGGTCTTAATGATGCGCTCATTTCAGCGAGTTTTAGCAAAAATTTATGCAAACTGTGCATCGAACCCATTAGCGATTTTAATTGCTCTCTAGATTTTGGGTTTTCAAAACTTCTACCGCTTGTGTTTTCCGGCTAATGGCTCGGTTTTTTGCAAATTCGGTTTTTGCAAACTGGTATTTCCGTAATTTCAAAGAAACATTTGATACGTCCAACTTCTTCAACACTTTTTCCACTAATGCAATATGCTCTACTTTAGTTTCCTTGGACGCAATTAGGATTTCATCGATTAAAGCATTTGCCTGAGGGAATTCCATAAGTAAATTATCAAGGACTTTTTGAAACTCCGCCGGCATTGATGTGAGCCCGTAAAAACCGTTTCTAAAACGATATGTTCCCGTCGATTTCCCGCCGACCAGTAAAAAATTGCATTGCTCGCTCGTCTTTTGTTCCAAGGAAAGTTGTCCGTACGCGTAAGTGAAATACAAAGGTGCAAATTTTACATCCTTCGCTTTTCGTTCTGCAATTATTTGACTTATCTCGTCTACTAGTTCGTCAATATTTGGCGTTTGGTACTTATTCTTGAGTACCTATTTGTTCAATTCTTTTGATTCTAATGCCAATTTTTTACTTCCAACTTTTTGTTTACTGTGATTACTATAGGAGAGACCAAGTACTTATCCGAACATTCTTGTAATTTGATGATTTGACCTTCTTTTATCAACCGATCAGTTTTTTTGTCTACCTTTTCTTGTAGACTGATAGGCACCCGACGCCCTTTTTGTTGTATCGGCTTCAGATTTTTAAAGAATTCGGCTCTTACTTTAGCGTTTCGGACTTTTTACTATTCTGGTAAATAAATTAAATAAATTTGGGTACAACTTACAGAATTATGTTTGTAATTCATCATATTCGTTTTCTTCCTGACTGCTACCTTCCCCCGTGATTCCCATCACTTTCCTTCTTTGCACTAACTCCAGGCCTATGGTACCCATCAGATCGCGCCGAAGGATTGACTGATGACTTCCTGATTTTACTGACACTTGCCCAGCCGTTCACTGCCGTCGTCACCGCTACCTTCCCAAGGATGTGTATTCGGTTGTTATTGTAGTCCAAGAATTCATCTTGAGATGGTTGTAACTGAATATTAGTTTTACCTAAAGTTGCTTTCAGGTCCGTCATGCTGAAAATCGTCACTGGAGATCCGCTATTCACCCACAGCCACATCTTCTTTCCCGACACCTCAACCTGGACTCGGGCCCCAGGGATCTTCAGTTCCGTCATGTTCTTTTTCTTGATTGACATCACCATGTAGTCATCGGATCCTGACGTTATGGATTCATTCTCACCGCTTCCCTGCTGATTCATCCATGCCACTTAAATTTCCGCCACATTATCGACACTATGCATGCTCTGGTGATGCTCATTTTCATCTCTCACCAATCCGACTCGTCCTCGTTCTCTCCACTGGTTAGTACTTCTTCTAATTCCCCTGCATGTGCGTTCAAAATTTCCCTATTTCCGACACACATTAAATGTTGCTCCCTTTGCAGGACAACTCGCAATATGATCGAGAGTAAAGTTCGGCGCGTCACAATTATAACACCTACGGTTATTTCCGCCGCTCCCACTGCTTGAACCTTGCGTATATCCTCCGCGTCCCCCGCGTGCTCGATCTCTGAATTACCACTGTCCCCTTCTGATATTATTAACTGGCTCCTGTTTGATGGTTATCGGCGGCGCGGACAAGGCCGGTTTTCCAGTGTAGGATTTATAGGCACGTTCACCCCGCTCATACGACAGTGCGATCCTATAAACTTCCTCTGGTAACTTTGTTGATCTTGATAATTCTCTTTGACAATCCGATTCCCGCATGTTCATAATAAAAATATCACGAACATTTTCGGCCGCGTTAGCAAAATCACACCTGCCCGCAAGAGCGCTTAATTCTGCGAGGAATTTCTCAAACGTTTCATTTCCCTCTGCTTTCTTCCATAGAAGAGTACTCTCTCATGTGTCACGTTTCGCTCGTGTTTGAACACATTTTGCACTTCGTCCAATACCCGTGGGTATATTTCTGTTTTGACTTGAGTTACCTAAAATTCAGTGTAAAATTTCTTTCAGTTTAGGATTTCGGTACAGCGCATGGATTACACATGATCTGATCTAACAAAAGAACGAAAACAAACTTTTAGAAAAGAGTTTCCCGTATAATTTTTTGGTCGCTTTCAACACATTTTGAGTGATTATGGCAAGTAACAGCTATTGGAAATTAAAAATGTTTAGCGGCGCCCATAATTGGCGACAAACTTGATGCTTAGTTTTTGATGTTTACAAATTAAAATTATTTGTGTTGTTGTAGATGAAATTAAAATTTTTGTGTGTATTATTTATACAACGGACAAAAAAATAGTAAAATTGGTAATTTGAGCAGCTTCTTGTTGATTGTACAATTTTTAAAAATTTAATAGGACCTCAATTATACAAGCATTTAATTTTTGAAAAACTCGAAATTCTTACCCCCAGGTGATCATTCACCTATATCAGTTCTCTTCATGAAAAACAAAAGTGCTATTTCGCATCATGGTCTCAGTTCAATTTTACGGTTTTAAGGCGCAAATATTTGCTGAAAAACAATATTGTTTGAATACACCGAGTTTTGAACCATAGAAAGACTAAATTTGTCGTAGAAAAACTCGAATTTGAGCCGTGGAAAAACTAGAACAGTTTATGTTGACAATCCTTGTTGAAATTTATGTGGTGAAACTATGCCGAGGAAGTTTTGTGAACAAAGGATCAAATTAGAGACAACTAGGTGATACTTTTGTAACAAATTGATTCGGTGTTTCAACTTGTTTAACAGAAAGTTGATTAAAATAAAATTGAGGATAATTGTCTAGCAATTGATGAGCTATATCCATTTGATGACAGTTTTTGCCTCATTAATTATCGGTTCAACGCAAAGTTTTGACGAAAAGTCAAACTTTAACAAGACAACAGAGAGACCAAAACTATGATAACTAGGCTCTAAAAAAAATCAAGAATGAAATATTGGACGCATCAATTCTTTGAAAATCTCTAAAATTCAAAAACTTATTGCCAAATTTTTGCAAAGAATTCAGTATAACTTTTTGCTTCTTTGAACCCATTTTAATTTTTGAGACGAATGTGGCAAAAAAATTGCGAAGACTTGAAGATCACTGTTTTCAGAAACCCCTTCTAATTAATGGAATCAAGACATCCTACTTGTTCAATTATTCTAGACTTTTACCTTGTCATCACCATCATTGTGATTGTGCGTTTTCAGTTCACCCTCGTAAGCTGGCGGATTTTCAGTTAGTTTTTCGTGAAGCTGCATTGCTATGTCCACCCAATCTAGTTGATCTTCTACTTGCTCGCCAACCTAACCAAAAAAATTTGTAAACTTGTCACTTTAATAATCTTTGTTGTTTCGAACACTAATGGTTTTTTCCAGCTTATGATAACTTTTGATAATTTTAGAGATATTGATTGACAGCACATTTCATTTCGGCTAAGTTTTTATTGATTAATTAGGTATGATTACTTTGTATTTCTATCGTTTTTTCAACTTTTTAGAACTTTCATTTTTAAAAGAAGATTTTTGTTAAACTTGTTTATAATTGTGGCCAATAGAAGATTAGATAACGGCAGAGTACATAAAAATCAGAAAAAAATTTTTAATAAATTTTCAATATTTAACTTTCGAATAAAAAATATCTGGTTGAAAAACTTCGGAATGTAAGAAATGTTTTTGATTGATACTTTCTATAAAATTGACCAAATTTTCAAAAAATGATGAAAATTTTATTTTTTTTATCATGCAAGAAATCAAAACATTGAAACCATTTTCACTTTTCAAAACTAAAAACCGTTCACAATTTTGTGGCAAATTCGTTTTTGTTATTTGAAAGATCAATTCGCTTATTTTTTTTGTTAGTCTCGCGTATTTTTATTGTGTAACTAAGTGCATTGATAAATGCATTAATATTTGTGATACGTTTCTGTATGTATTAAAGCATTTTGAAATCTATACCTCCATTCGTGAAACTCCCTTTGTTCTTATACCAATAATACGAAAAGCTTTTCGAAAAAAAGCTTATTTAAAAATCGAAAACTACTGCTCGGTTTTGTTTGAGTATTTTTCTTTTGATTTTTAGATCTGATCTCAAAGAAAGATTATTCAGCTCAAACAAATTATTCAAATCAAATGACTGGACGAATTATTGTCAATTACTTGAGATGAAGTAACCAAACGTAATTTACAGTGTAATTTTATTGCGGCCAAAAAGCTAGCAGCACTGGAAATCTATGTATAAAAAAAAGAGTACATTTGATTCCTTTTCCTACCGCTCAACTCAAAAGTCTAACATACTTGTACCAAAACAACAACAATATTATCAAGTAATTCTGGAAACGACAGCGGGGCTCCTTTCCAATTTTTCCCCTTTCAAACTCAACTTTTAAAAGCTAATGTAACGTTGTCAAAAATGCAATGAAATTTGGCGTGGTAACAAATTGACAGTTCTGAAAGACTTAAAAGCGTAGCATCACACATTCAACATACAAGTTAAAAAGTCGGTATTTTGAAAGGGAGACTGGAAAAAAAGCACAAGTCGGCAAAGTCACGGCTAGAACGTGTTTACATTAGCAGCATTTTGCGATACGCGGTAAATCACCAGAACACGGCAATAACCTGACAAACAAGGTCATTATTCTATTTTTAAATCAGTTTCAGTTAGATATACATTTTGGCTCTTTTTCCTTTTCCCCCCACCTCACATGAGCTTCAATATATAAGTGTAACGAGTGGTTTTACGAGGTTGAGTATGAAGACAAAATATCTTTGCCGTGGCCTTATTAGTCTGTATGAAAACTTTCAAAGCAATCGGACAATGTAGTCAACAAATTTACATGTAAAAATTTGCAGTGTGGGGGAAAAGGAAAAAGAGTCTACATTTTGATTTGGGTAAAAAAAGCATTAGTTTTTTGGGGACTCGAATCTACAAAGAAGCGGTCTGGTCAGTTTCTAGGCAGTTTCTAGACCACTCGACCACCTGCTCTGAATCTTCTTCAACTTACTCACTTTTATATTCTGGCTTATGGAAGAATATGTACAACACTTATTGTCACTGCCTATAAAGTGGGAATATAGTCAATTATCATCACTTTTAAATAAATGTTTCTCACTTTTGCATTAAAGCAATAAAACTCGAAAAGCTTTTATATATGGTTAATTTTATATATGGAAAAGTTATATCTTTTATATATGGAAAAAAGACAATAAAGCTCAATTCTAATAAATTTTTTTTTCACTTTTCTCAGTTATAGCATTCTCAGAGTATGAACACTTGCAAAATAAGTAATTACAATCACCTTAAGAATATTGTTTAGCGATTATTCAAAAAGCAAGAAAATCTATTCTAAATTAGTTTTTTTTGGTTTATTAACACATTGGTAGCACATTGGTTTATAGTCACATTGGTAGCCTTCATGTAACTTAATTTAAAAATTTTTCTGCATTATTAGGTGGGAGAGAGCATGCCAAAATCAGCGCGCACAAAAGGATTTGTACATAATTAGCTAAAAATGGGTGATTAATATTCACTTTTAGTTGCAAAAAATGTTTTATCAGATTTTTACTTGCTTTCTAATCTAAACTTACCTTTTTAGGCAGTTTTTTCAGTGACTTCTTGATGCCTTTTTTAGACAATGTCTTGCTCATTTTTTTGCTCCCCATTTTGAAAGCTTTCTTGGCAGCAGCTTTAGCGCCTTTTTTGGCGAATGTTTTCGACAATTTTTTGGCACCCGACTTTATAGCTGCTTTTCCCGCAGTTTTAGCAGCAGTTTTTGCAGCAGTTTTCGCAGCAGTTTTTGCAGCGGTTTTTGCAGCAGTTTTTGCAGCAGTTTTTGCAGCGGTTTTTGCAGCAGTTTTTGCAACAGTTTTAGCTACTGTCTTCAGGGCAGTTTTTCCTACTGCTTTTCCTACCACAGACGCAACTGCGGTCAACAGCCTGAAACAAATGAACAATTAACATTTTAAGGATGTTTGGTTCACCATGAAGAGTAAACAATGATATACTACAAATAATGACTCTGGAAAATCATAACTTCAGTTACTTGAGGGGAAATTTGGAAAGTTACTCGAAACCCCATTTGAAAGAAACCGGAAGTGAACGATTCAATCAAAATCAACATCTTTTAAACTTTTAAATCTAAGCGGACAATCTTTTGCTAATACTCTCACAATTTGAAAAACCACTGAGACCAAAAAAAATTATACGGAGGGAGTTTTGGTGCAACAATTAAAGCTGTAGCAAATTCGTTATTGGCAAAAAAACTAAAAGAAATGTAAACTATGGAAAAACTATTTTTTCTAATTAGGTCAGACAAAGTAACGGAATAGTTTTTTTGCTGCTCAAAAGTTAGAAGAAACCAAGCAAACCAATTATACAAAACCTGTTCGAGTTGCTGATTATTCTGGCCGTGTTGGATTCGTTATGACCAAGAAGATATTGGATTGAATAGTCTACATAGGGTATCACTTCTGAATTTGAATATTTTCAAACATATCTTTCACTATTGATAAACTAAAAATTCTGGCTCCTTCTATTATTTTGTTTTTTTCTTTTTGGCTAAATTTTTCATGCTTGGTGTAGTTTTCTTATTCAGAAAAAATTTAGGCGATTGAAACAAAAGTTTTCAGTGCTTCTATTGAGTTCAAAGATGCAATAAATTTCTCCCAAAATTGTTCTGTTCAGTACGAGGCCCAATTGTGCATTTTGTAAATTGTAGGTGGATTCCGCAACATGTCAAAATCTGATTTTTATCGGAATCTGCAACTTTTTAAACTTTTTTTCTGAATTATCAATCAATGCCGCATTATCAATAATTTTCGACTTTTTCCAAGACTGAAAAAGCTTATCCAAAATTTTAATTGAAGAATGACCAAAAATTTGTTATTGCCTTCCACTAACAATAGTTAGGCCCTTGCTTTTAAAAGACGCATTTGCTACATAATAGATTCAGCTAATTTTCCGAATTGCTTATGCAAGGACTGGTTTAGTTCAGTATAACAAACAAAAAAAACTACGCGCCACCTATTTGTGTGGAACCCGCTTACATTTTCAGTATTCTGCCTTCGTTTTCGGAATCCGGAACAACTAGTTTTTTTTCTCTCCTTGCGGAATCTGCGACAAATCTAATGTTCCGATAAAATTTTACGTTGCAGATATTTGCACGCAGACTCTACGAAAGTTTTGTAAGTGTAATCCCCTTAAATTTATGAATCTGTTCGAATACTTACTTCAGGAATCCACCACCATACATACAAGAGATTGTCCAACTATTAACTGCACAGTTTGACCCCGTAATGTTAAAAATTTCAAATGGTGGGAAATTACGCGTTAATGTAAAACAATTTATAGCGTAAAATATGTTTAGGAGCGTAGGCGTTCCAGTTGAGTTGGTGTATCGCAATGGTTTTTTCAGTTCCTATCAGACTTCAAGACCTATTTATTACAAATTTTTGTCGTTATAATTTATATCACAGTTCGGAGAATCTTTTTTTATTCCGGTCAAATACAACTTATGGCGCGGAGGAAATCAAGTTCGGCTCAATTACAACAAATCTAGAGAGCTCTTTGAAGTAGTTAGAATATAGTTGAAAGACTCACGAGGGAAAAAGAGCCCAGCCTGAGGGCACAAAGTGGCCGAGGGCTGCTCTTTTGCGCGAGTCTAACTGTTTAAGAGTATAGTTTTGCTCTTTCTGAAGAAAAGATGCCGGAAAACTGTGAAACAGCCCGGAAAAGTGCGCGAAACTATGAAAATGATTTTTTTTGTTCATGCGTTCTAATATTTCATTTTTCATTCATGCCTTGTCGTGAATGAAATTGTGTGAAAGAACAAAAAGCAACTCTTCTCGTTCCAAATTTCGAAGACATAGTGGAACAAGTATGCTTGAGTTAGTTTCTGGTATTCACTCAATTTTTGAAGTTTTATTCAAACTTTTTTGATCAAAACTAACATCAGTGAAAAATTGCTGTCCAGATCTGAACTTCAAAGTTATGGTGGTTTGAAAAATGCTATTTTGGTTAATTCATGATAATGAACAAGCAATATGAAGCGTTCTTATGATTTGCTGGAGCGGCGCTAACGTGTTCTTAATAATGTGTTCTTAATTGAATCGAGGATGCAAGACGCTAAACGCATCATTTTGAAGCAGTGTGTGGAGTTCATTGTTTCTTTTTTCAATTATTTTATTCTTTTCTCGAAAATTTCAACCGCATAACTTTTCATTTGGCCGTAAAGTGCAGAAGAAATCTTTTTTGGTTAATTTTTAAAATTCAAAACAGATTGATTTAAGTAAAAATTGTTTATACTGCCAAAAAAATTAGCAAGAAAGAACAAAAAAAGGATAATAAAAAGCGAGTTGCAAATAATTAAAAGAACAATCTTCCAATTTTGGGCAATTTTTGACATAGAGCTCATTTTTTGAGATCATTTTTAGGGTAGATTTAAATCATTTTACATCAAGATAAAAAAGAACAAAGTTCATCCTAATCTTCAAAACTTCGTTCTTTTTTTGAAACTACAGTCGATTTCAGTTTATTCTATTTATTTTTAATATTGAAACCGATTTTTTCTTTTCAATTTTTTTTTAGTGCAGGAAGACTTAAAGTGAGTTTTCTACTCTCCTTATGATTATTGAGCCGGAAGTTTACGTGTTGTCTTACATGTTATCAAAACCCACTAAAATTTAGAACTTTTTTTCTCACTGTTTCTCGTTAATATGACTAAATGTTTGATGGTACATTGTGCTGTGTGAATAAAAAATCTGTTTGTCTTAATTAGCTTCTTTTCACCGTGCCAGACTTCATCGCATTATGACAAAACAAACTTTGATTGGAAGGTCAATTTTTTCTACTCTGGAATATAAAAGCACCTGAGCAGTCGAATAACCATAACAGATCAGTCCCATACCTTACCTTTATTTAATTCAGTCCAGATTTATTTAGGAGATAACAACAAAGTTTAGCGCAACGTCAGATTTTTACTTCTAACGGCATGTTTTCAATGATGATATGGGACAATTTTAATTGAGAATTCAAACAAAACGTTTATATAGAGCACGAGCAAATGATCAAGTATCAAGTACAGCTGTTGTTTTTTACAATTTCAAGCATTTCGAAAAAAGTAGTGCATGCGGCAAAAAAAAAACGTTTCCAGACCTCATGAAAGTTTTTGACACCAAACATTGATAATTTCATTGAGAGCAGTTCTGACTATGTGATCTTGTTCTATGTAATAAAAAGTAAAAGCATCAAGGAAAACAGTTATTTTAAAGAAAAAACACTATGTTTTCTTACTTTTGCCCCATAGAGAAATTGAGAGTCTATTTGAAAATATTTAATAATATCAAGACAATAACCCAATTTTTCGTAGTCCCCGTAGATATCAGGGAGCTCTGCCGTCTGAGAGTATATCAGTCGGACCATAAATAAAAAATTTACTAAAACGGTTAACAGGGTACATAACACTATACTGTAAGCCATTGTAACAATTATTAGTGACTTTAAATTAAAACAACTGAAGAATAAATATTGAGATCAAATGAATTTTTTTCAGCTTTTAAAGAAAAATGCAAAAACAACCGCTCTAAAGGATTTGACTTCTAGCAAAAACATCAAGCTGTGACTTCTTCAAAAAAAGCTTACAATGATGCACTCTTGATCAGATCTGATTCAGATCTGCTCATCTCTGATATAAAGTAAAAGATTTGAGCAACTCTGTGTAAGAAATGAAACAAGAAACAAAACAACGTTTCTCAAAGCAATGTGAGGCGAACGATATATTTTTTTTCAAATTACTTGTAAAGAAGACAATTTGTCGTAGCAAATTGTGCAATCTATACCTAAATATCTACGATCAAGTTTTGTTCCAACCCGCAGTTACGAATTCAAACGATCCCTAGGTGAATTTTTTAACCTTTTCATAAAAGCAGGGGAAGTGTGTAAGAATTATATGAATCGATTCACTATATAGCTCTGTACTCTCAACCTGACGCCTGATGCATTTGAAAAACACATTTCATGCCCCACACTAACCTGTAAATCTTCGTTCTTTGGATAACCTAAGACAATAAGTACACAAGTTTTGGCGCATCGATAGTGATATTGCCCAGCAATCATGTGATTGCGGGTTCAAATCAAACAGGCACTTGAAATCAGAATGTGAGCTCATTTAAGATATTCATTGTTTAGTCAACCTTAAAACTTTAACCCACCAGTTAGACAGACAACTCGCTGGTTTAAAAAAAAATAAGAGACTATTACACTCTTCACTAGCAGAAAAATTAAGCAAGATAGTGGCTTATCCCAACCAGAGGAACAAACAAAATTGATTTATAACTCCATTGTGATATGAATGTAGTGCTATGAAATCGTTTTTAGAAAAGTTTTGCTCATTTGATAACAAAACAGAGATGCATTGATATCTTTTTTTCGTTGAACAAACTTTTAAAAAATTTTCCTTATCGGTAACCCCTGTGAGTGTGCTCACGGGTATTGGTTCGAATACCAAACAGTCGGAATTGCAAGTTTAAGATTTGAGGGCTCTACGGTCATACAACTTTATGACTCTTAACCTTGGGTATATTTTGACTTAAATTGGGTATATTTTGACTTTCTCGTCATCTGTTTCGACTCTCTCGACTAATATTTCGACTTTCTCAGCAAATTGATTTTAATTCAAAAAAATCGACCTTGCTAAATAACTTCTGATCCCATGTGTAGGGAGTTTTGAATCAATCCAGCTTCTCGAAAACTGTTTGTTGCAGTGCACACTTACAACTTGTTTTTGGGATAGATATGTCACACTCGGTCGTTACTTCCAATTAGATGCTTGATGATTACGTCAAATTTCTTGAAGAAACAGTCACATCTGGAAAACTGAAAGCAATTGAACAAAGGACCAAAATCAATTGTTTGATTAATAAAATTGATGAATTCTTAAAATTAAATCAAATTTCTTTCTTTCTTCTACTATTCGTCTTCAATTTCAAAATCGTATTTATACGTCGTATTTAACAGCCAATACCTCGACAAGATGTAAGCTATCGATAGCGACTTAACGAAACTTTTTGGGATCGTAACCTGATTTCGATATGAACTCTGTGAACAACTAAAATCAGTAATTGATATTCCAGATTACTATGAACGTGCTTGTACAATGTTATTTCATGAAAAAAAGGTGCTCTTTATGTGGTTGCTTATTTTTATTCAATAAAAGACACCAAGATGTAGTAAACGCTCGGGTTCGACAGAACAGATCCTGGACATCCCATTATTGCAGCCCAAATAGTAACATTCGTTATAAAGTTGGAAATTTGTGTTGTATTTTTCTTAGGTACATTGCCCTACAATATGTCAAATTTCCCTTCTTTCACTCAACCGTTTTCAACCAGCTTTTGTACACAGCAAATTCAACTTCACAAACAGATTATTGTTCTAATGGGCCTAGTAAAATGTTATTTCATCGGTTTTCACTTTTCGGAGAATAAATCCCAAAATTAGACTAATTTTTGCAGCAGACCTGAGCTTTTTGAAGACTTCTGCAAGCTTCTATTTGAAAGTTTTGTAGTTTAATATATAATTTAAATGTGGTATAAATTTTAAAACACACTGTCAACTTGCCTTTTTGTATAACTCCATAATCATCATTTTTGCTTAAGTCGTCCAGCATCGATTGGTTTCCGTTATTTCTCTCCCTTATCTTTTCTCCGATGTTGATGGAAAGGAAAACCACTCAGAAAAATTCTTTTGGTAAGCGAACTTGTTAATAATTGCTTGAAACCAGATAAAACATGATTTTTAGCCACATAATGGTACATTTATTGCAGATTGTATAAAAGGAAAAAATCATGATTAGAAATATTGCCTGCCATGCAACTTTTTATCTGACGAGCGGCATCAACTAGTCTGTACTCCGTACCAGAGTCATCACATTTTGCCCCTTCTTTATTTATTCAGTGACGGTATCTGAGGAACAATGAGAGATTTGTCATATACCAAAACTATGAAAACTATACTAGTTGATTATGAAAACAACATATTTGGACTCTCTCAGATTTTTTATTCGGAATTTAAATTTTGCTTTGAATTTTTGGGAGAAAAAATGACTTTTTCCTTCGAGTTGTTATATAATGAAGAAAATTGAAGGTTTATGCCTTAAAAATTAGAATGAAATTTTTTCTAGTTGCTGTTTATAAAAAAAGTACCCAATGATACTTCACAAAATTCAATCAGAACTGATTGATTTCGAAAATAGTATCACTTTTAGTTTTGAAGAAACATTTTTGTTGATTTTGTACAAAAAAGCTCTCGAAATGAGTAAAGATCCTGTTAGGTTTAGTTACCCAATCAAAGAATTTGCTTTAAGTGATGAGTATCAAAGGTTTAAAAATTAAGTCAGAATTACACCTTACAAGGAAAGAGTTTTGTGTTTCAGAAAATTTCGAAGTTAATCAAAAAAATATATGCTAAAAAAAATCAAACACTTTTATATACTTTTCTCGATACACAAATGCGTCAAAACACCCAACAATGTTTAAATTTTCTCTGTTTCGGATGTATTCGCACCTTACGACTTCGTTCTAGTGAAGTTAATCCAATGTTTTGCGTGGATGCGAGTTTCTGTTAGGAACATAGATAATGTCTCTCGAGTTTTTAAAGCAAAGTTTCTTTTCTTTCCAATAGTTGGCTATTTATTTTGCTCTTCTTTGGTAAAAATTGTTTTGAACCAGTAAACGATTAAACTCATGGCCAATAAAAAACTTTCGAATGGCAGTTAATTCTGTACAGATTGTAAGGACAATCAGAAAATTTGCTATATGAAATGATATTCAACTTTCTTCAGTTCCAAAGAATATGTTGGCGTTGAATCTCCAAAACACTACTGCAAATTTGAGTGTAGATCAAGTTCACCAAGGCATGCATACAACTGCCACTTTGAAGACTCGACAACCCAATGCTTAATTTTCACGAAAGTTGGCCGTAAAATACTGTGACGTCAGGTGTAAATTGGATGAATTTAATTTGATACTGGACCCTTTTTTGAAAACCACATGGTCGTTTACATGAAAGCTGTTGTTGTTTTCAACTGTATTTGATGACAGAGGATTGCGGTTTTCAAGGTTATGCGTTTGATTTATTGAAAAAACATTAAGTGGGAGAAAAATAATTGAACTAATGGTAACCATGGGAGGCCTTATCTTCGAAACTTATGTCACAATATAAGCATTTTGAATTGACACTTCTGCTGTCGAGTGATTTTGGCTGAGGGTAGTTCAAACTAAATTTTTTGAGACTTGAGGTGTAGTAATTTGATGTTGTGGAGTTGTCGCTTTTGTTTTTTTTTTCTTTTCATTGTTTATCTGTCTCAAGTCATCCATGTCCATCAATTTTTCCCTTGAAGCGGTTGATGAACTCTTGCGCCTTGTCATCTTTAAATGAGTGGCCATTTTCTAGCATGCTGAAAAAAAAAATTTTCATCTCTGTCTCTGATTCAGCTATGTTGTAGTTCAAATTGATGTTTGTGGTGGCTTTTCGTAGTCATCTTTTCGTTCGGCATAGCTTACTCGTAGCAGCTGATTGTTTTTGTCGTTGCAGTTCTTGGAGTTATTGTATCCATTGGTAGCTTGGTAGCTTCGATTTGCTGTGTTGGTTCTTTCGTAGGTAGCTAGACCACTATATCAAAAAAAAAAATTAGCGGAAAAATCAAGCATGAGTAAGTTTGTTTTCAAGTAAGTATATGCCGGTAAACAAATTTTATCACTGATTTTTGACCCTATTGATATTATACAGATGGAAAATAAAACAAGTTTTTGTCCATTTTTACTAAATTTTTGCACCATAGAAATCCGATTCTTAAACCATTTTTGCCCTAATCAATTCCAAAATGAAACGCAGCTGAAGACGAAATTAGTTTGATGACAGCTGGGTGGTCAAGAAATATGGAAAACTAGTGGTGCTGATCGGTTACTTGTTCTCTATAGTGTATCAAGATTTGCGTTTTTGAGTCTTTGATTTTTTCTTCAACCGTGTATTTTGTTATCCTGCAAAAAAAAATTCAGTCCAAGAAAAATTCAGTCCAAAAAAATTGAAAATAAGTCCAAGAACTCTGTTGATTTCAATTTTATTTCTACAATTTGTTTTATTTCTAGAGCTCGGACATTTTATCATACATAGCTGATAATTTTTCATTGTTGTTTTTGAATCTTTCAAGGGCCTTACTTGATTATAATCCTGCAGTACACCTTGCGCTAAAATTGTATTACAAGATGAGAGTGATTCTGCATAAGTTAATTTTAGTGATCTTTTTAGCTTTTTATTTTAATCTTAACAAACATTTGACTAGTCAAAGGATCAGTTCTTAAGGAATTAGAATTAATACCACCGGAATTTTTAGGTTCAAGGTTTTATTGATATCACTTTGACAAAAAGCTTACCAACTCACAAACAAATTATAATTGGACCCAATTCAGTGAAATTGTTTTGCTTAATGAATAATTTGCCTGGCAGTTAAACCAGGTTAAACTTACCTCGAAGCTGCCAAGGTTAGCACATCATAAGATCAAATAACATTCTAACTCTTTTAGTACGCAATTATTTCTTCTCAAATACAAACCAGTCAAGCTCATTTTTAGGATTTAATTTTTGTATTTTCCCTTTTAATTTCATCGTGTTATGCGATTGCAATCGACAAATTGGACGAGTAATACATTCGAAAACAAGCCGTATAAAAACACACACAAAAAAGTTTTTTTAACCGTTACTCAATCCGCAACAAAAACTAAGTTTCACTACAAAACTTTACCCGTTCAAAGAAATCTAAAAACCTTTTTGAGACTGATATTATCTTTTCATTCAAAGAGGTGAGGTTTTTTGTCAGTCGTTTTTGGACTTTTCAGCTAAATCTTTTTGATGGAAATTTTTTATAAAATCTAAAAATTTGTGATGACTGAAGCTCAAATCTGGAGCGGGTTGTTGCGTTTGAAGTTATATTCAGGCATGTTATTTGGTCTTAAATAACTCCGTTTGCAGTTTACATAAGCGTCAATGGTGGGATATTTTGAAGAAAAAAATATTTGTTTTTAGTTTTTGATTATATCGTCAGTTTTTAACCAAGTTTCTTCTTGAAGTCTTTCTAAATAGAAGAAAAATCAAAGTTTCGCTTTAATATATGAGCAGTGTTGCTTTAAAATTAAATATTTTTGATTAAAACTGGCTGATCAATTATCATTTTACTGCTCAGCAAAAAACAATATTTTAAAAAATAAAAACACTTGAAGAAGCATCTATTACTGAATTACTCACAGCAAAGGGACCAGCTCAAATCAGGCTCCAAATAGAACGAATGATGCAACACACCTTAAATACATATCTCAAATGATCAATGGAATTCCGAGTCCGAAAAGTTCTAGAACATTCTTCGCCCTGGTCAAAATTGATGGCATTTTTGGACATTGTGGTTCAACTCTGATTGACAAGCGGTGGGTGTTAACTTCTGCACATTGTGTCTTCAAATTCAAAGGTAGCCGATATTTAGCCAATCATTTGACAATGAAAATGTTTCTAAAGCTTCGATCTGTGATGAAATAAAACATTATTATGAACCAAAAAAAATCTTAGTATGGGCCATGATACCGACTAATTGTTTTTAAATTTAAATTTAATGGCTGCATAGTTCCTGTAGAAAGAAATATTATGATTTTATGAAAATAATTTTGACAAATTTTTTTTTTGCATTTTTGATTTTTATCAAAAAATCTTTGAACCATATGCTACTTTTCCAGTGAAAAAGGATACATAAACAAAAAAAACATTAGCAAAAAAGCATCCGTGAAACTTCTGAAACTTGTAAATAATATTAAACAAAAAAATTTAATTTGAAATTTAGTAGTGAAAAAGGAGAAATAAACAGAAAAAAAACATTAGCAAAAAAGCATCCGTGAAGCTTCTGATACTTGTAATTAATATTATACAAAACATTTATTTCGAATTTAGTATCGCTTTCTCGTCAAAGTAGCTAGTGAAAGTTTACTATCATCAATAATCCTCAAAAGCAACTAGTGCTCTCTCTTCGGATGAAACCAAAAAAATTTAATGCCAACTTTTTTTCTTATCAGCTCACAGTTTACATAAAATCTTTGTCAAAAATTGAAAGATTGATAAGGTTACGAATCAAAAAATTTTGACGCTTTTGATGCTTTTGAAATGTCATTTTCACTTTTTGGAAATGTCACTGCATGTAATTGTAAAATGTTTGAGCACACAGACAGTTCAAAAAAAATAAATTTTCAAGTTCCAGTTTTAATGGTTGGTGCTATCATACATAGAGAAAAACTAATGCAAAAATCAAACAATTTCAGTCAGATCTTTACTATATTATACTTTATATCTTTTTTTTTTCTGTCAAATTATATGTAAATTATATAAAAGATATAATCTAATCATAAACAGTTATATGCGATGAGTTTAATTTAAAAAGTTATTGAGGTCATTTTTCTATTCTCAATTCAAAATAAAAAAATAAAAAGACTACTTTTGGATAAAATTGCACAAAACAGGTACCATACATAAAAAAAATCAGACTTCAAGCAGAGCATTTTGTCAAAAAAATATGAGTTTTGATAAATTTGAAACCTGTTTTTGAGGAACTTCTCAATTTCATGAGCTTTCTCTAAAACGTATTGGCTTTTTTCATAGTTTTTCAGCTTCTAATTGAAATTTAGGAATACTAAAAGTTAAACATTGATGAAAGGTTTTCATATGTATAATTATGCTTTTCAAAATTCGGCTGATCTAGTTATCTGATATCACTGTTGTCAAATCTGATGTCATCTGATTTCACAAGTGCTGCATTGTTATGAAGAACGCTTATGATGAAATAAACTTACATAATTTTTTCAAAAAGAACCTTTTATTGACAAAATATTAGCGTTTTCAGGGGCTTGTAATATTTAAAATTCGACTTGAAGTCCCTTCGGCTTAAATTCCCGTCGTCAGTTGATGTTCAAACTAATGGGCATTCTCATGATAGGATGTCTGAATGCGTCAGGTTATTAGCCAATCAACTACTCCTGAATAATTGAAACAATAAAAACTCCTCCTTTTTTAAGCTTTTTTTGGCTTTCAAATACTGATTTTTTATTGTTTCAGCAAAGTTTTCGACTGTTTGCTCAATCTGGTACGATAATTTTTCCAAAAGTAGGGATCTGCGTTTGACAAAAAAAATGAAAAAATGTTTTTTTTTTAATTTTAAGAGAGCCGAAGAAAACAAAAAAAAGATGAAAAATATAATAGTTATCTTCAGTTTTTCCTAAAATTGATGAAACAAAAACTTTTGCTAATTTTTTTTTCGAATTTTCTATTCTGAAAATAAATTGTTGATCAACCAAAAAATCTTGAGTTCAAAAATCAAGTCTGAATGTTTGGCTTCGTTTTGAAGCTAAACCTCTGAAACCCCTAAAATACTTCAATTTTAATTTTTTTCCTTCATTTAGATTTTGAGAGAAATTTTTATGTAGAAAAATAGATTTTTTTTCATGCTTTTTTTCCAAAATTAAAAAAACGTATCATATTAGGTTGTTTGTAAAAGCTCGTCATTTATCTTTTTTTTGAATACGAGAGGCATTAAAAAATGTTTATAAAAATAACACTCGACCTTTTGACCGGCTCCAATTGTTTTTTTTAGAATTATCTTTCTTAAAATAAGCATAAAAATAGTTTTAGAAGTAGATTATATTTCATTTTGTTGCGCAAAGTCCTGGTTTCAGGGTAAAACTCCGTCTGACGACTTCTTTTTAGCGGCTTAGCTTTCTTTTGAATGCCTTTAGTGACAAGAGAAAACTGTTTGTTCATTTTTTTTTTCATTTTTAGTTGCTTACTTGATGCAGAGTATAAACTAGTATATTTTGCGTGTGTAGACATCAAAAACTTCATACAATTAAATTCCTTGTCCGAATTTAATTTTTAAACAATGAAATTTATAGCTAGTTTGCTATCTCAATTTGATATATTGCAACGTAGCCGCCCTAAGTTAAAAACTCCGATAAGTCCATTAACAACGATCGCAGGTAAAAAATAATTCTCTTTTAGTTTTCGATCTGTTCAAATCAAAACCTGTCATAGCGTATGTAACCAACTCGTCTATTTGTATAGTCAAATTAAAGAAGGTAGTCTCGCAAAGCATTAACGCCGTGCATAAGCAAACTACCATTCTCCTCAAAAAAACAGAATGAGCTCATCTGATTTAAAGAAGGGGAATGACAGAGAGAAGATAATAAAAGGACCTCTTAGAATTTAGGCCAAATTTCTTACTTGATGATAAAAATTAAGCTAAAATCCAGACATCTGAAAACTGGTTAGAGAAATGTTTCTTCACTTAGTTTGAGCTAATATGTCTCATAAAAGAAACAACCAACAATATAAAAACCAACGTTAAACGCCAACGCCATAAAACAAACGCTATCAAACAGAAAAAATATGATGTTTGGAGTCTTTTCGAATCTGTTTAATTAAGTCCCGTCTTTTTTATTTAGTACCAGCTCGAAATACTCCAAAAAATTTTTAGAACAAAACAATTTTATTCTCTCTTAAGAGTTAAGCGAATGCAGATTTTGACCCTTGAAGCGAAATCATTCTTTGGAACGTAAAAAACGAATAGAAAGTATCTAATTGTTTTGGTGTTACAGTCAATCAAATATCAGTCAATTGAGCCGAATTTTTTTTTCAGTGGATAGTGTGAAAGTGTACATTGGAGACTACGCCATCCCGGTTGGAGTTCAGGTTTTTTCGGTCACGGATAAGTTCATTCCCAAAGAGTAAGTTCAGCTCCTTCCTTTTTGAATTATTATGTGATCAGTTTGAAAACATTAAAAAACAAAAAAGCATAGTTACACTTTGTAGATAAAAGCATAGTTGCAGTGATGACAAAATCTGTGGATAACGTGAATGGCTTATAATTCTTTACCTTTTGTCCAAACTTTGAAGCAAACAGAGGAATAAATACGCTTGGTGCTCTATTCAGATCAATTTATAAACTGTCGAAGCTTGGGTAGTTTGAAAAATGGCGAACTTATTATCCGCAGTGTTTATGCAGGAATTTAATAACTCTATTTCTGCTATACAGATTAATGCATATTTATATCTCTCTGTTTGTATTTTTATGTGTCCCTTTTTTGGAAGGGATAATTTAGCCCGTTTTTAGGTTTCGTACAGATATCAGGCCGTGCCCCCACGACATTGCTCTGCTACGACTAGACTCTCCCATTCCAAGTTACCATAGCTTCCAATTTCTGCCGCCCTGCGAGGAAAAGGCCCCAAATGGAGTTGTCCTCGGAGCCTCAGGAATGGGGACTACTTCTAATTTGCAGAAAATACAGGGATTCGCTCTTCTCTATTAAACCAACAAATAAAACTAATTTTTTTTGCAATAAACGTAAAACTTCTTTTTAGAACAACTGAAACTCAATTACGGAACTTAAAACAAGGATAGACGGTTGCTGTGCAAGTAGCTCCAAATGGTTCGACCGTATTCACAAAAAATGGGTTTTTGTTTTACTTTTCTTCAATTAGTGTAATTTTTAGTTGGTATTGAACAACAAACAAAAAATAATAATAATTTTAAAACTTTTTTTTTGAACTTCTTGCACAATGAAAATTTTTCTGAACTCAATCTGATATCGTCGGTAGTATTAGTTTGGGC